>NC_072821.1:23013305-23350805 GCF_027744805.1 Dunckerocampus dactyliophorus
ATACTAGAACGCTTTCATTGCAGCTTCATTGAGTCATAATAATCCACTATCACTGTCAAACACCATTAAACTCGGTCTTAAACACACTTTCGGCAGAATGACAGGAATTGTAGGTGAAAAGACAAAGTGTGAAACCTGAAGGCTTGTGGGAAAAACATTGTCAGTGAAGCAAAAAGGCAGCAGTCTCAGTAGGGAAGTCCAGACTTCCCAGTCCAGCGACCTCCTCCAGTTCCACCAGGAGGACACAGAGGCGTTCCCACCCTCCATCGGGTCCTTGGTCTACCCTGGGGCCTCCTCTCGGCTGGGCATGCCCGGAACACCTCACCAGGGAGTCATCCGGGAGGAATCCGGACAAGATGTCTGGGCCACCTCACTGGCTCCTCTTGATGGGAAGGAGCAGCGGCTCTACTCTGAGCTCTCCCGGATGGTCGAGCTCCTCAGTCCAAGATCGCTGGTCTTGGCCACGAGCAGAGACAAGCTCTACAGCCCCCCCTTGATGTATGTTCTGTGTATGAATATACATAATTGAAATCTACTCAATTTATGTTCTTAATTGTTGATGTAATGTTTTTGGTTTACATTGGACGAACAAACAAATCCACAGAATTCTGTACTTGAAGTTTAAATGTTCAAAACAGAAAAGGTGAATAGAAAAACATTCAAATCCACTGGACCTTGGTTAAAATGTTGCCCTGACGACGACCATGTTTATGATGTTGACAATACAGTTTGATTGGTGTTGCTTTGCATCACCTTTAAACTGAGGACACATCATTAAACATCAGCAATATTCTGTTGCACGTCTTTATGACATGCTTGTCATGTCATGTCTTGTTGTCATATAAAGGCCGAGTGTGCATGTAGTGTAACGTTTAGCTACAAATACAGACAGATGTCATTAAATAACATTGGGGTCTTCATTTCCAATTGACCCATATTGTATTTTTCAATTCCGATTATCCAGAGTGTACTCAACATTAGAGGATACGTGAAAATGACAACATTTCATCTCTTAATCCTCACACTCGTGGTCACTGGAAGTCTGTCTCGTTCTGTGGTGCGCAGGTAAACATGGTACAGTTTTGTCCTCAGCATAAAAAAAGGGTGAAGCTACTTGATATGACTTTTTTCCCCCCCAGGAAAGTATGCATGTATGCTGTGTTTGTTACAAGTTACAATATAATAACCATATGAGCAGTGACACATTTAATGGATGTTGTGTCATCTTGCAGAACTCAAGATGGTGTGGAAATTGAGCTGTTTGACTCCAGCCACCTCCAACCGTATGTTAGTCTTACTGATGGTGAGACTGTCTTTTACATCAAGTTATGTTATGTACGCTATCATGAATAGAAGTAATATATGTATTTACCACTGCAGATTACGGCCAGAAGCCTGTCCCTGTCCCTGCACCACCCACCTCAGAAAATGAGTATTATCCAAACCTGGAGAATGAATACTTTTGAAAGAAAATGATTCACATCATGGCAGATGCTTCTAATCACCTTCACCCCCATTTTACAGCTACTCCACTGATGCTGTTGTCCCTACCTGTTGTGTTATCAAATAAAATTCGGCATCATTTTCAGAAAGATATTCCCGTCACTGTTATTTTGTATCTGCCAAGTCTTCTATTTTTGATGTCACATCAAAAAAATTAAAACATAAGCAATATGGTCACCTACTGCGAGAATGCTAATCAAACAGCCTCTATAACTGGGGTGTCCAAACTTTTTTCCACCTTGAGCCGCATAAGTATGGTCACCACCACCACATTGTCACAATGGAGGTAATGTTCTTGTCACACATAGAATACCACGCAAAAAGTCTTAGGCCATCATTAGAAGTTGTAGCAACGCCGGTATTAAGTACTTCTGAGCTGCTATTCATAAATGGTGAATAACCATACTTTATGTATGTAATATTGGTATAGAAAATGGATGGGAGGTTATTTTATGTGACTTGTTAAAATACACTCCTGATCAAACTCTTAAGACCAGTTGAAAAATTGCTAGAATTTGCATTTTGCACATTTGGATGTTAATGAGGTTTTAAGTAGAGCTACAATATGCAAAAACAAGAAGGGGGAGTGAGGCAAAAAGCACTTTGAAAAAGTAATTTATTGAAAACAATTACAATACAATTTTTATAAACTTCCCTTGCCATCCATCCCCAAATGTTCTCTGGGATTTAAATGAGGGGAACATGCAGGATGGTCCAAAAGAGTGATGTTATTCTCCCTGAAGAAGTCCTTGGTCAAGCGAGCATTGTGAACTGCAGCGTTGTCCTGTTGAAAAACCCAGCTGTTACCACACAGACGAGGGCCCTCATGAGGAATGCCCGCTGCAACATCTGCACGTAAGCAGCCGCTGTTTGATGACCCTGCACCACCTGAAGCTCCAGTGTTCCACTGAATGAAAAAGCACCCCAACTGGGATAGCTGCTTATGCAGCTCGACAATCCAACCACGTTCAAAAAGAGAAAGCTTCTTAGCCTTATCCATCAGGAGGGCATGACGGTGTGTATGCCTGACAGAAAATTAAAATTTTTAGATTTTAGCTTTTATAGCCTGTGGTCTTAAACTTTTGATCAGGTGATAAACAACCTATTTCATTTTTTTTTGTTTAAATAACACGTTCCAAATGATTTTTGTCTCACTCCCCCTTCTTGCTTTTGTATACTGTAGCTCTACTTAAAACCTCATTGAGATCCAAATGTGCAAAATGCAAATTCTAGCAATTTTTCAACTGGTTTTAAGATTTTGATCAGGAGTGTACTTCGTTAGCAGGGGGACGTTTCTATCGTCTAATGACATCCACCAAGACTGAGCTACGCACAGTTTACGCAATGTACGTAGCACAGTCGTGAACGTCATATCCGCTAACGTGTAACATACAAAGAGAATAGAGAATAGAACACATCAAATGCAGTTATATTTCAATGTAAACAACCATAAGTAGAGTGCAATGATGGATTAATCTAGAGTATTTTTTTCTAAACGTGGACATACCATCCATCCAAACATATCTTCCTAGCAAATGCTTTTGTGTGTATTTCTTCAGTGGCGAAAAAAAAACCGTAAAATAATTTATGGAACATAGAAGAGAGGGCTTATAAATTGTCCACTTGCACCATGGATATGATAGAAGAAAAAAAAATGTTATTTCTCAAATTTCTATCTCTCTTACTAACGTTTTTGGTAGCGGAAGAGGGGCGTATATTGCTTGCTGCTGTAAAATAGATGGCTGGATGGTGTAGATTACGCATGCCTAACACGTGACTGACGAAAAATAGGATGACCGGATGTAGACGCGTTCTGCACATGCGCAGAACCTAGTTGTACGTTCTTTAAATATTTTGCTCTGTGAATCTATAGATTATAAGCGTTTCACTTTTTGAATTGGCCTATTTGAAAGATATTGCCATTTATTATGATGCACCTGTGTGGGGGTATGCAAGTGTTGTAATAAAAACAAGACACAAGAGTTCTTACATTTTTAAATAAAGAATTCTCACCTAAAAAAAAAAAAATCAAAAAAAGCGAAATTCCACCCACTCAATTGAATTAATACAATGTTGATAATTAGATATTAAATAATTTCTATGTGACATGTTTGTACACCCTTCATGCAGCCCCCACTGTCTTGCTTGACTGGCTCTTGGAAAAGATATAAAGTTGCAACATCAGCAGCAACAGCAGATTTTTTTTCATTTCTTGAACGTTCAATGTCTTCAACAGAGGGGGCTGTGAGATGGCCACATCCTCCATCGAGAATTATCTGTTTTAGAAACATTCTGTGTTAAATATAGATCCCATAAAACTATCTCTTACAAATGAGCGTTCCTGACAGAAGATGTAGAAATCTGTTTTTTTGTCCCCACTGCAGAACAACTGTGTTGTCATTCACCCTTCCCTTTGGCTTGTGTCCTGATTACCTTCATTCCAAAACAAACAGAAACATATTTATAAAGAAGGCATGCTATGAGTCCCGGCTTTGAATTGAGTTTTCATACACTCTGTAGATTTTACAATACATACTGCACTGTTGCAGTGAAGCACAATAGGGGCAGTGCGGAAAAAAAAAATCACACCAAACACACTAACATCACAATCTGCATTCAAAACACACTCAATAGCATCATCATTTAGAATCACTTCAAATGTTGTGATAACGATGGAGGAAGGTCCCAATGCTCAATGAAAAAGAGGCACTACAAGTGAAGTTTTCTGCTCCCATGTACCTGCTGCAGAGGGTCTGCTGTATCTTTGTGTACTTCTTGATTTTGACTTTGAAATGATGTCAAAATGCCACCTGGGATGAATCTTCTGTCCGACGCAAGCTCGGACCACATTATTGCTTATTTGAACACCTTTTGTGATGTCATGCTGTAACAAGACAATGAAGAAAAATACACCGATTCTAAAAAGCAGCTGAACGCTCCTTCAAGTGCCCTGCGGGATTATGAAAGAGTTATCTGAGTTTTGGACTGAAACGCCATAAAGTCTTCAGTGATGTGATGGCTAGCATATGTTCACTTACTTGCAATCCCTGGTGATCGATTTTAAACCATTTGACCATATCAGTGCCAGGAAACAAAATGAATAAATGCATAATAAAATGTTTTTTTTAGCGAAGTGTCGTGCAAATTGTTCCGATTGCGTATTGAATAAATATAATTTTAAAGATTAGCTACCTTGGACAATGACATTATAGAATGTGTTGCCTGCCCCCCATGTCCTAAAATTAATACTTTACAATGAAATATACAAAAATGAAACAAAATTGCCTGAGATGGGCCAATACACATTTTAATGTGTATTATCAGATGTAGAGTTTTAAAAAAAGACAGAAACTGAAGTTCATTTTGTGAGAGTTCTAAAAAGCAAATGGCACCAATTCGGTGTCTATTTGTTTGGTAGTTTACCGCTACTACTTATTTCCCAGTATGCGCTTCAGAGATGCTTGGAACCAAAAGCACTGCTTACTAACTCACTGCCTGCTCTTTTGTTGTCGTGTTGATTTGTGTGTGATCATCTTTAATGCAAGGATGTTCATTGGTTGATACATGCCCTCTAATTATTCAAGGTCACAGAAAAAGTCACCCCCTGTTGACTTGTATCACATCTCCTAATACCACACGTTTTCTTGAAATGAGTGCAACTACAAGGCAGTTCAGTTCCCACCTGCTGAGGTGACTGCTACTTAGTTGACGAGCACTGCAAATGCTGCAGTGACGTGTGCTCTTCATGGACAGCCTGTGATCACCTCATCATCACTGACGCCATTTTGCATATTTCTTGACACTCTCTTGGCTTCTTCTTACCTCCTCGCACCACACAAACCTTTTGAATATTACAGTAGATCCCCGCTTGTTCGCGGTTCGGCATTCGCTGCCCCGCACATCACAGTCTTAGGTTGTTAATAATTAGATTTAAAAAACAACAACAAAAAGCGCTGTAGCTATTAATCCAACAGAGGGTGCGTTCTCACAAGTCAATTCACTCAACATTTTCCAGCAGGAAGATGCCTTGACAAGACGTGATGTTGTGTCATTGTACATACAATGCCGTATGCTGTATGCTTGTAAAGTGTAAAACGTGCCTTAAAATGTGAGAGGCATATTTTTTAGGCTTTTTATGCGTCTGTTATTCGCGTTTTTTCACCATTCACTGGGGGTCTAGGAACGTGAATAGCAGGGATCTACTGTAGTCCCTTCCACTTTTTTTCCTGCTTGTTCATCAGATGTGTTGTTAATTTTTTAGATGTGTCCTTCATGCAACATCATGTTATGATACAGTGTACTGTACAGGGCTGTGGTTGAAGGCAGGACTAGGCTATTCCAAGTAGATATCTTCTGTGGGGCATGAAAACTCCACAAACTCTTTATAGTAGAACTGGAAGGCTTTCCTGGAGAAACAAAAGAAAAAAGATATTACCTTAGGTGTCCAAGGAATAGTGTCAAAAGTGCTTATCAATAATAAATGATCTAAATTTGTGGCATTTACAATGATATAGAGACCACATTGGTGACATGTATCAGCATGAACGACTCAGACTCAGGTTGGATCCATCCATCCATTCATTTCTACACCGCTTTTTCCTAATTAGGGTCATGGGGGTATGCTGGAGCCTATCCCAGCTGACTTTGGCCAAGAGGCGGGGTACAACCTGGACTGGTCTCTGTGCTTTTTTTTTGTCCTGTCCAGCCATTAGGGCAGATAGTATTGTTGATCTAAATGCCCTTATGTGCTCAACAGATTTGCTCTGCCAGGGAAAATTGCAAGATACTCTTCCCCCGTTATACAGAATTTGTTGACTTTATTTAATGTTCAGTTGTTATGCAAATTTGGAGCGGCCGGATCGGAGCAGGAGGGGATAGAGAAGAAGAGAAAAGAAAACAGAGGGAGTGCAGGGACAAGAGGTGGACAATACAGAGAGTGGCAAGAACAACAGCAACAACAACAATCATATTGCAGACATCACCATGAATATAATGAAACCAAGAACATAAGAACACCCTGGATAAATCAGTGAGCTACGGCCCTGTCACACCTTGACGATTTAGCCAGCTTAGGCCAACGTATGAAAAATTTGGTGTACGTCAAATAAGTTATGGGTAAGTTTTGTATAAGTTAAGAGCACGCTGAAGCACGCCGGCATACGTCGTAGTACGTCCAAGTCGACCTAAAATTTTGTGCATGCACAAAACTTTGACGTATGTCAACGTATAATTCATACGTCCCGCATACGCGGGCAATAAGTTATGCGATCGTTGACGCCCGTTCACACACGTTATTTGTAAGTTACACACAAGTCGTAATACATCAAGATAATATCAAGAGTACCAAAGACATTTGTTCAACCTATGATTAACGTGCTTTGAACCTATGTGTAATTTATATCGAACGTACCTCTAAGGCACTTGACATATTTAGACGTGTTTGACGCGTTCCGAACAACCCCAGAACTTAATTGAACGTGCTGCTAACGTTGACCTACCGTATGATGGCATGTTGGCAGCGTTTAGGGGAATTGGGGTACAAAAATGGGGTTCGCAGGAGGAACCTATCAGAACTCCTCAAGAATTCATGGTGAGCAGATGTGCATATTGTTGTGTTGTTTATAATCTATGTTTATACAGCTACATGTTGACCAGTAGAGGGCACTGTGACACTGGGAATGGAACTAAATTTTTTATTTTTTTTTTGCTTTGCTTTTTGGCAGAGAGAAACAATGCACGTTTTAATCAAGCATTATTGATCACGTCAACATAAAGTGCATAGGAGTGTTTACATTCAAAAAGAATGGAGAGATACAGCATGTTACTGTCCAAGTTCATGTTTGCTGGAAAAAATAGAACTATTTCCAAATGAGTATAAAAGACAGCCGTGAAAAACATGATCATCCGTCATAATGACACCACACCCCAGCAATGAACAATAATAAACGTATTCCTTCAAGTGTTATTGCACAGTGCAACACTTTAATAATACCCAAACAACTTTGGAGAATGGAACTAACAGGACGGGAAGAGGCGTTACAACCTGCCTCATCTCCATCAGTGTGACAGTGGGATGGGGAGGCTGGGGCTGGTGATGGATCCCTCCGTCACTGCCCTGATACTTCTTGGCAACGGTCTTGGAAATTTTCTTCAGCATGATGGTGATGTTGACACTGCGATGTCTAGTGAGGTGAGTCATCAAGTGGCAGACTTTTTATAGGCTACGGCAGGTCATCGTCGTGCAGTTTGCATAAGTTAGACTGGCGTTGGGCATAAGTTGTGAACGCCGGCAACACGCTACGCATTCGTTGGTATAAGTTGTCTATAAGTCATAGAAACATTCTATATAAGTTACTAATACATCATGTATATGTCGAACTCGTTATGAATACACTATGTATACGCCCAAAATTGAAAAAAACGTCCACAGTTCAATGTATGCCATCAAAATGATCACCTCGGGCATGCGCTGGCTAAATGGTCAAGGTGTGACAGGGCCTTTATGTGGGGAAGTACGCATGTACATACTGTATACGTGTGTACAGGCATCTCTGTGTATGTGTGCATGTCTTCATGTATATAAATGTGCGCGTATGTGTGAACGTGCAATTGTCACTGAGAATACATGAAAGGAGAGGGACTGCCTCCCACCACCCAGCTAGCCCCGTCCCACACAGCCAGGCCGAGCCCCCACCACCAGGATCACCCAAGTTAAACAAGGTATTTGCGTGTCAGTAAGTGTATGATTACAAAAGAGTCAATCACAGACTCACCCTACTGACTCTGCGACAGGCTTGGTGGAGTTTTCAGACACGAACACATGGCAGGCGAATCTCTGGTCTGCCGGGTGCTTGGTTATGAAACCAAAATATCTGCAGAAAATCAACAAATGTCACATTAGTCATCACTCCAAAGTTATTCTTCTCGCTTTAGAGGGTGATGGACAGGTGTCACGGTTTGTCATGGGGTGGAGGAATAATCTACTTTCTATTACTTCATGATGACAACAAGGTATGGTAGAGAACAATGATATTTAATAGACTTACTTGCAGTTTTTGGGGTGATAACCACAGAAGGAGACGTTCTTTAACTGGAAAAAGTGACTGCACTCGTTGCTCTGACAAAGAGAGAGGAGTGGTGGAGATAAGCACAAACAGAGGCGGACCATTATTTTAAAGTCAAATCAAAACGTGGGACGCGGTGCATCTCACAATGGAGTATTTCATGCAGCAGTATTTTCCATATAAAACATTGATGGCAACATTACAATTATTTTCAATTGCAATAATGCTCCATTCAACAACCACGTTTCATCTAATTTTGTTGAGTTGTGATTCATCCTGGTGCATTTTCAGTGTTAAATGTCTTGACTTGTACTGGACCATATTAAAATTTTAAAACTATTTTTATGAGCAAATTATATCTCGTTTGTTTTACACATTAGATGCTAGCTTTTATGAAACCATGTACATACATGCTACGGTTGAGAATGATAATCTTGTTGTTGTTGTACTTTGTGCTGTATATGTATAACAAACATCATACTTAATATGAAGTCGAACTTGCAAATGAGCGTTCATCTTTAAAAATGAACAATAAAAATGCAATTCTTGCTCTGAAAATTTCACTATTACATTTTTAGATACCACATGCCTATAATGTTTGCACGTGGCCACATGAGGGCGACACAGCGTCAGTGTGAAGAGAGATTCTAGTGGCTTAATTTGATATTTTACAAGACGTCATGACATTACATAGTGCACATAAAAGACCAAAAACTAGCCTTACGCCCTGGCAGGTGTAATAATCCTCCTCAACAGCCAGTTTAATTCCTTTCACACTGATTTCCAGGATACAGGAAGAAGGTGGGTTGTGCTTGACTGTCATTCTTCTGTTGGTGGCAATCTGGCAAAAAACAAATGACTTGATGAAAACAAATGAAAACTTGAGATGTTCAGCACTCATACACACAAATGTTAAAAGCACATTAGTGTGCAATGCAAATCATGGTCCACTTTCTGCTAATGTAACAATTTTTCTTAAGAGGGACTGACCTTCTGCATGGCTGCACACAGCACATCGTTTCCTTTGTGGTAGGGCACTTGGACTGAGCCCAAGAACTTCAGCCGATACCTGTCCATCCATTCACTGCTCTTTGCTGGAAGGACATGAGCCACACAAGGCATGATCATACTGCATTCATTTATCACAGTGAATCAGTGCTTCTCAAATAGTGTGGCGGGCTCCCATGAGGGTGCACAAAACTAGGATAAGGGATTCAACCGGGATATCTAGGTTATCCTGGCTCAATTTATCCGCGATCCGGTTGCACAAAAGTGGGGTAGTGGAAAGTGGGATATGTTCTGACAAAAGTTACCATGGAGATTTATTCTTTGGAGCTACCCTGCTCCAGACCAGGCTAAGGTCCAGAATCCATGTAATCTCATCCCTTATCTCAGTCAACAGGCACCATAAATGGAAACTAATAGTCATTCCACTGCCCACTACACATTGTTATCACATTCAACTACACCCGTTGTCAATATTTAAATGTGATCATTCATTTTAATTAGAGATGTCCCGATCCGATCCTCAGGATCGGCTGCCGATCCGCTGTATTTGCGAAGATCCAATAATATCGGCTTCTGCCACGAGATCGGGCCGATCCGGTTGCCGTATCACATTCGTAACTCTGAGCCACACTCCAACATGGTAGGTGCAGTAATGCGCCTCAAAGCTGGTTGCCACTCGACTCGTGCCACCCGCAAGAAGAACAAAACGCAACAACACCATGTAGACATAGTGAAGGTAGTTTCACATTGGACGTTGAATATTCGGCTCTGTAGCTCAAGTGGTAGTTCTCTCTCGCTGTTCCCAGACTTCTGCGTCATGGTGTAGGGAGGACCTTGCACGGGAAGTGCCGCTCTAACCGCTGGCTGATAATAGGGACCTTACAAACACTACTAAACATGTCGAAACGGCAGCGTAAAACCTTGGAAACTCCTGTCAGAGCGCAATACGAACCAGGAACGCAATCGGTCCCGTGCATGCGCAAGGACAACGTCACTTCCTCCTTTAGCCAATTTTTACGACAGCGCTTCTGCGACATCACGTACTGTGGTAGTTATTTTTTAAATGTATGAACATAAATAGTCATTAATCATACTTCAAAAATGTAATATGTTGTGAGGTTATTTTATAATTGACTGTTAAAATACTTCGTTAGCATGGTTTCTTTCGTCTTATGACATCCACCAAGACTGAGCTATGTAAAAAGTGAAAACCAATTAAGCCTAGACACTCATGTTTTGAATTGGTTTGAAATCAGCTGAGTCGTTTATTCCGGATTTCGTTTATTCTGAATCCTACTTTCGTGCAACGGGCCCCCGGGGTCTGAAACCCATGGCCCGCCCCTGGACATATTTTGTGGCCCCCTACTTGACATCAAAGATTAGTGTAAGTGCAACCTGCCAAGCCTGTGCAAGTGCAGGAGCACTTGAAGGGGCAAGCACAAGACAACACTGAACTCACAGTCAGCATGTAAAACAGTGAAATGAACAGGGGGGTCACGAGTAACAATACTAGCTACAATCGCGGTGCCAACACAAAAATGACAGCACAACATGTAACAGCTAAGTAAACTCAACTACTGCTATGAGGAATAATAAACAACTATGTTAACTCGAAACACATAACAAGTACCACAAAACATGCTGGAAGCTGGCATCACTCCCAATACTTGATGCGGCTCAGCCTCACCCAGACTTTACCTCCATTGGCCCCGAGGTAAACGGAGTTTGAGACCCCTACTATATACAGTCGTCCCACATTTATCACAGTTAATTGGCTGAATTTCCACAAAGTAGGCTTCAATATTAATAAAAGGAATATTTTCCGATTTAGAGCATAGAAAACCTGTTTAGAATTTCTAAATATGTGTTTTTAACCATTACTAGAACCCTCTAGACATGAAATAACACCCCTATAGTCACCTTTGAACTCCTATTATTCTGTGTGTACACTACATTGTGCAACACTGATGCGCGGGCTACGGGATCACTGCAGGGACTTAAGAGACGGCTACCGCTCACAGCATATAGCAAGCTACTGAGCTAGCCTCCAATTTATTTGTTCTAAACTTACGAAAATGGAATGGGGAAGGAGGACAAAGTAAAACGCTAAAAATGTACCACTGCCACACAGCATAGGAGGATAATTTTTTTTCCCCCTCTGTCATGTCGGACATGCCATGGCTGACTCCATGCATTGTTGTACCTAAGGTACTGTAACGTCTCATCAATGTAACATTACTGACGCCTAGTGACCAGAATATTACATTTAACTTGTCTTTCAATAGTTTTTTTAAACTAATAATAGACCGTAGTCAATCGCGAAACAGCAATCATTTCTTAATTAATTAATGTTGAAAAACTGTGAGAGCGAGGGAGTGACATTCGAACCGCGGTGTGACGAGGGACGACTGTACTAAAATGTCTTAAAGGTCTTGTTAGTGTATTTATTCATGCTTGAACAATGCTGGTGCCAGAAACTCATACACTGGTTGTACACAAACAAATAAATACAACAGGTTCTCAATAGTACAGTGACACCATGGTTAGCGTACACTCCGATTAGCATGTTTTTCAGTTGAAAATGCATGACACAATCTGCCTCGGTTTGCATACATTGTCAGGTTGGTGTACAATATATTGCCCGTGTCTTGTCGTGTTACACTCAGTCCAACTGTGTTTTTAATGTGTTTTTATAACCAACGTCCTTGTTAGCATCGTATTAACTTGCTAATACATGGAAACAGGAACCGGAAGTCAGCTCCGACCCCAGTCAATGATGTCATCAGCAGATGATTCTTCTTTGCTAACTAACACAGTTACACCACGTCTCTGCTTCTCTTTTATCACAGCTGCAAAATAACCCAAAATGGAGCTAAAAAAAGATGTAAGCGTCAGCATTTTGATAAAGAAGATGAGAAACACTATTATATTCAGGAAATACTGTAAGTCATGGTAAAACACGAAGGTGGTGTCTGTGTTGATCTTGCTGCCACATTATGTCTTTGTCAACAATCACGTCTTCAATGAAGGTAAAAGTAACCTTAAATGTTCATTTATCTTTTTTATGGTTCATTTCTATGCATTTAGAATTGTTTTTATGCATGTAAAACTATAAAAACGTGTTTTGTATTAACATTTTTTAGACCTGTAGCGTAACTGTGTTAGTTAGCATAGAATTACAGTCAACCAATGATGACATCATAGACAGGTGACGGAGCCGACTTCCGGTTCCTGCTTCTGTGTATTAACAAGCTGTTAACAAGGCCGTTTTGTGATAAAAATACATTAGGAAACACCGTTGGAATCACGCAGTGTAACACGAGAAGACATGCGCCATATTGTACGCAAAACGAAAATTGTACACAAACCTAGGCAAAGTTTTGGCGGAAATTTTCGAAATAAAATACGCCAACCGGGGCATATTATACTAAAATTTCTTCAAGGATGGCAAGTATGTTTATTTGTATTTATTCATTCAAGGCTGGTGCCAGCAACTCATACAGTGATTTTATAAATACTGCTAGGTTCTCAATAGTATTTTAAATCAGGGGAACGTGAAAAAATGTCTTTCTCCAAGGGGAGGCATGACAGAATATAATTTAGTTTAGTTCATCAATATGAGTTATTTGTTACTTTCCTGCTAGGACTAAAAGAACATGGCAGGTGCTTTCTTGATTCATCGTTCACAGCCCCGCAAAGTCATTGATTTTTGGCCAAAAAATGATTTTTAAAGTTTTTTAAACCAGGATCGTTTCGCAAGTGAACAATGGCAATTGAAGAGCGAAGGGGATGGTGCTGAAGCTGAATTTGATCTAATAATTCCAACAGTCACTTTGATTTGAAATCGGACGAGAACGTCAACGTCAAGCTAGCAATGACACTAGGAAAAGCTTGCGACCAATGTGAGTGTTTCTGCCTCCTTGACGTATTCTATTACCTTTGAAGCTGTCTGCTTCCTTGGTCATCTCTATAGCATAGTAAGCTGGGAAGATCCCTCGGGCACCAGTTCTCATGTTGTAGCCCTCATACCAGTAATCCTCCCCTTGGACCTCCACCAGCAATGGGTCATCCACTTCCAGCTCTAATTCATCATCGTGCCGTGGGACAAATCTGGACATATGGATGAAGTTAAGGAATTTAATTTAATGAACTGGCTAGTTTGTAATTCTTTAAAAACATGACAATGACAGTAGAATATCTAGTTTTGCTTGTACTTGTGCATAACATTGTCACACCATCATGTGGTGTGGCAATGTCTCCTTTCCACTATTTGGTAGCCTGAGGTTTTCATGCTGCTACAACGTCACACTGCCATCTGGTGTCTGTTATCGCATTAGCATGTACTGCAGACATTATGGACAAAAGTATTGAGACACTCCAATTATATATATATATTTTTAAAAGGTCCCTTACTATGCAAAATTGACTAATGGATTAATGAAGTTATAATAGAATATGTGTCCCTACAGCAAGTGTCGGGAACATATGGCTCTTTTGATGTCTGCATCTGGCTCTCACACATTTCTTAACACTATAGAATTTTGCAATTTTCTTTTTGTTGCTGACATTTTAAAGTACAGAAATCAGTGTAAATATTAAAAAAAACTATAAAAATGGGGGGGGGGGGGGGGGGAAAGGGCAAAGACTGAAGTTCATACTAACAATAGGCTTTTTCACAACCCTTGTATATCACAATGCTGAGATGCAGTTTTTTTCTTGAAATATACAGTCATGGAAAAAATGATTAGAGCACCCTTGTTTCTTCAGTTTCTTGTTCATTTTAATGCCTGAAACAACTAAAGGTAACTTTGTTTGGACAAATATAACACTGACAACAAAAATAGCTCATAAGAGTACATTTTTATAGCTATTCATGTAAGAACTTAAGTGATTTTGGTTATTATCAAGAAAACCATGGAAGTTGCTAGATACATCAAAACAAATGTACCTTTATTTGTACCAGGCATTAAAATGGATCAATAAACGGTAGAATCAAGGCTGGTCTAATATTTTTGTCAATGACTGTGTATAACTTATTAGTATATCTATATGTGTTGGTTTACAAAAAGTGTATTAAAGTGGCCCTTGCATCCTTTCATTTTTCAGTATGTGGCCCTCGGTGGAAAAGGTTTGGACACCCTTCCGTTAAAGCTACAGACACAAAATGGCTTCTTCCGATTAGGGTTGACTAAATTCCAGCATCGATGCTAAATTTTGGCCAACAAACAACTCTGAGACTTCAGTACATGGGAACTTGAACTTTTTTCCTTTCAGTTTATCCCAATTATGTCATTAGTTAAAAGTCTTCAGAGGATTGAAAATTGCGCAGTATTTTTACCAAACATAAGTAGGACATAAGGAATAATCAAAGAAACAAAGTGGTCTGGAGTGGTCAAACCCAAATCCTTTGTGATAAGGAAAACAAAGGATTGACATTTGTTGGGCAACTGTTACCTAACAAGTGACAAGTGTCCAGACAAACCCTTGGATCAGGAGGCCGTGGTGGTTATGTAAGCACACATTTATTAGGGATATTTCATGTTCCTGCCAAATCAAATGTTTTAGATAATCTGGATTATCGGTTGGCTTTCTTATCCTGTGTGATTCAATGAAAAAGTTTCTTGCCCTGAGAAAGGCATCATTGTTTCCTTAATTTCTAACTGGGAAAAAATACACAAAGAAGTCCAGTTTCCTCCTTCCGTTTAAGTATTTCAAATTCATGTTGCTTTCTGTATCAGTGGCAGGTAAATTGTATTTAAATGTAAACATATATTGAAAGGGATGGAAATACACATACTGGACAGTATTTGCGGTTAATGCATTCCTCACCTATAGACGGCTCTATGACTCTGATCCCGTTCCTCTCCATTTATGATGCAGGAAAACAAGCCAAAAGACTCTGCACCTAAAACAACAAAAACACCAAGGAGATTCATCACATCAAAATCTAACAGGTACACATTTGTAATGAACAAAACAAACAATTACTACTTTGTATTGCATAGTCCAATTACATACAATTTACAGTACTGTAGTTGTTCAGGCATGACATGTCCCTCTTTAATAGAGCATTAAACTGATTAGTGTTGTGTATTTCCACCCACATGCCCCAGAGACATCTGCATGCCTCTGATAACAAACAAACACTGTGGAGTCTCTAATGAGGGTGTAGCACATATGGGAACACCTGGGTGGACAAACCTATACTGCCAATGTCTTGCAATGAGTGTTCATTTCTTAACACGCACCTGCACCTACATTCATGGAGGATGTTCATCTTTCCTTTGGAAAAACACTCAAATCATGTTATTAACAGAGCTTTTTTCATTGTTATGCATAAAACGTGCAAGTGACAGATAAATTAAAAAAGATGGTGATGTTTAAAAGGTAAATGGCTAGCATGTACAGTATGTACTGAATGTTGGCATTTCAACAAATGGAAAAGCATTCATGGTCCTGGTGGCATTTAATTTATGAAAAGAAAAACCCAAAGCTGCTTAAAGAAAATCAAACCAATCCATTCATGAAAAGGTATTTGCAACACCTCGGTCAAATGATTTTGCATTAGATTCATGTAAAATTACGATTTGCAAGGGAGAGGTTAATCCCATTTGTTGTCTTAATGCCTCTGTGGCATTATATCAACAGAAGCTTTTCAAACCATGACGTGAGTTTGGCTAGACAGCATTACACACAATTACCTGCAGTGTGGATGTGCTGCTTCATGGTTTTATAATAAATATTGCCCTATACTTCACTATAGCTAGTTCTCAGCCATGTGACCTTGATGCAGTCTGCGTCACTTCTGGTGATCGGCAGTGGGCCAAACAATGACAATGACCACATACACACTCCATATTTTTTTAATCACAGATTTAAGTGAATATTTGAAATTACTTGCCCCATTACTTGTGTGAGTGTGCATGGTGTGTTGCACAAAGACATGAAATAGCAGAAAACAAGGCAAAAAAACAGCTGTGAAAGCTTATCTTCCATGTCAGACATAGTGAATATAGCATGTATATCTACTTCTATCTACTAAGTCTGTGTTAATTCAATCATTAATTTGATTTAAACAACGTAATTCCAACCCTCTCAAGTTGCTTCCCAGTAGCCTACAGTTGACATGCGTGGCCCATATATGCTACTAGATTGTATTGCTCTACTAGAACACGGGTTTGTTCCTATAAATACTTGTTTTAAAAAGGGGAAGATGTGTGTTCTTGTAGTCTTGTGTTAATAATGAGTGCAGACTTCCCCTCCTCTTTTATATGTTACTTTTCCATCTTATTTTCATGCATTGAGCAGGCTTTGTAATCTTGCTGGCATATTTCTGCTCTTTATTGAATAATTGGAGACTATAGTTGGGGCATTTAGATGAAGTGGTATGAGGAAATTACTAATCTTAGGACCCTATGATTTCGGAATCACGGAATTGGCCAATTAAAACAGAATTTATTGTTAAACACAATGTTATGGAAATTGACAAAATGTGAGTCATCTTGAGGAGAAGGAATGTTTGTGTGCGGACGTATTTCCCCGGTAGACTTCTCAATCGTGCCGAAATATCATCACAAACACTAACCGGCCCCCTCCTGAATTAAACATGCCAAAAGTTGGCAAAAAAATGTTGAAACTCCTCTCTTATGGAGCGTGAATGGAAGACAGCGGGGTTAGCTTAGTTTAACAGAGCATGCTAGTGCGGCTGTGTGAGTGTGTTTACACAGTGTTGTGTTTTACCGCTCGTTTTACGATGCCCGCTTACATCATGCAAGTTCTAAGCGAAATCAGGACTTATTGTGACTGAGTTCAGTGGAAAAACAGACTGTTTTTGAAGACAAAATATAAAAATTGCAAAAAAAAATGTGACCAAAAAAAACGCAAATTTGGGATGCCGTGAACGCTGAATCGTGAATGTGCGGGGGCCCACTTTACGCTGTGTTGTGCGAATATTACGTTTAAATAGGGAAGCCCACAAGGTGTTGACTTACTTGATGAGCTAGAGCGTCCATTCATGAAGACGTTGAGGAACTTCTTAGAGAAATGCAGGTCGACGTCTGGCGTCGAGTCTTCAGAAAAACAAGCTGTGGCCTCTCGTCTCACTCCGCCCAGGTGGGTGCAACCTTCCTCCTCGTCCTCCTCCTCGTACTCCTCCCCGATGGCAGACTCATAGGGAGAGGAGACACAGTTGTCATAGACTGTGGCCGAGTCGCTGTCGTCGCTATAACCTTGGTAGCACTGGCGCAAACTAACAAGTTCTAGCTGCGCGTGCTCGTCTACCACCAGCGTGTATTTGACAGAGTCGTATGACAAGCCGCTGGCGTCAGAGCTCATGGAAGTTCGTAGAAAAGCAGCCCTGCTGCTACTGCCATCCACCTTTCCTCCCACCTTCCTCGTTCTTCCATCCATAATTATTCTGTCCACATCCTCATCCTCCCCGCAGTAGCTGTCGTCTGTTGCGTCCACATACTCTACTGATGAACCAGCTCTCAACATTGCCCCCGCACCTGTTCTTGACCCCTTCAAACTGAGGTCCAGTGCTAGGGAAGAGTGACCTGACAGAGCCATGCTAGGTGGTGTAATGAGTGATTCCACACAGGAAGCATAAGAAGGTGGGGGGATGTAGACTTCTTCCTCTTCGTAGATAGAGGGGTTGGTCCGATCTGGTAGTGGCTGGTAAGGAGGTGGGCCTTCTGTATCAGAGCTAATGGACATGCGGCCCTGCTCAGTCTGCTGTGAGAGGAAAGGACGGTCCTGTGTGCAAGGAGGCTCCAAGGGGTCAGAAGAGCGCTGTACTGGAGTTAGATAAATCTCGTCTGTGGGCTCCAGATGAGTGTCTGAGTGGTACTGGATCCTCTCCCGTTGATGGCCACCTCCATCCACCTTTCCCGCTGGATAAAGAGGAGCCGGTTTGTAATTCTGAGGCGGCGGTGGCGGCGCGGGTGGCTTCTCCTGAAACTTTGGCCGCGTCACTGCCGCTGTTGTACAGCTTTGCGAACGTCCGGACGTGTGTGTGTGCCTGCAGGGGGCGTCGGTGGAAGTGCCTCTGTCTTTGGTCTGTGCGCCGCCACTCTGCACCTTGTCCTCGTCGCTCAAGCAGCTGTGCTCACGTGGAGGCGTTAGTTCGCCTGGAAGATAGGTACGGACACACAGTAACACAAGGATGGACATGCAAACACAAATGCACAAACACACAAATGGGCCACACGCACAAGTCAAACATGATGCAGACATGACCAACGACAGAAAAGCATAAAGCATGAAGGCAGACATCACATGTCACCATAAAAGAGAGAGGGAAGAGAGAGGAAGAGAGAAAAGTATAAATGGTTAGGTAACATATGTCAGGATTATTCAGATAAATCCCCATTACTCATCAAACTCAAAGTACGTCAAAGGGATGATGACTGACAGGTTATGTCATAATCCAATGCCAAGAAGCACAGGCACAAGGATTTTACTGGGCATGGTAAGCTGACATCAAGAGCCACAGATCAGCAAATAACAGGTGAGTGTGTTCATGGAATTTAACATTTAAGGCCAGGAAGGACAACGGCTGAGGCGGCAAAGTTCATCTTCAGGTGTATCCTATACAGGATGTTATACCAAAATGTTACTGAAGTAAGAACACATTTGGCATTCCCTCCCATAAATTGATAATGTGAAATTAATACAACATAGAAGAGAAATTCCCAATAACCATAATAAGAGCATCGACAATACAGTTTGGACATTCAATACAAAAAGTGTAGGTTTTTGATAGTACATCGTTTTTCATGTATTGCATTATCATTATTGAAAACCAAGTCAGATTGAATTCATGCTATGACATCGTGTTCCGTTTTCTTTTCAGCTCATTTTCCTTTAAGTGTGAGCCACACATTTCACAAGGCAAATTAGATAAAAGCATCTGTCAACATGTCAGTAAGTGTGCTGTGTGAATAAAAATAGCTGTGTTGAAAGTGTTAGAATTATAGTGATATACAGTACATAAGACATGAGAGCTGCATGAGCAAGTTTTCCTTCTCAGATTGTTGCAGGTTTCTCTATAGGGGCGTTTATAGTATTCAGGAATATTATTTGTTTGCTCTTGTCACTGCGGCCAACGCTGTCTTACATCATGTGTGTAAAGAGAGCTATAGCAATGACTTTGGACAGCTCACTCCTCGCTGAGGCCCAGGCTGACACACATACACACAGACACATTTACACAAACACACAGTCATTCAACAGTCTCATCTCACTACACTTAACACTTAATGGGGACGGAAAATTCTAAATGCACACATTCAAAGAGACTCAAACCACAAGCACTCACCGGTTTTGAGAGGTGAGGATGAGCCCGAAACTTTCTCCTGCCATGTGTACTTCTTCCCAAATGAGTTGTTATTTAGTGTGTCCTGTGGGAAAGGAGCGGTAGAGAACACACGGAGGAAGCGGTGAGAAAGGAAAATGAGCTTTGCATCGGGAGACTCCACTTTTTGTCCCTCTCTCACCCAACAACACACACAAAGCTTTTTTTTTCTGGTAAATATGCAGTGAATGAGTCTTTTGTCTGTGAGTAGTGGTGTGAATTTAAAGGGAACCAGACCTTTTCCCCACTGGGAACATACACATTATACACCAACAAACAGAGAGACTCTCTTAAAATTGTCTTTATAGTTGAAAATATGTTCCATTTCATTACTATGATATGCAGATGACAGCTAACATGACCTGACTGGTGTTAAGAAAGCCTGGCTATCTTGTTTTCTTTTATTGTCAAGTGTAAATTAACAATAGCAATGAATACAACAACTACTACTACTACTAACAAATATAATAACAATAACAATAACAATAATAATGCACTTGCATCAGCTCAGACCAAAGCGCAAATAAAGCAAAACAAACTTTGTGCAAAAATATTTTGCTGCTTTTTGTTTTTGTACTAAAAATGTCCACGTGCATATTGGTCAATGAATAATCAGATCTCAGGTTTCAGTGACATCACCGAAGCGGATTAAAATAAACAGCTGGAAACTCATGTGATTAAAAAGTTTTGTGGAAAATATGGTTACTTCCTCTTCCTCTGTCCACCCACCCAATGATGCATGACTCAGTTCCCATTCTTGTGTACCAGGCGGAGACAGAGCTGTTGGCATGGTAACGAGAGAATTGGGAGCATCTTGCCATGGATACAGAAAGATAGTCGCTTGTGGCACATGACGTATACTGTGTGTGTATTAAGATAGTCCATATGACAGTACATGACTGAACAGTAGATCCCCCTCCCCGCATTTCTTCATATCTAACAGACCATCATCAGAGTTTCTATTGCAGATGTTGGTCATTTTATTGAGTAGAAACCAGAACTTCCATTTAGAATAAATGTAAGTTTACCCTGCAATAGACTCAGACAAACGTACTTATAACAAGTGTGTTGCAACCAGATGGGAGATTAGCAGGACTCAGCATTAATCCAGATATCATGTTGGACTTTCTGTCTAGTGCATTTACTCAAACAGCCTTAGAGAGGGCAAAGGGCAAAATAAAACCTGCCATGCATGTCTGAGTTAAACACAAATTCTGCAAATGTTTCCTCACTAGAGTAATGACATTTAACAGTGCTAAATGCTAGTGTAAGGCATAATATTCATTTCCAAAATGTTGTTATTCAAAATGCCACGGTGGTCGGACTCTCCTTTGTTGTTTAGACACATAAGTCTGTCAAATGATGCAGAGCTGAATGTCCAGTTTACATTTTTATTCATTCACTGACCTGGAAACAGTCACCTAGTTCCCTGCATGTCTCACTGCAACTCTGCAGCACTCTGAATAACACTACCAAGGAAGTACCGACGCTCATTTTTATCTTACGTAATCACATCAGCCAAAGCGCTTGTTCTACATCAGTTCCTGTATCTGCATAGTTAAACTACAATTACTGGATTATTTGTCACATACTTTTTGCTCAGTGTTAAGAGTGAGTTACACCTGTTGTTTTAATAATAATAATAATAATAATAATAATAATAATAATAATACAACATTTTATTTTGCAGCGTTTTTCTAAAAACAAAGGCAATTTAAAATAGAGCATGCAATGCAATCAATGCAATGTACCATAAAGCAGACGGATACATGACATATTCAGTTAAAATGAGAATTACTAAGCAAAAATGTCATACATTATAAGCAAGTTTGAAGAGATGGGTTTTAACATGACAACTAAATGTGGACAGGTCAGTGCAATTACAGGCGGGTCCGGCGAGGGAGTTTCAGAGGGAGGGGGCAGCGAAAAATAAAGGCTCTGTCGCCTTATAGTCATATACACAAAATACTTTAATGAAATCAAATAGAAAAGCTGTACATTTTGCCTTAGTAAAGATAATATGGTTGTAGTGTACACTGGCATATGAATGAACTGCATCATACTGAGGTGGTGTAAATCTTCCCATATTATATACTGTAGCTGAATAAGAAACCTAAATATGAGAATTACACCACACCACTACCAAATGGAATGCAAGAAGAAAACAGATGAGATTCACCATGGTCATCTACACATTTCTTTGCAGACCTATGATGTAAGCCAGGGGTGTCCAAAGTGTGGCCTCGGCGCCATTTGCGGCCCGCAGCTGTTTTTTTTTACTGGCACATTCTAAAATGATAATTTAACAAGAAAACAAAAAATAAATAAATAATTTTAAAAAAGAGCAACAGAAACAGCGGAAAAAACAGCAGCAACTTTACAAGAATAACATCAAAATATTAACAGAAAAAAGTTGTAATGAAAAAATGAAAGAAATAAAAAGTTGTTTTTTTTCCAGTCACAATATGAGAAACTATGTTGGGAAAAAGTTATAATATTATGGGAATAAAGTCAAAATATTATAGGAATAACGTCACAATATTATGACAAGGAAATTTACAAGAAGACAGTTGAAATAGAAAAGAATAAAGTCAAAATATTTACAAGAAAGGTCTAAATTTTACAAAAATAAAGTTGTAATATTATGAGGAAAAATAATATAATTTTAGCAGCATAGAGTTGAAATATATGAGGGAAAAGCATGTTATTTTTTTTCTAAGCAAAAGCGAGTTAAGTGTCCAGGAAGTAAAAATGTGAAAATGCAGGAGACATGATGTCTTCCTGGGAACAAGCAATTATTTCCTTCATACTTTCTAGCCCTGACAGCTCGAACAAAGACAGGATACTCAAAACAGTCTCACAGCAGCACCGCCAGTCATTTTTCCACCTCAGGGAAAGTGTACTAACTTAAGAATTGACAAATGTAACGCAGTGGATGATGCTGACAGCCTAGACGCCTGGAGGAGTGGGTGTAGAATCATCCACAAGATATACACATTGTTGTATAACCAGGCATCATCACGTAGGCCTTCCAGAGGGGCATGAATAAAGTATGACTAAATGTCAAATACCCCGTAAATATATATTCACAGCACTCTATATTAAGCGGTGTCAATGGGTGCCAAGGTTTAGTTTTGGATGTACAGGGTACAGTATTAGAGTCATCTGTAATTGACAGAACTAATCACACCAGGGTTTTTTTTGTTAATTGCTGGCTTTGCAATATTCATGTGGGTTGGGAGGAATATAGTATCGTATATACTGTGTACAGGTTAAATTATTTCCTTAAGCGGCTGCCTTTTTACAAACAGTCTCGGTAGTCACTTCTCACCCAGTTCTCAGGACTTTTAAAATCTCCAACTGTTGATGTTTCAGACTTTTCCCATCACTGGCTGACAAAATGCTGAGAGACAGTGATGACTAAACACACATTCATCAGTAACATGACTTCAATAGGAACTTATATTCACACTTAATCACACAGGACGGGTCAGTGAGTTGCCTTCTACATGTAGATTGTAAAAGGTAGTCAACAGAACGGCTCATTTTTAACCTGGGCAAAGTTGAAGTGTACCAACGACATCCTTGTCTTTATGTGTGACAGAATACAGTTAAGCAGCGACAGCGCACATTGCTACAGGCTGAAAGAATGTTTATTCTATGGTTTGTTTGCTCACAACCACATTACGTTTATTAGGTGCAGTGTAAATCGGTGTGTGTCCATTCTCACGCAATACTACAAACTTTAATAGCTATTGGACCTCTTTTCTGGCTAACGCTGTGGATGAGACATGTCGAGCCGCGGCAACGCCCATTTCATGACAAGCGATGACGCCTGCTAAAATTACCCATCTGTTTAACTTAACTTTACTATTCTGGAAAAACCTGCAAGCGAAAACTCCTTGTTCTCCCAATTGCCAGTCCATCCCTGCGCACAAGTGGCACAAGTGACACTAACTCACAATCTGGCCACTGTGAAGATCCACCTCCTATTGACAAATAATCAAAACCTGAGTCACATACACTCATACACGCAACATCATGCACTTTAATAATAGTGATCATAACACGAGCTCCCAACACAGTTACATATCAAACACTACATCATGAGT
Organism: Dunckerocampus dactyliophorus; assembly: GCF_027744805.1. Taxonomy (NCBI): domain Eukaryota; kingdom Metazoa; phylum Chordata; class Actinopteri; order Syngnathiformes; family Syngnathidae; genus Dunckerocampus; species Dunckerocampus dactyliophorus. The sequence goes on from NC_072821.1 coordinate 23,037,347, forward strand.
ACCGGCACCAGCAAATAAGACAAACACCAGCAGGAATAATAACAATCTTGACAAAGGAGATTATTGTTCAGCCCAGTGAACACAGCCTCTCAGAGAAAATGGAAATAAAATGAATTCCAAACCAATATGGCCATAGAGCCGATGCTTTCATGGGAAAATTTGTTGTTTCAGATGAACACCAGCTCATCTTCACAAAAGCTGTGTGTGTGTGTGTGTGTGTGTGTATGTGCATGTATATATATGTAAAATTAATCTACACTCTACCTGTGTGCGTGGCACAATTGGAAAAAGGTTAAGGGTTGTAGGTCTCTTGGGCCGGTAGGTATCCATGGTAACCGGTACTGCTGGGTCCTTGGTGACCAGCGGAGGTGCGATGGAGGCCTTGGAGGACTCTTTGTCACCGCGGTAACCGTCAGCACCGTCAATGAGGTCCAAATGTAGCATTTCAGCCTGGAGCTGACCGACGGCACCAAGCTCTGCCCTCCCCGGCCTGCTATTGGTCCCTCGTCTCACATGGCCCTGCAGTGATTGGAAGACATATACTGTCAGTTGTAGCCAAGATAGAGAAACAGAGAGCGAGATGGAGAGATACAGAGTGCGTGGATGAGATGAGGAGACTGAACCGGCCAATTAGAAGCTTCTCTCACTGTAGCTTGCAGCACTCTCACTGCCAATACTGAGCTGCTTAGCGCCCAAAGACAGCTGAGGATATTCTATGGTCAGATTGGACTCCCCCCTTCCTCTTCTCTACTAATCAGTGTTCAGCAGCACTCCTCTGCTTTATTTTCTTCAACATACACAGATGGGGAATGCTGATGCTCTGACTTGGCCTAATAATCCTCACTAAGGTGCAAGTTGCTAGCCAGCACTATTAAGCACGGATCATATTAGCTTTTAGGCAGTGAAGGATGTACTGCATTAATCTCTCCACACAGATTATATTTACTATTACTATTTATTTTAACAAAGTCAAGTATTATCTGAAAACAGTAACAGAAAGAGAGAAGGGTGAAAACAGAAAGATTCAGCTGCTCTAATGCTCTCAATCCCAAATGTCAAATTTAATCTAGTTTCCCAGGACAAGACATCTGACTAACTGTTTGCGGTTGCTCAAATAACCTTCAAATCATATTAAAGCCTTCAGGGATTGTCAGCCTATACGGCCGGGACATCTTTTTCCGAACGTACCTCAATGCTTAAAACCTATTTTTTGTGACTGGTTTGTCGAGACTTCGAGTTCAGAGTTTCTTAACCAGGGGTTTCATAGGGTCCATGAGGATCTTCTACCACTTTGTGGTTGCCAAATGTATGAGATTATAAAATCTTGATAATAAATTGACATTATACACATTTTATATAAAGTTGTGTTTATGTGAATATTTCTGGGTAAGGAAGGGGTCCATTGCTTTAATCGGAATTTGAAAATGAGTCAAAAGGTTAACAACCACTCTTCTAGGTCATGTCGTTGAGGTGAAATTTAAAAGATGCATTCACACATATTGTAAACCATGGGGGCCGCAGGTGACCTAGTGGTTAGCATGTTGGCCACACAGTCAAGAGATCGGGAAGATCTGGGTTAGAATCTCCATTGGGCATTTCTTCCCATGCGTGGGATTTCTCCCAAAAACATGCATGTTAAGTTAAATGGGGACTCTAAATTGTCAGCGTGAATGGTTGTTTGTCTATATGTGCCCTGCAACTGTCTAGCGACCAGTCCAGGGTGTACTCCTCATCCCGCCCGAAGTCATCTGAGATAGGCTCCAGCATACGCGCGACCCTACTGAGGTTAAGCGGCATAGAAGATGGATGGATGTAAACCATGGAACAAGGAAAAGATAAAAAAAAAAAAAAAAAAAAACTGTTCTCAGTGGCAAAAACATGCTCACCAACCTCAAAACTCAGTGTCAGAATGACGGCATGTCATCACTTTGGACTGTGGACTGTGTGGTTCAATTTAGGGGAATTTGACAGCCTATTTTCTGAGCAACATCCATCCCATTCATCTTCTTTTGCTTAGCTGGAGTTGGGTCGCGGGGGCAGCAGCCTAATCAGAAATGCCCTAACTTTCCTCTCCTAGGTTATTTTGTCCAGAGGAGGATCCCAAGGTGTTTCCACACCAGTTTAAAGACATAGTTTTTCCAACGTGTCCTGGGTCTTCCTCGAGGACTCTTGCCCGTGGTGAGTGCACTGAACACGTGACCAAGGAGGTTGGGAGGCATCCTGACCAGATGCCTGAGCCACATCATCTAGCTCCTAACAATGCGGAGGAGCAGCAGCTTTACTCCAAGCGCTTCCTGGTTGACAGAGCTTCTCACCTTCTCTCTAAGGCACAACCCAGCCACTCTAGGGAGAATCATTTCGGTCGCTTTTACCCACAGTCTTGTCCTTTCACTTAGGTGAGGGTCAGAACGTAGATACACGGGTAAATTGAGAGCTTTGCCTTTTGGCTTAGCGCCGTCAGTCAATCAATCTCGCAATACATCCTTCTCTCGCTTGTGAACATGACACCAAGGTAGTTGAACTCCTCCACTTGGCGCAGGATCTCATGTCCGACCCAGAGATGGCACTCCATCCTTTTCCAGGCGAGAACCATGGACTTGGACTTGGAGAAGCTGATTCTTATCCCGGCTGCTGCACACTCAGCTGCTGCACACTCGGCTGCAAACTGATCCAGTGAGAGGTGAGTATCACAGCCTGATGAATCCAGCCCAATCCTTTAACCACCAAACCGGATCCCCTCAATGCCCTGACTGAGCCTAGAAATTCTATCCATAAAAGTAATGAACAGAATCAGTGACATAAGGCAGCCCTGGCAGAGTCCAACCCTCTCTGGAAATGTTGACAATGTTCTGGCACCGGTCGTATAGTATAGCATACTTCCCGGATCAGGTAGTCCAATATCCCATACACCCCCAGTACCACCCACAATGTCCCTCGAGGTACATGGTCGAATGCCTTCTCCAAGTCCACAAAACACGTGTAGACTGGTTGGGCAAACTCCCATGCATCCTCAGGGATCCTGCCGAGAGTACAGTGCTGGTCCTCAGTTCCACAAACAAAAAGCACACTCCTCCTGAATCCGAGCCGCAACTCTCCAGTATCCCCAAATATACATTACCAGGAAGACTGAGGAGTGTGTTCACACGGTAGTTGGAACATGCCCTCAAGTCCCCCTTCTTGGAAAGGAGAACCACCATCCCGGCTTGCCAGTCCAGCGGCACCGTCCCTGATGTCCATGCGATGCTGCAGAGTTGTGTCAACCAAGAATCTAGGGCCTTAAGGAACTTCGGGCGGATCTTATCCACCCCTGGTGCCCTGCCACCGAGGAGCTTTTTGACCACCTCCACAACCAGAGATAGGAGTGCCTACCGTCGGGTCCCTAGGCATTGCTTTGTCATTGGAAGACTCTGATCAGCAACCTCAATACTAGAGGCACGAAACATGGCCCGCTGTGACTCTATGTCCGTTGCCTCCCTCAGACCATGGTCGAAGCTCTCCTGGGGGGTGGAGTTGAAACATCTTTTACATTTGAAAAGAGCACCGCATATGTAAAAAATGTAAAAAGTGCACAATAGTGCTTGTTTGAGCCACACACTCAGAGGCGAGGGCAAACACAGCTCATTAGAATTATAGCTAAAGACATACAGAGCGCCATGTTCCCAGTAGAGCTAACTGCGAGAACTTTTACATTTTCTAAATTACAGCATCAATGTTAGATTTCAAATAGACTACTGTGGGACCTCTGAGACTTACATTTGTTGAAAAAAAGAGTATTATATTGGGCCTTTAACACACGTAACCTACATTTTTAAAAATATGTTGATTACATGTATAATACACAGTATAATGTTAGAGTTACAGCAGGGGTCACCAACACAGTGCCCGCGGGCACCAGGTAGCCTCCCACGACCACATGAGGTGCCCGCAAGCCTGCTTTTCATTCAGGTTTTCAGTTAATAATGTGAGAACACTAGAAAGAAAAGTATTCTGAAACATAAAATGTGAGTTGTGGATACCAGCATTTTGTGAATGTTTTGGTAAAACAAGCATATTTGATCTGTTTGGGTTGAAAAAAGGTATGAAAATCATTTCTACAAAAATGAGTAGCTTGTGGCCATTTTCATTTTCTAAAAGTAGCTCTCACAAGAAAAAACGGTGACCCTTGTGTTAGAGATTTTCATTTGACTAAACTTGACTGACAAGAGGTCAAATTGAGGAAAAATGACTGCTTAATTGTACCGTTTTATCCGGAGTATAAGTCACACTTTTTTCATAGTTTGGATGGTCCTGCAAATTATATTCGGGTGCAACTTATACATAAAATATACATAATATATATATATATGTATATATATATATACTGTATATAGAGAGAGATTGAAAAATGTCACATTTTTGACAGTAGTGTTATTTAATTTGGACACTAATTATGTCTAGCTTGGAGATTGCAGCTCCTGCGTCAGATACTGACCAACCAAATACACATGTATAATTTTCCATCTATTTCAACTCATTTGTGAATACAAAAAATGAAGCTTTACTGTTGAAATACTGATGTTTGATACATTTCCACACACCAGGATGCGTCCAGGTGTCATGTCACATATTAAGTGTCTTCTTCAAGAACGTTCTAACATTTATTAAATATGTACTGAATGTTTTTATTGTATTCATATACTTTAAAAAATGACTTATTTCAGCTTACCTTTTGTAGCATTAGTTTGTCTCCTGGTAAACACTGACCACTGCCACTGACTTAATCTTCTTCTCTTGCGAATTTAATGTTGTTAGGAAGTCCATCTAATCGTCTTCTATGCCGATTATCCTCACTAGGGTCGCGGGTATGCTGGAGCCTATCCCAGCAGATTTTGTGCGAGAGGCATGGTACAACCCGGTCTGGTTAGTTGTTAGGAACTCAAAAACAAAAATCGGATGATAGCTCAGTTATTTTGTTAGTTTACAATTTCATCAGATGACTGTTTAATTTAATCCAATTTGTATGCACAAAACCATCAATTTCAGACTGTAATCTGGTGCCTAAAAAAAGAGAGAGAAGTAAATTTGGCAACAAAAATTGCTTATATAAGACGTCACTCAGTCAGGAACAGATTGGGAAGAATTGTTGAATATGATTTCATTTTTTGTAAATGTATACTATATATAACAATATAACATATATTGCTTTTGTAGTCACTCAAATAAAACTGGAACTGGTTTAAATCCTCAGAAGGCTCATTTTCCTTCCCTTCAACAATTTCAAAGTGAACATCAATATCTTCTAATGACACACGCTTCTGCTGTTCTTGTGCTTAATGGCCTCAATTTACAACTGGTCCCTTTAAAAGAGCACTGCTCTGTTGCTAGGAGACAAGTGACGATGAGGAGGTGGATGAGAAACACATGCTGCTGGTGCCCTGACGACATAGCAATACTGTGATGCTCAGGTCTCATCCAATCAGAGAAGCGAAGAAGGGGAAATCTCACAATCACCCTGGGTTGCTATGACACAGTCCAACCCGATGACTCACGAATCAAATAAATCACAACTATATCTGAAAAAGATCTGATTAAAAACTAGCTTTCCATTTTTTAAATATGGAATTTCCAGGCATGTTGTAGAGATTGCAGCAGAAAGTAATTTTATTTCAGTAACTCTGTCATAATATTACCAATGATGAACACTTCTAGCACCCATAATGCATGATGAGCATGATGCATGAGGGATGCTTAATAGTACCAGAAACACACGGAACTTGTCTGATTTGGTTTGTGTTGATGAGGCGGCATCCTCTCGGTTACCATGAGTGGGTGAGATGACGGGAGCAGTATCCATGGGGGCAGTGTGCACCACCACTCTGTGTATTTGCAGCTCTGACACATACAGAAGGGTTACAATTGCATGTAAAATATGTTAAATTGAGCTTCTCTTAGTTTCTATTGTCACATAATCTATTTGGCTATTACACTGTATTCAGCCCCACCCTGACGCAACAAAGCACTGTTAATCAATCCATTCTCTCTCTCTCTCTCTCAACCACACGCACAGATACACTAATTCATGCTGTCACTTTGTGTCTCTGAGGACCATCACCATCTTTATATTGCACTCTGAGCCTGAGCTATTCCACATTAAACCTGCATGACTGTGACCAAATGCACACTAATTCAGATTGATACATAGATTGGCTATTACTGTGCATCCATGAGGGGGACCACTTTTTTGTGCCGTTTGTTCTAATTAAGCTGAATTATGCAAAAGCTATTTAAATAACTTACATGTAAATTATTAAGGTGCTATTTATTGTACTAAAGCAGACCCAACTCGTCTGGGTGGCTGAATGCTCCCTCTGTGGTACAGTCCATTATTGACAAGACAAGCTGCTTCCTGAAGCCCTTTGGGAGGATGAGCTCAATGATGAGGTCACCACTGTGGGCCAATGTGTCTACAGTGAGAGGTCTCTACTCGGGTCAACAACTCCTTTCACTCCCAGGATCTTGAAACTGTACCAGCCCTTCATACATTATTAAACAAGGCTGGGCCTTCACTCGTTAGAATGCTGAAATATGACTGGAAGAGGCAGAACACCTGTCTCGCCCAGTGAATTGATTCACTAGTGCTCAGCCTTATGTTTTATGACCAATCAATTTATGGGTATTCTCTCTGCACCTCTTGATCGACCTGAGAATCACTTGGTTGTAGGGCAACTTCCTTCTTGTATCCTGAATTGCAGATGGCAGAAACATTGGCAAATAGCAGAGTGTGTGTGTGTGTGTGTGTGTGTGTGTGTGTGTCTGTTCTGTTAGTTCTGTTTGACAGTTTTTCCAGCTGTTACAGCATAACGTGGTCATACAGCCAGCACCACTCAGGGGATCCAAAAGCTAAGCTATTTGTCGTTGTTGCTATCCTACAGCGTAGCAGCCCCACTAAATGCAGGTGCGCCTCAGTGTCTCAACACATTTATTGAATTTAAAAATGTAATGACTCATGTCTACTTTTTTGTAATACCTGTGGGTTGGATACACCTGTGTGTATATGACACATACAACATGAAGTACACACAATGTTTACTTTTCACAATGCTTTACTATCATCACAAGTAGAGGTAGGAACCTCTGGCTTCCTCACGATACGATACGCAATACAAGGCTCACGATAACGATTATCGATGTATTGGTCAGGAAATTAATCTACGATAATCTGCGATACTACTATTAAAGAGAAAAATAGATATTTTAAAATGGGAAAAAAAAACGTGTCTATTTGGCACCATCACCTTAACACTCCTCGTCTTCACAGTGAGAAGATTTTAGTGCAGCATTTCTGTAAACAAATGTTTTCTTAAGACACTTTTATTGCAATATACCTGTACACAAATGAGTGTCTTTCTAACACAGTCACTATTGTAGTGCAGCATTTCAGGAACAAACCTATAGCTTATTTTACAAACATTGACACCATTTCTGTGTAACACTGCTGTAAAGTGCAAATTTACTGCAAGGCATTTACCTGCACATTTTGAGGGAACCAACAAAATTTGATAAACAAGCTTTTGGTGAAATGTTTTTGACTTGGTATTTCGTAGCTCCAAAGTGCGCATCATAAAGCGAAACCCATCATTCTTGACAACACTGTACGGCCGCAGATCCTTGCAAATATACACAGATATGCCGTGAGCGGTCGACTTTGACCAGGGGGAGTTGAAAGGGAGTTTTGCTTAAAGTAGAGCCCCCACGGTGGTCTGGCCAGGCCCAGGAGGCAGGCTAACAGCCATGGCTTTTTGGCTTACTAGCTCTGGGTGACGCCGCTGCAAGTGGCTGTGCGTATTCGTTGTGTTTCCCTTATACGTAACTTTTGTGAAACAGTTCTTGCATGTAGCAAAGTCCTCCAGCTTTGTTCCAACATCAGTACTGTAAAACCTGAAATGCATCCACACTTTTGACTTGTAGGCTGCCGGTGCATCTTTCAACTTCTGTTTTCCGCTCGTGTCCGCCATGTTCTCTCCTGTTGTGTGTTTACTTCGCTTGCCGACTTCCGCCGCTCCAGCGAGGTGGGCCCCTAGCGGACCGCCAAGGAATTGCCCAAAAAGAATTAATGAGTGAGGCAGTTTATAGCAAACGTATGTAAATCAAAATTATCGATACTTGGCAAGCGCATATCGATAATTGATCGGGAGATAAAATATCACCATATCGAGATATTGTCACACTCCTAATCACAAGTAGGGATGCATACCAAAACTCTATATCGAAATGGCACCGGTGCAGATGTAAAGGGTAACTATGTAGCTAACGGTGCCTCATTTCTCTGTTAAATTAGTAGTTACTACTGGTACCGGTGAAAAAAACGCAGTATGTTAACTCACAAACACGTTTCTCCATCGCTGTCCATAACAACAACACACAACTTCCTCCCTATCCACCACTAACAGTGCAGTTCATTCACAAACACCAACATTCTGAACAGACGCAGGTCACTACACTAGGTCTGTGAACAATATATTCCATCCATCACTCCATCTATAGTGCTCAAAAAGATTAAAGGAACACTTCGAAAACACATCAGATCTAAACTGGGGGAAAAATGATCTTGAATATCTTTCCTGATAATAAGTGGGTGATGTATTAGTAACAAAATGATGACACATAATTTGATAGAAATGAAAATGATCACCCTATAGAGGGGGGAAATCAAAGACACCCCAAAAATGAAAGTGAAAAAATGATGCAGCAGACTGGTCCATTTTGCTAAAATGTCATTGTAGCAACTCAAAATGATTCTCAGTAGTTTGTGTGGCCCCCACGTGCTTGTACGCATGCCTGACAACGTCGGGGCATGCTCCTAATGAGACTATGGATGGTGTCCTGGGGGATCTCAGATTATAAAAATCGACCAAATGTCCGATGTTGGAACTCTGATACAAGCAGTCGATTCTAGACTCCGCCCCAGCGCGTCTATCCAGCAGCGACCGGATATGTGTGATCTCCATGTGATGACAACAACAGTGTTTGCTAACGTGCTAACAAAGTAGCAAGGAGCAAGAGTGATGTCAGCTGTGTGGCAGTAAAACGACGTTGCAGGTGAATGCAACACTTGTCATGCACAACTTTCCCGTGGTGGAATAGAACTGGGGAAGTTTAGTACAACAAACCTCATGGCACATACAGTATGAAGCAGCATCACACGGGAAACTCCCATGGGACAGCAAAACGTCATTAGTTATAACAGAAAAGACCGAGCCCCTGTCGGTGGTGAGTAATGTCGGGTTTAAACTAGGGTTGTGATACTTGTGATACTCTTCCTTATCTCTCACGCAAACACAGCCATTATCATCATCATCATTTACAGCGGGATCTTGAACACCACTGCTGCCTTCTCTGCTATTAGAAGTGTATTTTCTGCCGCACATTCCGACGTGACTGACCCAATATCCGCATTTTTTTTTTTTACATTCTCACTACCGCCCCCATAGCGGTGTTTTGGCCACATGTGCTACATACCCCGTCTTTTAGGAGAAACATATGGATCCTCTGGGATGTCCCCTGCTACGACTCACAGTCGTAGACTCACAGTCAAGCTCCAAAATGTGCTGCTTTTATGACTGTCATAGCGGGCAGTTGCGCTGCCGCTAGCAGCCGTGAGCTTCCGTGTAGTGGCACTTCAAACTCATTAAACTCCTTAGGAGTTACAAAGTGAGTGATAAGAATATCCAATTCATGTTTTTCTTTATCTTCCTGTTTATTTCTACACACACAAGCACACATTCTAAAGCCTCTTTTGTGATGTTCGGAGTGTCCCTGAATGCATTTCTCATCTTATAATGAGAATGAGAAAGATTGAATTGACTAGAGACGTGTGTGAGTTGGAGATACATACTGTATATGGTGATGGAATTGTACTGCTGTGTGTGTGTGTTCAGGTCAGAATGAAGTTATAAAACTGTGTCAGGCTCTGTGTGACTGTGTGAGGACGCTACACTGTGCTTATGATGACGGACCCGTCTGCCCTCATAAGAGAGGTGTGCTTGCTCTAGTGCGCATGCTTTAATGACACAAAAAATGTAACCTAATTAATGTAATAAATTAGTTACCGGCGTTAACGCGTTATTTTTGACCCAGTTTAAAAGCTTTATTGAGCACCTTGAACCTCGCTATATCATGCCGAGCAGCCAATACTTTGTGCATAAAACTATACCCTAAATGGATATACTGCAGAAGTAAGTGGGTGAGTTATTCTCATACCTACGGTTGCTGACTATTGTTGTTATTCATTTATTCATTCATCTTATCCGAGATCGGGTCTCGGGGGCAGCAGCCTAAGCAGGGAAGCCCAGACTTCCCTCTCCATGGCTACTTCGTCCAGCTCCCCCTGGCGGATTCCCATGCGCTACCAGGCCAGTTAAGAGACATAGTCTCTCCAACGTGTCCTGGGTCTTCCCTCCTACCGGTCGGACATGCCCTGAACACGTCCCCAGGGAGGCGTCTGGCAGGCATCCTGACTACTGTGCCCAAGCCACCTCATCTGGCTCCTCTCAATGGTGGTAAGGGAAAGCCCAGCCACCCTACGGAGAAAACAAATTTCGGCTGCTTGTACCCGTGATCTTGTCCTTTCGGTCACTACCCAATGTTCACGACCATAGGTGAGGATAGGAACGTAAATCAACCAGTCTATTGAGAGCTTTGCCTTTCGGCTGAGTTCCCTCTTTACCACAACAGACTGATGAAGAGTCCGCATCACTGCAGAAACCGCACCAATCCACCTGTCGAGCTCACGTTCCATCCTTCCCTCACTCGTGAACAATACCCCGAGGTACTTAAACCCCTCCTCTTGGGGAAGGATATCATCCTAAACCCGGACATGGCACTCCACCCTTTTCCAAGTGAGAACCATGGACTCAGACTTGGAGGTGCTGATTCTCATTCCGACCGCTTCACACTCGGCTGCGAACCAATTCATTGAGAGTTGAAGGTCACAGCTCGATGAAGCCAACAGGACCACATCTGCAAAAAGCAGAGACCCAGTCCTGCAGCCACCAAACCGGAACGCCTCAACGCCTTGGATGTGCCTAGAAATTCTGTCAATAAAAGTAACTTCACAGGAAACGGGTCCGGCTTAATGCCGGCAATGCAAACCAAACTCTGACACCGGTCATGCAGGGAACAAACCACCTGAATTAGGTGATCCGTTACCCCATATTCCTGGAGCACTCCCCATTATTGTTCAGAGTAATATCATTTGATCAAGCCTTTTCTAACATTCCACACTACAAAATAAATAAAGTATCTATGATTTGTGTTGATACCATTAGGTGACACTTTAATCGCACACGCTGGCAACGATAGGCATAGACTGTGACAAGCTGTCGCCAATTGACTACATAAACTATTTTTACCGTAATAAGGGACGTCCCTGTTCAACTCAATACGGAACACGTCACATGTGCGAGTAGATGAAAAATTCACTCACAATGTCTCATATTTTAGTCACAAAATGCGGCCATTTAATCAGAGGAAAACAGACACACGTGCACATTTTCATTTACCATGCAATTAATTGATTTATTGATTATCGTCCCTGGCCTACGCTACACTAACTTCACTTTGCCCAACTCAGCCGTAATCACCGGCCTCCAGAATAAGACGGTAGTAAGAAGAAAAAAAAATATCCACACAATGTGACTGTGAGTGACTCATCTTTAGCATTGTCATCATCATCCTCGTTCTAAAGCAATGCAATGTGAATATAACCCAAATGCTCATCTGCTAGCATAAATGACTCAGGGGCAGAAAAATCCTTCAACCCTGCCGTTGCCTTGGTTACAGGAGCAGAAATGGATTGTATAGCTGGTGGAGGAGGAGGTGATGATGGGTTCAGAGGGAACAGAGCTGCAGAGATCTGACAGCATAATACATTCACCTCTGTGTAGTCTCGCTGTCTTTTTCTCTCTCTCCAACATTATTATTTTTTTTTTTATGTGCAGGAGTGGCTCATGGAGCCCAAAGCTTGCCCTGGCAGCCTTCAGTGAAATAATGAACAAACCATAAACTTCTAAGCATTAATTATTAAGCTGGACAGGATGCAGTGAGGGCTACATATGCTCATCACACACACATTTTACCAGATGTCTCTTTTACAGTCAATCACATTTCTTTGCCCCTGGCATCTTTCTGCTACTGGCAAAACAACTCAGTGAGGAAAACCACATCCCTCTACTGAGTTCCAATTTGGACTGAATACGCAACTTAACTGTAGCAACACATTTTCATATTTTGAGTTAAAAAAAAAAACATGGGCAGTGACAATGGGCATAATTTACAACGAAAGCTTCTGCCATAAGCGTTTTCCTAGACTCCCTAGTACAATTGGGTCTGGCAACCTCAATGAAATGTGCCCCAGGCAAATGTAGTCCAGGATCACAAATTTCTACTCAAAGGAATGCTCAGGCAGTACCTGCTTTGTCTCACAGGTCACTGGAAAGTATAGAAAATACATTAAAAATTATACTGTGGTGTGAAAAAGTGTTTGCCCTTCCTGGTTTCTTATTTTTTTGCATGTTTGTCACACTTAAATGTTTCGGATCATCAAGCAAATTTAAATATTACTCAATGACAACAAAACTGAACACAAAATACCATTTTTAAATGAAACTTTTGGTTATTAAGGGAGGAAAAAAAATTCAAACCTACATGGCTCTGTGTGAAGAAGTGATTAGGTTAATTGAGATCTATCAGTCTGGAAAAAGTTGTAAAGCCATTTCTAAAGCTTTGGGACTCCAGCGAACCACAGTGAGAGTCATTATCCATAAATGGTGAAAACATGGAACAGTAGTGAACCTTCCCAGGATTGGCCAGCCAACCAAAATTACCCCAAGAGCGCAGTGACAACTTATCCAAGAGGTCACAACAACATCCAAAGAACTGCAGGACTCATTTGCCTCAGTTAAGGTCAGTTTATTAACACATTAAGGCGACTCAATTTTTCCAGAAAACATGTTGATGATCTCCAAGACCTTTGGGAAAATACTTTGGAGTGGTCTAGTCCAAGTCCTGACCTGATCCTATTGAGATGCTGTTGCATGACCTTAAAAAGGCGGTTCATGCTCGAAAACCTTCAAATGTGGCTGAATTGCAACAATTCTGCAAAGATGAGTAGGCCAAAATTCCTCCACAACAGTGTAAGAGCTGTAAGTTATCGCAAACGCTTGACTGCAGTTGTTGCTGCTAAGCGTGGCCGAACCAGTTATTAGGTTTAGGGGACAATCACTTTTTCCACACAGGGCCATGTAGGTTTGAATTTAGTTTCTCCCTTAATAATAAAAAGTTTCATTTAAAAACTGCATTCTGTGTTCAGTTGTGTTGTCATTGACTAATATTTCAATTTTTTTTGATGATCTGAAACATTTAAATGTGATGAACATGCAAAAAAATGTAAAAAAATCAGAAAGGGGGCAAATACTTTTTTCAAACCACTGTATATTGTTAGCTTTAGTTTAACAGAGAGAGACAAAATCTTTATTTGATTGAATGAAGTAAGTATTTGATCCCCATACCAACCAGCAAGTATTCTGACCCCCATCACAAATTTCGTGAAAATGTGTTGATCTTACCTTTACATCTGGGCCATTGCAGTTAAGGCTCATTCCTCGCTCATCTGTGATCTCTGTAATCTCTGACAGGTCATCATCTTCAAACTCACCCAGGCTGATGTCATGGGTCAACCTGGTCGGGGTAAGATTAAAAGAAAAAAGGAAGAGATTACAGGAGAAATAAAATTTGTCAGGACTCTTTTCATCTCCAAATCTTGCTGAGCAGATTACTAGTCTGACATATAGATACAACAGACAATGGCTTGTTTCTAGGTTTCAAGGTTGTAAATACTTAAACCAGGCAATACACAGTAGAACGGAAAAGTTAACATTTATAAAACTCAAACAAAAAAACAAACCAATGAACTAGGGCTGCAAAGTAACGATTATATTCTTAGTCGATCAATCTGAAGCCTGTTGTTTCGATTATCGAGTAGTCGGTCAGGTCCTAGATGGACCAAATCAATATAAACCAAACACAAGCAGTTTGTTATTTGGTGTGCAGCATATTAGAAAAGAGGCAAAAATGTTGATCACTGTTTTCCAACGTCAAAGCTGATGGGCGTGAATATCTTGTTTTGCCTAAACACAAAAGATAATAGGTCTGCTTTCATGGATAACTAAGGATATTTAAAAATAAATACACATTTTATAGGCTGAAATCAGAGCATACCTATATTTTTTTAATCAAAAAAACAATTAAAAAGAACACAAAAATAGTGAACTGTATAATCAATTAATCGTCGCTAATGCACTATTAATGCAGATCTACAATGACCACATACCTAACTTTCACCTCAAAATCAAACATTTCAGACTCAGTCTTTCCGAGATCTTGCTTCCGCACACCACAATAATTACCTCAGAGTATGAGGAAGATTGAAAGCTGTCGTGTCAGATAACCTTTGAAATAACCCAAAAGAAGATCAGTGAGAGTGTTAACGGTGGCGAGGACAGTCATCAAACACAATACACTCCCTTCGCTTCACTGGTACGAGAGAAATTATGCCTTGTTGAAAATAAACAGCTGGCACGACTAAACTTTTTACTGCTCATGAAGCTCCCACTACACCAACAATGATGAGATGGTTAAATTATAGTGTTGGTGGAGAGGAAGGGAAATACATAATTTTAGATGTAAGCCCACTGTGATCTTTGGTATTATACTAAGTTTAATACTTGAGAGAAAATTGAACCTAATCAAAATGTAAGTCAGTATAAGAACTTGATTACAGATATTTTATTCATTTGCATTCAAATACATAAAATGTCCTTTCCATCTAGGCCGACAGGAAGCAGACAAGCAGGAAGTGATTGCCCATGTTTCCCAAGAGGGGAATTACATCACACAACATGACTTCCTTGTCACCGTGTACATCAGGGGTCACCAACCAGTCGATCACGAGCTACTAGAGACTATTAGAGAGAGAGAGAAAAAAAGACCTCCCCTCCCGGAGAGTGACCTACAGGCACACCTTTTGACCACTCAACATGCTCGTACGCCTCGCCGCCTCCCAGGCGAGCAACCCACAAGCTCCAGCCAGGAGCCCAGTCTCCAAAACCCAGCCGGAGGTCCCAGCCCACGTACACCTACTCTTAAGGTTTTCTCCCAGGGTGTCAGCAGCAGAAGAGCTCGCCTCACAAGTCAGGCCCAGGCTGCATTTCCAACAAGAGTGCTAGTTGTTGCAGAGCTGACCAAGTTCCTCTAGGAAGATGTACTTGATGCATCTTCTGATTCCTTAATGTGGTGGTGTGATAATCAAAGAAGATACCCTTTGAATGCCAAGCTGGCACAAAAATACATGTGCAACAAGCACCAGCTCTGAGAGAATGTTTAGCACAGCTGGCAACATTGCTACTCTAGAGAGATCCTGCCACACAAAGTCAACATGTTGGTGTTCCTTGCTCGGAATCTGCTGAACTGATCTGCTGACTACAGATTTGCATATGGCCTGTGGCTAGTCTGCACTTTTTTGTTGTTCTTTCTTTACCTGTTAAGGAATAATACTCAATCTTCATTATTTACTTGAAGTGCAATTTTGTTTACAGATAATTGATCCTAAATTTGATTTATTGTTTTTATTGTTGTATGTGGTTTTTATTGGAGTGTTTTTTTTTCTTAACAGCCACTGTGTCTATTTTTTATAGTTTTTGGTTATAAGTGTGATTTTTATTTACCGTAAAATTCCGGTGTATAAGCCGCACGAGGCCATGTCATAAAATGGCATCTTGTGGCACACACAAGTCCCTGAAGACCAGTCAGTTCTTTATGTGACAGGAGTCAATCATGAGCTATAAAAAAACATACGACAAACTTGTCAACCCATTGGGAATTGCAGGTCATTACTCAATGTACCAGTCGGACTCACTGTTTCATGTTATAAACATTAAACTCATCACACAGCAACTTAACACTCGCTATACCTCAGAAATATAGAAACATGTATCAATCAAGAGTTTAATATAAAAAAAGTTAAAAAAAAATAAAGTTTTCCCATAATGCATTTTGTTTGAGAAAACCATCATTGGAGGATGCATGGAAAGCATAGAAAATGACGCTTCAATGCTGCTTCTGTCCACCAGAGGGAGCCAGAGAACCCAGATCCCAAAGCCCACAGGGAAGCTAACATCATTGCAGCGCCTCAATGAAAGTTTTCCTCAGACGCAATGCCTTATGGAAAACTTTAAAATGAGTGTTAAGTTGTTGTGTGATGAATTTAGTGTTACTAAAGTGTTCTTTAAACGATGACACCGTGAGTCATACTGTTATTTTGTTATACGGGTATAGATACTGACTTCCTGTGACTTCCAATGGGATGACAAGCTCGTTGTGAGCGCACTGAAACTCGTGCTTGGCTGCTGCCAAAGAAGAGGTATCGTTTCCTCACTGAAACAATTAGTAGTAGTTCTGAAGTAAAGGAGATGTCACGAGATGAGAATTTAGCCATAAATTAGCCACACAGCTGCATGAGCTACAATGTTCAAAGTTTAAGAAAAAAGTAGTGGCTTCTACACTGGAATTTACAGTAAGTATGTCATTTTTGCTAAAATAAACTCAGAATCCATTTTATATTCATTGTTTTTCTTTTATTGTTTTTTAATTTATTATGTTTTTGTTTGCTTGTTTAATTTATTTTATTTTATTTAAAAGCTCTTGACATTCCAATAACAATACCTTGAGAATTTAAGTTTATGGCTTTTAATATGGTGTACTTGAATTATTATTAGGGATATCCGATAATATCGGCCCAAAGATCTTATCGGCCCGTTATAGGCATAAAAATGTAATTTATTTAAATTGAATCGGTCAGTATCGGTATTGATTTTTTTCCCTATAATGAAAGCTGATATAGCCCTTTTGCGCCTTGTGTCGTTAATACGGTGGTTATCTGTAACTTCCAATCTGAGCAACATTTATCGGTGTTTCTATGCAAAGTGTAGGAGGTTATAGACTTTGAGCCCCGTGTGCCTGCAGCTGACATAAAGTCCACACGCAGCACACACAAGTACTTGAGCCGATGCTTTGCTGAACCGTGTATGGGGTGGGAGGACATGATTGGTTGTTAAAACACTACTAATCAAGAGGGTAGCGGAAGTGTAAAAAAAGAAAGTGGAAATACAGTAGTCTGCTCGGCCATAGATAGATAGAACAGATACAGATCACATCAAATTTGTAGTGCAATAATACATAATAAATAATAATATTAAAAATAAGGTAATAAGTTCCAGTCCAGCAATTCCATGACAGGAGATACATTATGTGATGTTACACATATCGGTATCGGTTGATATCGGAACTGAGAGTTGGACAATATCGGCATAATATTGGATATTGTCAAAAAAGCCAATATCGGACACCCCTAATGTGGTGACATGCCATATATTATCATTGCCTAGGTATCCTTATCAGACCTGAAAAGTAGTACTGGGCCATCCCTCATTAAAAGGCTGTGTGTCAGTGCTTATGTTATAATATTGTTATGTTATGGTCTGCTCATAATTCAATTGTTAGTCTAAAAAGAAGGACAATGCATGTAACATGCACATAGCTATGATCATCTACCGGCACCACATGGCAGAAGATGGATATGGGATTCAAGCAGCCTTAGTAGAAGCATCTGTTTACATCTATAATGAGGCCCTGAAGGGGGAGGAAGAGAAGCAGCCATGCTATGGGGTGGGAGAAGAAGAGAAGAAAAAGGGCACTGGAAGAATTTGCATCCAGTAATCACTTATAAGCCGAAGGGATAAAAGCCCAAACAGTTCCAAACAAAGGCCAGCACTACATAATGCAGAGATACTGTTATCGAAAAACTTGTCTTTTTTAAAATAAATTTGCCATTGCCATCCAAGGCTTGGCATTTGAATTTTGGCACATTGATAAACAATTCTTTGAATAATTTTATGTAATGACTCTTTAGGAAAACATTCAGCATTTCATTTTTGTTTAGAAATACGTTGTCCACTTGTGGCTTTATAGCAATAATATGTTGGAGTATGTTTAATTTGAAGCTTCAAACTGATTTTGTGGTTCAGTGGCATGGCAATACCAGATCACCTACAGACTTAGGTGGACCAGTTCAGACACCGCTTGCATCATCCACCGAAGGAAAGTGCATTGTAAGCGGACACATGCTGTGAGCAGCCCCCGGTGGAGCTGTGGATGTCAGGAGAACCAGAGTATAGAGCGGAGTGTGCATTGTAAGCAGCGCCGAACACAATAAAAAAGGAAAAGAGCCGTTTAAGCTCATTAAGAAACCGATTTAAAACAATAATTGAAAGATAAGCAACTTCAAGGTAATTTACACTTACCATTTTGTTTTTGAAGCCGACCAATGTTCACCTCCATGTCTTTGTCATCGGACACCTCGGCATCAGATATGTAGTCCCATTGTCGGTGGTTCAAATAAATACGGCTTCATTCCATGTTCTGCAAGTTCTCTATTTCATCTCCAGATGTTTCTTCCCCGTCGAAAATTATTGAAACATTGCTCAAATCTTTGCTATAATCACTGTAAACATTGTTTGTTTACTCTGCCTAAGATGAGACCTGCACCTTTGCCGACGTCACTTGAGAAACAGGTATTTTCTGCCGACTTCTGACCAACAAGGCGGCCGCCAGGTACAAAAATGTAATTTTTTACTAATTTAACGTTCGCTTAAAAAAAATAATAATACATGATAGAACATATTTAAGCAAAGTGGATAAATCATAGAGTATATAAGTGACCCTTTAATGTATGTAATGTAAAATTTGTATGTTTTCCATTTTTAAAGTACCGGTTCAGGCACCGTATCAGCACCGGAACTGTTTCAACCTGTTTAGGCATGGAGTGGTATGAAATCCACGATATTATAAAATTACAGCTATAAAATGTGTTATTTTTAAATATCTTGATTGAAACGAAGAGAAAAAAAACATTTCTGTTGAACAGTCATTTTTAAAAATGTAATAGAACATGTTGGAAGTGGAACATATGCATTTAATAGGGATGCTTCAATCGATCGGCCACAAATCAAAATCGTCCGATTTCCGTGAAAAAGCATGTGATCCGCATATGCCGATAAATGCTTTTCAACGCTCATTACAAAAGCCGATCACCTGTGTCCCACACTACTGCAGGATGCAGCCTGTAGCAAGCGTCTCCCACCCACTTTCCTTTCCTTCACACTGCGCAGGCGTGCCAAACCCAAAACAATCATGTCTGCCACGTGGGACTTACCTATTGTTTGTGAGAGTGATGTACTGTAATTTAGGTTCCCAAAATAGCCCGCAATAAGTGCGAAGTAACCAACTTTATTTGTTTGAAATAATTACGTCTGTTTTAAGGCTATAAAACCCCTAACAATCACCCCTAACAACTTTATACACTTTTGTCAGACATGCTTTAACATTTTCTCACATTTTGTTTGAATTTGAATGATCAATCTAGTAGATTGAACACAAGAAATTATTAACTGACTCACGCAAATTCACTTGTCCTGTCGCCATTTGGCTGTAGCATTTTTCTATTCTTGTTAAAACATATTGCTCCTGCAGTCGTCGTCCTACTCCTTGAACCGAAGATTAATTTAGACGTTTAGCTTCTTCCTTTTCTTCTATTTTTTTTGGCGGTTAACAAGCAGTTCACACATTTAGCTAGTTTGCTCGTGACTATTGACCACAACGGGAAACGGAATAAAGGAGATTGATTGACAATGGTCTACAGCCAATCAGGACGCAGAACACAAGAGGCGGGTTCCCCCTTAGCCAATTAGGACTGTTTTGGCTCTATATTTAGCCGGCTATTGTCTACTGTGGGTTCTTAATATGCTCGTACAGGCACATAAAACACATAGACGAGGTGAAGCTGCGCAACGTCTTCAACTCTCACATGAGTATACAACACCTCTACTGGTAGCAGGAGTAAATACAATAACAGACACATAAAAAAAATCAGCGAAACAGCAAATCCGCGAAAGGTGAACCGAAGTGTACACGAGACAGACCGCTCTGGTGTCTGGTGTCTTTGAACGCGACTCATCATTGCTCATAACAACACAGTTAAAGTCTGATTCATATATTCTGCTATTGAAGAAACCAGTGTTATGTAAATAGATGTGTGTGCCAGCTCTTACACATACTTACATATAAATATATATATCCAAAACTATAAAGCAAAACTCTAAAAGGGCACGTCTTGTCACACAGGCGCCGCTTGATGCTAATGGCAGGTAACATCAGTGCTAGCAATGCTGCAATATTTGAGTTGCCCGACTTTTGGGAACACAGCCAAGGCCCGTGGTTTCAGCACATCGAAGTCCAGTTCCAACACAGGACAAGACGAAGTATTTCCACATACTGTAGTGACCTCCACTTTCTCTCATACCGTAGGTCTATTTTAGCGGTTTTGAAACTGTGACTTTTTCATACCGCGGTATAACTTGAAACCGGTAACCCGCTCATGCCTACAAGCGATTTGGCAACGGTATCAAATAATGTGTAAACAATAGAAGTGTCACAATACACTCAGCTCACGAGACCGTACTGGGTTCACAAAAGACATTACAATATTTTAATATTACTTTTAAGAAAACTATATGCATGCATGACCTAAGCATGGTGCTTTAAATTGTTGAACATTTTTCCACAAACTGAGAAAAAAAAACCCTAAAAATTATAAGTTAAAATGATGATGGTAGTTATGGCTACTACTAGTAATCATTTAGGTTGATGTGGAGTTATATAAAGAATGTAAAATAGACGGCAGTTTGCAGTACAGTAGATTATTTTCATGTTCACAATAAAAGAACAACAGTTCCTATGATGCTTAGCGTGCCAAACTAGGAAGTAGAGAAGTCATACACAGCCATCGTGTTAGAGTTGCATATGACTTAACATTTGATCAAATTTAAGTAAGTTTGATCAAATGTAGAATTACTAATGCTTCTGCTTGGACACTACACCGCCACAGATGTTGAACTCAGAAGAAAAAAAAAAAAGCACCCACTGAGTGACAAGTGACGTTGGGAACAAGAAGGTAGGTTGGACTGCAAGGTTTATTGTGTGCATAGAGCACTTAATGTGCAGTTCCAATCCTGCCTGCGCTTCCATATTACAGTATTATCATTCACAGTAGTGATGCCATAGTTCACAGTGTGTTTGGCTTCTGGCTGCCGTGTTTTTGCGAGACAGCTTTTCTCTAAATGAGAAATATCGTCACATTTTAATCTGTGACACCCCTAGTAAGCAATAACCAACCCTAGGTCTGTCACGATAAATTTTGCTGGTCGATAATTGTGCTATAAATTATCATACATAATTGACAATACTGACTTTGAGACAATTTTTTTCATTCATTTTTTCATAACAGTTTTTCATTAACTGTTATGTCACATACTCAAGTATAGTGTACCTGAGTGAATTTGCCTATTGTGGCACAGAGTTGGTGAGGAAGAGGTAACTCCATTTTGCAAGCAGAGTAACAACACAGCTCACAATGAGCTTCTCAACCCCATTGAAATCGAGGGAGGTCACCACTTCACATACCAATCCGACTCATGGTGTCACATATACTTAGCAGCCATTTACAAAAACAAAGCGTGATAGGAAACAGGAAGTGCTCCCGGCAACACTACACTATATAGACGGTCTCTGTTAAGAAAAAAAAAAAAACACTCCCATAAAACCAACACACATACGCAGTTATGTAGTGTATTGTTAAATTAATGTAGGGGGTCAAATTTGAGCTGGACGACAGCTGAGTTGCAGCATAAAATTCAATGTTGCTGATTGTACTTCAATACGTCCTCCTCCACTCGGCCACACAGCTCAAGAACCGCTGTCCACGACATGCGCTTGCACGCACTCCCAGGCAACTCGCACCGTCTGCCAAACACCTCCAACATCTCCCGAAATGATGGCCCCTCAACCGCACCGAAAGGCTGCACCTCTCCTGCAATGCAGCGAACAACACTGTCTGCAAGCGCGCACCAACCCGGCCTATACATTCACTTCACCCCAGCAAGCGCCAACCACCAGGACAAAGGCCCCGCTGCACATCCACATTGGAACTGTGGCATTCGGCTTGGAAACTATCACTTTCGTGCCTTCATTCATATTCGTGTTTGCTTGCTAACTGCTACAACTCTGTGTATCCACTCAGTACGTAGCCCCCGCCTCCAAGTACTGGGACAAGGAGGCTGATTAGCTGACAAGAGGTTCACTCTCTCTGTTCATTCCACTATAGAACCAATGCACACAGACACATGCAGAGTGCATGGATGTGCATGACAGAGCCGCATTATCATCCACACATGGTAAGTTACAGTACATGGCTGCCACAGAAATAAGATACAAAAAAACATCCCACATCATCTAAAATCTAACAGACCAACAGTAATGATCATCATTACTGGCATTCTCACATACTCTGACTCTACCAACAAAATTTCATTCACTCAATTAAGAGACCCGGGCTTTCTAGACACATTTTCTGTGTGTACTGCAAACACACAGCATCTCACATAACACATTAGCGCTCTCAGTGATCAATGTAAGCTCGGAGTGGGTTGTACATGTCCACTTTGTCATCCGCTTAAAATGACACCCATAACATTGTAGCATTTAGACATTTGACTGAAGATCAACCCTGCACACTTACAGTATAACAGTATTTACAGCAACAGCCCATTAAAACTCTTAACATTTTGTGGCTATAATTCATCACAAAAAGGGTTATACACATCATATCTAGATGGCAGGTAAGGTCAATTCCAAGTTATTCCCATAACCAGCATAAAATAAAATTTAAAAAATTAATCAAATGGTAAATATTTTTATATTAAAATGAATACAAACAGACACCTTATTGGCAAGGAAAACAAAATTAGGGCTGTCTATCAATTATAATATTTAATCACGATTTATCAAATTTTTTCCATAGTTAAGTCATAATTAATCACATTTTATCGCAGATAAAAATAAGTTTTTATCTATAATAACTAGGGATGTAGGGCCGCACGGCGGCCAAGTGGTTAGCATGTTGGCCATACAGTCAGGAGATCTGGAAGATCTGGGGTCAAATCTCCGTTGGACATCTCTGTGTGGAGTTTGCATGTTCTCTCGGTGCGTACGTGGGTTTTCTCCGGGTACTCCGGTTTCCTCCCACATTCCAAAAACATGCATGTTAGGTTAACTGGAGGCTCTAAATTGTCCACAGGTATGAATGTGAGTGTGAACAATTCTTTGTCTATACAGTATGTGCCCTGTGATTGACTGACGGCCAGTCCAGGGTGTACCCCGCCTCTCCCTCAAAGTCAGCTGGGACAGGCTCCAGCATACCTGTGACCCTAGTGATGATAAATGGCATACAAAATGGATGGATGGATGGATGGATGGATGAAGTAGGGATGTAAATCTCTTCGTGATAAATGATTCGACTACATCAATAACTACATCAAATGTTATGTAAAAGGAATATCAATTTGGAACATTATTGTATTCAAAAATAATACACAGTTTGAAATCCCCACAGTTTTTGGACGTTTAATGCGACCGACGATATGTCCCACTTTGTTTGAGGGTCCTGAATGCACTTTCTCACCCACGCTGCACAGATAGACTACTATACTGTATTTTACCCTTTTACTTTCACCTCATATTTGGTAACAAATGCTGATACTACCCTAATATAGGGCGTCTTTTGCTTCATTCATCCCTCCATTTCCTATATTGCTTGTTCTCATTAGGATTGTGGGTGAGAGCTGAAGGCTATCCCAGCAGACTTTGGGCGAGAGGCGCGGTACACCCTGGACTCGTCGCCAGTCAATCGGCGGACACATACCTGTAGAGACAAACAACCATTCACACCTATTGACAATTTAGAGTCTCCAATTAACCTACTGTACCATGCATGTTTTTGAGATGTACCCGATGTAAGCCAGAGTACCCAAAGAAAAATCCACAAAAGCTCAGTAAGAACATGCAAACTCCAACTTTTCCAACTGACATTTGAACACGGGTCACCTGACTGTGAAGGCAGACGTAGTAACCACTAACGGCAGATGGTACATGATTATCTAAATGTTAAAACCAGAGCATATACTCATATAGCATATTGGCAACTTCAAAAAAAATATATACCACTGGGAGGATCCAGAGCAGCTGACAAAGCTCACGTTTACTTCTAATGAGTCTTCCGCAGTATGTTCTCTCAAGGGTTGATTTGAATATTTAATTCACTGTTCAGTCATTTTGGACCTATTCTAAGAGTGCATAATCTTTCTCCCACGATAGCAGTACCATTCATTTAAATTTAATCCAGTTGTGTTCATAGACACTGTGTGTGTTTGCACATTGACTCAAATGTTGAGAAAGTGTTAGCAGTCACCTAGTTATTTTATTCCCAAACTACTGTCCAGATTCTAAATGTATAACGTTAGAGCACGGCTCTCAAACTCGCGGCTTACGGGCCATTTGCTGTCCGCCATATAACAGGTAAGTAAACACACACAGGGCAACTACTACTATGGAGAATGATTAACAACCCTAAAGAAATAACTTCAGCAACGTTTTACAAACCAAGTACCACAATGCATGCTGGGAGCCGGCATTCCTCCAGAGTAGGGTTGTGACAAAATATCTATATATCCAACTATCTTGATATTAAACTATGGATTATAGATACCTTTCGCCGTTTATCATTTTATTATTATTAAAATAAAAAATTCTAAAAGAGCCGCTATGAACTTCTATCATAGTTACTTCTCAGTGAGTCTAGTGAGAATTTTTCATGTCATCTAGAACACGCAACAGTGGCAGAAAATTGTGCGGAAATCTGAAAAGAAGAAGAATTAAATAAACAAATGGCGTGTAATACACCGGCAAAGAATGTAAAGATACGCCAGCATAGTTACAATCAAATGTGTGGACTCACTTTGGTTTTTAGACCGTGGGCGAGACAATGCTGGATAAGGACTTTGAAGACGAAAATACGACACACAGGCACCATGACAGACATGCACAACCACCTTGTTTGTCACCGCGCTTGCGGAGAAAACTTTTTTTCTATTCAAATGCTAAATGTTGTGTTGTTCAATCAACAGACGTGTGTTTAGTATACGTTTTAAATTGTCGTGCTGTTCAACCTTATCCAGTTTACTACTTTATAGAGTTGATCTACTTGAGACATGAGATGTGTTTTCTGAATGAGTTTACAATAGCTCTACTGCTTGTCAGGCACCTAAACAATCTCATTCTTTTTGCACCATTGCTAAAATATGCTGCAAAAATTCCACCGATTTTCTCTACCACTTGTCCCCATTAGGGTCATGGGTAAGCTGGAGCCTATTACAGCTGAATGCAGCAAAATACAAACACATACAAACGTATCGAGATATTACAGTTATCGTGAGCAATGCATCGCATATCGCACCGTATCGTGACATACCCTGAGATTCCCAGCCCTACTCCCAATAGTTCATGCGGCCCAACCCCAAACAAACCCAACCTCCAGCGGCGGTAAATTGAGTTTTACAGCCCTGCTCTGTTGGTATCGTATATAGACATCATCACTCTAAGAAACAACAGACAACAGATGCAAAACCCACAGTTATAGTGACACAATGACAGGGAGTATCAACACTGCAGGGTGGATGTCTGACAGCGAGGGATCACCTCATTCTGCACCATGAAGGACAGTTGACCACTCGCTGAGGCCATGACGGACCAGCCAGCTAATTAGTGACACTGCATTGTACTTACATGCTATTACTTTACAATTATAAAGATCATTTTTAGGTCACACTCCTTGTGTATCTCCCACATCCATGGATGAGGTGCTCTTAAGCCAAGGAACCTCACGCACTGACTGTATCCTGTTATAAAATGGGAGAAAAACATGTAATCTAGGGGCATAGACCTCAGTACAAAAAGTAATAACAGATCTCCTGATCAATAAAATGCGATGTATCATGTGTCATTTATTAATATACACCGCCATATGCTACTTTTGTAAATTCAGGTAATCAAATACAAGTTACGGTGTTAAATGTTGTTTCTAACATTTCCACTTTATTCTATACTTAAATGTGCAAAGTATTAGGAAATCATTTTGATGCACTCCGTTACAATACCACCAAACATGTCATTTCAAATGTGATTAGATTACAAACAACTGAAAAAGCTTTGTAAATAAGCTATAATAATAAAGTTAGTTAGGCTTTTGGACACATTGAGTTTGCTGAAGAAAATGATATGGCGGTATAAACTAAAGTATTTTATCTTGCATCTGTTGTTTTGGATTGTGGTATGTTGTACAGATGTACCAAACCAAATGGAGCACGTTACTTATGACTTATGTCAAAGAGCATTACAGTGTGAACAACCACCTGGCATTTATTTGCAGATGCCAGTACATGCCAGGTGATCTTTTGTCCGTCATCTGTCCCCAATAATTCACACATTTAAACCCCCACTGAGAGACCACAATGCTGCAAGCTGCTGGTCATTCATCAGCTTTGCCCTCCTGCAAGGACACACTTAGGACCTGAGCAGGACGGTCCTGTCAGATGCCATACACCATAACTCATCATTTGATGTATGAAAACAAGTCCCAACACAAGTCTATTCAAACAGAGCTTTTTCTGCACTCACATTACTGTCATAACAACATAATGTGGGCAGTGTATTCCCTGCCCATGCTATTTTGGTCTGCAGGCTTTACATCTTTTCCTAGACACACAAAAGGCATATGCACATCCTTCCATTCAAGGACAAGCTTGCCCTGAGCTTTAACATGCAAAGAGCCGACAAATAGCCAGGGAAAAAATGGTGCACGCAAAAACAAGGTCACACAGCCACATTGCTGCATGCCAGTAAAACATAAGACAAAAGGTGCATGATACCCTACCATTTTTCCCACTGGTCCTCCATCCAACCCTCTCCTCCTTCCCCTTCTGAGTCCATAATGTAAGTGAGGAGGGCATCTGAAGCCGAGAAGAGGAAAAGGTGCAAGGGATTTAGAGAGTAAAGAAGGGAGGGAGAGTGAGGGGGAGGAGCATCAAGGAGGAGTGCTGGAAGAAAAGGGTGAGGTACAGCCCATACGGGTCGATGGGAGAAGCGTTAGATTCAGAGCTCGCTGTTGCTTCTCTTCCAGAGAGGAGATAGTGAGGGAATTATTAAAAGCAGAGAAGCTACAACCATCTAAGAGGAGTGTTATATAATCTTCTCCTGCCGCTCTCTTCCATGATGTTTACACTGCTGTGTGTGCATCAGATTTACTATGCTAGGGCAGGAACATGCTGGTGTTAGCAGAATACCCACTGGACGGAAAGCCCAGACAAGGGAAACATCAGCACAACAGGGCACTCCTCTTGCTCTGCACCATAGTCATGCTCAATTATTCATGAGGTCCATTGAACATAACTGACATTTTTTTGGTAATCCCATTCCCCTTCATCCAAGTAGAGTAGATGGCTGGTGCATAATCACTAGGTTTATAGAAATTACTATGACCATCATTCCTGACAGCAATGAAGTGACCAAAGTACAGTCATCATTAGAATTTGGACTGAAATATTAGTATAACAATATAAAAATATTTTTAAATCCTGAAATTGGATTAAGAAGTAGATGAGTAAAAACAAAATGTGTACGGTGAAAACATCTTTAATAAAATAATGTGAATGTATAGTGGAACCTCGGTTAGCGTATGCCCCGGTTAGCATGTTTTTCGATTTACGTAAAAAAAAAAATTGACACCAACATTTTGGATCTGTTTGCGTATATTTTCCCTTGTAACGTACAACATGGCATACATCTTGTTGTGTTGTTAATACACAGCGTGAGGCCAAATCTATTATCAATGTATTTTTAGCCCAAAACGTCGTTGCTAGCAGAAGTCAGCTCTGTCACCCGTCTATGACGTCACCAGCAGTTGACTCTGTGATTCTTCGCTAACTACACAGTTACGCCACAAGTCTCAACAATGTTAACACAAAACACGTCTCTATAGTTTTACATACAGAAAACTATTCAAAATTGATATACAGTAAATGGTGAAAGGGATTTTTTTTAAAGCAGTGAGAAACACTATTGAATTTAAGAAATAACTCCTGGTAAAGCACAAATGTGTCCATGTTGATGCCACTGCCACATCGCTGTCTTTCTTAACAGTTACGTTTTCAATAAAAGGTAAAAGTAACCTTAAATGGGGCAATTATAAATACAATTTTTGGCTTTCTGGAAGGGATTCCAGTCGTCACTCGATTATTGCGGTTAATTGGTTATAGACCCGACTTCGATTAGTGAATTTACGGAAAATAAGATTCAATATTAATAAAGATTAGATTTAGATTAGATTAGATTTATTGGTCCCCAGGGAAAAATTCCTATTCACTGATTGTACATTACGTAGACAACATTACAGAGACAACAAAGCACATCACATACCACAACAGTAACAACAGACAATCAACATGACACTAACGACAACAGCACCAGTACAGGAACAGGCCGGACAGACAGATCAGCACGGCCTGTTATACGGGGCGGCTATGGCTGCAGGATCAGGCTTTTCCCAAGACGGGCCCTATGTAGAATTTAATCATTCTACATAGGGATGTCCCCATCCACATTTTTTTGCTTCCAATCTGATCCGATTTTTTGTTTTTTTTTTTAACAGTCTTGCCGATCGAATTGTTTTTTTTGAAGAACAATATCTTGTTTGTGGAATTGAATATGGAAACATATGAAAATAGCGCTTCAAAGCATTACAAATAATGCAACCAAAGTATTGCTGAATTTACTTTTTTATTGCACAGCATGACCAACAATACTGCTTGGCTTTTGCAACAAACCTCTGTGAGTCAGGTCCCTAATCCAATAAAAGATCCAATAAAAGTCCATCCAATAAAAAATAACATTGGAAAAAATGAACGTGCTAAATACTTTTTGGGTAGGACTAATCATATGACATAGTTATAGTTGAATTTGTGGTGTGATTTAGAATATATGACTTTTTTTTTTTAACAAACTCTGTTCAACGCAATAGTAATTTATTGACGGTCCTAGTATAAACAACCAGCGGTTAGAGCAGCACTTCCCGTGCAAGCTCCCTGCACAATGACACAGCAGTCCAGGCACAGTGAGTGGGAACTACCGCTGTAGATATCCGAATATCAAAAGTCCAACATGAAAGTAACTTCACCACAGTACACTGCAGAAATGTCTACATGGTGGTGTTGCGTTTTCTCCTTCTTGCGGGTGGTGGGAGAGTCACAACCAGCTCTGAGGCACCTAACATGTTGGAGTGTGGTCCAGTTACAAATGGTATACGGCAACCGGATCGGCCCGATCTCAAGGCGGAAGCCGTTATTATCCGATCTTCACAATACAGGGGCTCAGCAGCCGATCCCAATCCAGAAGATTTGATCAGGACATCCCTAGTTGCAACATTATTAGAGCCCTGTAGATATGAAATAACACCCCAATAGTCACTTTTAGACTCTTATTATTCTTTGTTGACATCACTTTGCGCAGGCTACAGGATCGCTACAGGGACATAACAGACAGCCGCTGCTAGCATCGCAAACTAGCGAGCTAACTAGTTAGCTTCTCCATCCATCCAACCATTTTCTATGCCGCTTGTACTCACTAGGGTGGCGAGGGGTAGCGCTGGAGCCTATCCCAGTTGACTTTGGGCGAGAAGCAGGGTACACCTTGGACTGGTCGTAGTTAGCCTCTCCACTTTACTTATTCTAAACTTAAGAAGAGTTTGAAATGGAGTGAGGAAGAAGGACAAAGAAGCCAAAAACTTACCACTTCCACATGGAATTTTCATTTGATCTCAGCCACGGCATGTCCGTCTCAACCATGGCATGTTGGCCAGGTTCTGCTGGCTTAGTAGCCAGTCTCCATGCAGTGTGAAAGGTAATGTAATCGAACATCATGTCTTATAACATTACTGCTGCCTAGTGACTAGTATTGACTAATAGTACGCCATAATCAACCACGAAAGAGCGGCCATTTATTAGTTAATTATTTAAATAAAAAACACAATATAGTGAGAGAGTGATATTCGAACCATGATATAGCAAGGGACGACTGTACATTATTTCTTACGGGGAAATTTGATTTGGTTAGAATAGTTTTGGTGAGTCAGACCTTCTGGAACAGATTCATGATGTGAGCCAAGGTTCCACTGTAATCATTTTAGCATTTTTTATTTTATCACAGATTCAATTAATTTTGAAAAGTAGTCTATGAGCAAGATAAATACATGCTGCTTCTACTACCACCACTACTACTACTACTACTACTACCACTACTACTATACAAGTGTCACAAATCTGAATGTGGGTGTATCGCTAAAACCATTTTTAGGTCATCCTACTTATTTCCAATTGGATTCTATGGCTCCAGCTGGGTTACTATGAAATGTTAATCGTCTGGGGAATCACTTCTTTTGTTGATTAGGACGTACGAGTTGGGTCATTGTTATGATGGAAGGTAAATTCCTCTCCTCCTGAGGTGTGATAAGTGCATTTCTACAAAGTAGGATTCATTCTTAAGAAATGCAATATTTTCACAGACAAAACCTGTTTATGAGCTTCTCAATATGCTTTTTACCATTATTAGAGCCCTGTAGATATGAAATAACACCCCTATAGTCACCTTTACACTCCATCCATCCATTTTCTATACCGCTTTTCCTCTTTAGGGTCGCAGGGGCATGCTGGAGCCTATACCAGCTGACTTCAGGCGACAGGCGGGGTACACCCTGGACTGGTTGCCAGCCAATCGCAGGGCACATATAGACAGACAACCATTCACACTCACATTCATACCTATGGACAATTTAGAGTAGCCAGTTAACCTAACATTTTGGAATGTGGGAGGAAACCGGAGTACCCGGAGAAAACCCACACACGCACGGGGAGAACATGCAAACTCCACACAGAAATGCCCAAGGGAGAATCGATCGTCTTCCCAATCTCCAGACTGTTACTGTGTTGGCCAACATGCTAACCACCTGACCACCGTGCGGCCACCTTTACACTCATATTACCTAATATAGTAGACATGTTAAGCGATAACAAGACATAATAGTGAATAAAAGTAGATTTCTCTTGGAGATGAATAAAGTATCTATCTACCAATCATGATAACGCACATGTTAGCATTGGGAAAATTCCTTATTGTAGTATCTCAAACATAATGTGGATCTTTGTTTACACCACAGTGTGCGACGCTTGCGGTCAGGCTACGGGATCACTACAGGGACAAAAGAGACAGCCGCTGCTTTAAGAGTACCAAGCTACTGAGCTAATTAGTTAGCCTCCAATTTATTTATTCTAAACTCGAAAGTGTTTGAAACTGAGTGAGGAAGAAGGACAAAGTAAGAAGCAAAAATCTACCACTTCCACACGGAATGGGAGAATTTTTTTCCACTCTGGCTTCATGGCTGACTCCATGCAGCACAAGTTAACGTAATGTAACGTAAGGTAATGTCTCACGTAACATTACTGATGCCTTGTGGCCAGTGTGAAATGCTACATATGACTTGTCTTTCAATATTTTTTGACTAATAAGAGGCTTTAGTCAACCACGAAACAGCAATCATTTATTATTATATTATATTTACTATACATTTTTGAAAAACAGTGATACAGAGAGAGAGCACTGTTCGAACCACAATGTGGCCAGGGACGACTATACTGTACTAACTCCACCTTGAAAGCATCAATACATGACACTGCTTCAATATAGGTATGGTGCTTTTATACATTTTTGGCAATGTACAATGTTATATTTGCACCGTATTGCACCCAACACCTGTCCTGTCATTTAGGAATTATAGGACAATGTTCTTTCGACAATATCTGCTTATATTAATCTTGCCAGGTGGATTTGCAATAGCATGAAACACCCAGCATTGAAGAGAGAATTGATTCCTTATTCATAAGCCCACTCTGAACTAAAAACATGCAGCCATATGGCCATACAGCACGTGTGCAGAAACTGTCCAAGGTTTATGCCCCATATTGAGAGCACAGACTTCCACCAAATTTGCTGTAAAACATACAGTATTCAGTGACAAAAGGTGACTGAATGGCATGTTTTGCTATTCTAAATGGGAATGATAACAGGAAAGAACCCTGAATGATTTCAATGGCTATCTGATTTTGTCCCTCCAGGAATAGGAGCAAATCAACATTGCACATGCATACGTTTTGGTAATCTATGATTGGTACCCACTGTACAAAAGAACAGAGGAGAACACTGGGAATTTGTGGGTGTTTTCATTGTGGGTGACGTAAGTGAGGACAATTGACATCATGTATATAAAGTAGCTGAATGACCGTAAAGAAAAACAGTAAACACTCAAAGAGCTAGTCAACTGGAATTGATAAGCCATGTAATCAAGGTCTCCAATTCAACACACGGCATATATTCAACTCCCTGCTGAGTATTGCAGCTCCTCATCAACGGGATCCTCAACAAAAGGACACGTCATTTCTAAAAGAATATGTTTGGTATGCATCACATACAGCCCAGCTCCTACAATACACGTGCTCGGAATGAATGATCGAATGAGGAAGTGAAGTTGCCTCAATAAGAAAGAGAAGAGGCTCGATGAGTACATCAAACATGTCATGGTTTTAGCAACAAATATAAAAGAAAAACTTTAATTAAAAGTAGGGCTGCTGCTATAAAATACTTTAGTCATCGAGTATGTTACTGAACATTTTTTTTGATGAATCGAGTAATCAGAAAAAACATGTTTATGCTTGGTTAAAGAGCAATTATAACTACACCAGAGAAAATAAAACATGTCACTAAATAATGAACGACCAATTGGCTTAATTTTTTTAGGTAATCAACCGTTTTATTTTATTATAACAGTATTTTCTTGGGTCTGATGGACTACATGAGGGTGCTATTGCACAGTAGATTAATGTATCCATCCCAGACTACAGGAACTATTTACTGGAAAAGGAGAGAAATAATAATTACATTACTCAGACATTACTAAGACAAAATTACATATTGCATTATGTTGATGGCTGTGCATTTATAAATCCTAAACTTCGACAGGCTTTACTAGGAATAAGACAAATATTCTTTCTAAGATATTGAGTTTTTGCAGTGTTTAAAGCAAAATGAAGACACCTTCTGTAGTGGAACACATTACTCTCAACTAAGTGAGTAAGACACGCGCTTCCTTGTTCGATTACACAGTAATGTTTGTACGGATTAGTGAGGTAAAATGCTTTCATTTTCCCTCTTAACTCACAGCAGTCATAATTAAGAGAAAGCTAGCCCTCCACACGGTTAACGTTACGTTAGTAAGGTAGATTTGCGCAACAGTAATGTTACCTTGTCTCGGATGTTCTGCTCTACTCGGGAGGAGATGATGCAACATATAAGATGTGCTGTTGTGGTATATAAGTGCCGCGTTACAACAGATACACGTCACAGTGTTCATTTTACTGTTTACCCACATTTTCTGCCTGTGTTTTAGCATTTTGTTTTCCTTCTCTTTCATTGCCTTGCCGCTTTCACTCGCCCTTCACTTTGCTCAAATAATAACAATGTAAATGTCTAATAATTTGGACGCCTGAAAAATTTTATCAGTCAGGTAGGAGTGAAAATCAGGCAGGACAATGGGAAACATCTCCCAACAGACGATATGGAGAATTTACAGGTACTACTCAGAAAATTAGAATATCTTGAAAAGGTTGTTGTATTTCTGCAGTTCAATTTAAAAGGTGAATTTGACATATTATATAAACAAATAATTTGCAAATCAATATATTTCAAGTTTTTATTTCTATGGATTTTGCTGATCAGGTCTTGCAGCTTAAAAAAACTCAAATTCAAAAACTCACAAAATTAGAATATTACATAAAGTCAATGTAAAAAAGGGTTTTAAATACAAAAATGTGAGGCCTCCAAAGCTAAACTCTTGCACCTGTATTTAGTACTTGGTTGAGGCCCCTTTTGCCCGAATAACTGCCTTCATCCGGCGTGGCATGGATGCTATCAGTTTGTGGCATATCTCAGGGATTATGGAAGACCAGCATGCTTCAATTGTGGCTTTAGCTGTTCTTTATTGTTTGGTCTCTTCCCGTACAATTTTCTCTTGACAATGACCCACAGATTTTCTATGGGGTTCAAGTCAGGTGAGTTTGCAGGCCAATCAAACATGGTAATCCCATGGTCGTTGAACCAGGACTTTGTACTTTTAGCAGTGTGAGCAGGTGCCAAGTCCTGCTGGAAGATGAAGTCTGCATCTCCATAAAGCTGTTCTACTGAAGCAAGCATGAAGTGCTCTAAAATGTCCTGGTAGACGGGCTGTGGTTATGTTTGACTTCATGAAGCACAGAGGACCAACACCAGCAGCTGACATGGATGCCCAAGTCATCACAGACTGGGGAAACCTAACACTGGACTTCATGCATCTTCTATCGTGCTCTTCTCCAGTCTTCCTCCAGACTCTGGGACCTTTGTTGCCAAATGAGGTGCACAACTTGCTTTAATCAGAAAAGAGGACTTTTACCCACTGGGCAACAGACCAGTCCTTCTTTTCTCTTGCCCAGGGAAGGTGCCTCTGG
This sequence comes from Dunckerocampus dactyliophorus, assembly GCF_027744805.1. NCBI lineage: Eukaryota > Metazoa > Chordata > Actinopteri > Syngnathiformes > Syngnathidae > Dunckerocampus > Dunckerocampus dactyliophorus. The sequence continues at coordinate 23,072,029 of NC_072821.1, forward strand.
CGTTGATTACTATTGAGGAGAGGTTAGACAACAGGAATTCGACATTTGAAGCCCATGTCCAGCATCCGCCTGCGTGTTGTTTCTCTTGAAGCAACAACTCCAGCATCGGTTCACTCCTTATGAAGTTCCCCCACTTTTGAATGGCCCTTTCCTGACCACCCTATCCAGCCTGCGGTCATCTCTCCTGCTTGTACACCGTTTTCTACCACATTTCTTCCTTCCACTTGACTGTCCACTTTCAATTCTCATTGACTTTCAAGTCAATGAGAGTTTTCTGCACAACTGTCAGATCAGCAGTCTTCCCCATGTCTGAACTCTTCGGAGTCAACCTAAGACAGACTTTTGAAAGGCTCAAGACCCTTTTGAAGGTGTTTTGGATTACTTGCCTGATTAGAATTTGACTCTTTGAACCTACAAAACTGAAGCTTTTCACAGTATTCTAATTTTCTGAGTTTGTGGGTTTGTGGTTTTAGGAAGATGAAAATCTTAATCAGCAAAGTTACAACAAGGAACTGCTTGAGAAATGTCAATTTGCATGTAACGGCTCAATAAAATTAGTTGGTTTCATCTTTTATGTTAAATTGCCAAAATAAAACAACTTTTACTTGATATTCTAATTTTTTGGGTAGTACCTGTATGTTACTAGAGGCTGAGGTGTTTTTATCATGTACGAATATGTGTTTGTGTGTGTGTGTCTTGTGTGTGTGTGTGTAGCCGAGTTGGGAGGAGGGGAGCTGCCTGTCTATGAGGGGGAATGTGCAGATTCAGCAGAACAGAGAAAGAGCAGTAGGCAAAGTGGTCAGCATGATACGAACTGCCACTGGAGAAACATTCTGATCAGCTGAATTTTATTTCCTGAACCCGAAGCATTTGTGAAAAAGGTTTAATTTAAATTTGTCCAGAAAGCTTTACAACTTCTTTTTAATGAAACAATGGATATGAAGTGGAGAACTGATTTAAAAAAATAAATTGTAATCTGCAAAATCTTTAATGTCTACTTGTTTGCAATCTCAGAACATTGTCTGAGCGTATTCATGTAATTTTAGTAACTTAACTCTGGAACCTCAAAGTGGCTCAATCTCTGAAACTCATCCAGTTTATGTGTTTTTATGTGGACAAACATTTTTTTTTTTAAAAAGCACACTCGTGTGGATGAACATAGTGTGAGAGTGGTGCATTTTTTAAATATCCATGGTCGTGTGGACTTGTTAGCTCAGGGGTGTAAAAACTCAATCACACAGGGGGCCAAAACTCAAAGTTAACTTTTCGCCAACCACCTCCCGTCACGTGCCCCAACTTAGTATCTTTCTTATTATTTACCCTGAAATCAACACTTGTATATTTATGCATTTGTACTAAAAACCTTCTTGTTCTTTTTTTTTCTCTCTCTCTTCGTCCTGTCCAGCCATTAGGGTAGTTAGAATTGTAGATCTAAATGCCCTTACGTGCTCAACAGATTTGCTCTGCCAGGGAAAAGTGTGAGATACACTTCCCTGTTATACAGAATTTATTTGACTTTGATGTTTTGTTGTTATGCACATTTTGAGCAGCCGGACCGGAGCAGGAGGGGATAGAGAAGAAGAGAAAAGAAAACAAAGGGGGGGTGGGGGGGGATAAGAATGGACAAAAAAGAAAGAGACAAGAACAACAGCAACAACAACAATTGCGATAAAACAATAACAAAACAAAACAAACAGGACTACATAAGCAAATGTCTGATGGCTATAAAGACTATGACGGAATGGACAAAATAGTATCAACAACCACAATGATAAAACTGCATTGAAACAGTCATACATATTAGTAATGAAATTATTAACTATGATAATGATCAGAATGACAATTGTACAATTGTAAAAACTATAATCATATTGCCGACATCACCGTCACTGTAATAAAACCAACAGCATAATAACACCCTGGTTAACTAAGTGAGTAATGTGGGGAAGTATGTATGTACTGTGAGTGTGCATACAGTATATACGTGTGTACAGGTATCTCTGTATGTGTGCAAGTCTTCATGTATATAAAAGGTGCGTGAATGTGTGAGCGTGTAATTGTCACTGAGAATGCATGAAAGGAGAGGGACTGCCTCCCACCGCCTAGCAAGCTCCGCCCCACACAGCCAGGCCGAGCCCCCACCGCCAGAAAGCCACCAGGCCCACAGGGGCAGGCAGCATAGACCAGCCCCCCAAGTGCCAGCCCACAGAGCCCTTGCCCCCGGAAAGATCAGCAAGGGGCCGCAGAGAGGCAATCCCAACTAGAAAGAGGGTGACGGCAGGCTGGGGGACAGCCAACCCACGAGACCAGCAAGAGATCATACCCCACAAGGGCAGATGGGCACTGGGGGCCACACACCAGCAAGCCCACCTGCAACCGGAAAGGAGCCCACCCATGGCGAAAGCGCCAGTCCACCGCCCCGCCATGCCACCCCCAGGGAACAGAGCCCGGCCCGCCACCGGCCACTCCATGCCCGACACAGTACCACCCCGCCCAGGGACGAAGGAGGCGTCACCCCCCACCCGTCTGACGGAGGCCCGTGGTCGACTGCCCGATACGCGGAAGCCTTGTTGAAAGACATCCCCCGCTGGGGACCCAGGGTACAGCGGAGTACGGGAGCCTGGGGTCCCAGACCCACAAACCAGATCCTGAGCCGTAGACAATGCGGACCACTAGGGAGCAAGAAAACCCCAGGCCCCCCCATCCCAATTGCAGGACGTTACCAGCAAGGCAGACAGAGGAGAAGGCGAGGAGGAAAGCCAGCAAATGAGCAAGCGGGCGGGCAAACGAGCGAGCAGCAAGGCAACCCAGGCCTACCTTCTTGTTCTTTTAACCAACGTAATTGGTGACTATAGCACACTCATATGCATCATCACTATACGCACACACAGATGCTCGTTTGATGAACATAACAGGACATGCCCCAATAACCAGGCTCAAAAAATAGTATTTAGTACGGTGAAAGTCCGGAAATCACATGTACAATTTTTACATAATTTGTATGTTACTGCTGCAAATAAGTATTTGAACACCTGTGAAAATCAATGTTAATATTTGGTACAGTAGCCTTTGTTTGCAATTAGTGAGGTCAAACGTTTCCTGTAGTTCTTCACCAGGTTTGCACACACTGCGGCAGGGATTTTGGCCCATTCCTCCACAGAGATGTTCTGTAGATCACCCCCAAAGCATGATGCTTCCACACCCATGCTTCACAGTAGGCATGGTGTTTTTGGGATGGTATTCCTCATTCCATAGCAAGTGGAATTAAGACCAAAAAGTTCTATTTTGGTCTCATCTGACCACATAACTTTCACCCATGACTCCCCTCTGGATCATCCAAATGGTCATAGATAAACTGAGACGGCCTGGACATGTGCTGATTCAAGCAGGGGAACCTTCCGTGCCATGCATGATTTTAAACCATGACGTTTTAGTGTATTACCCACAGTAAACTTGGAAACAGTGGTGCCAGCTCTCTTCAGGTCATTGGCCAGCTCCTCCCCTGTAGTTCTGGGCTGATTCCTCACCTTTCTTAGGATCATTGATATGCCACAAGGTGAGATCTTGCTTGGAGCCCCAGTCCGAGGGAGATTGACATGATATTACATAATACAGTAGGTGGCAGCATACACCTCTAAGATTAGGTTGTAGTCCACCAATAAACAAAGAACAACAACACAAATTGCGTGAATGTGTGCGTTTGCCACTTTTTATAGGTCTGAATATTTTAGTCTGTACGCGCATTTTGGCTTTCTGGCATACACAGACTTTTAGTCAGATTTCCGCGCACATTTTTTATAGGTGAGGCCCCTGGTCTGAAGAGCCAGGTATGTTTAATTTACAGTAATGGGCTTATTTTTTTGCTGATTTTCATTCAGCTTTCTGTTGGGTGTTGCTATGATGATCATATCCAGAGTTTTGGTCCGTTGGTGCGCTCAGCATTCACACTTGCCTCATTCAAGACTTGAGTCCACTGGCAGGCGGACCGGGACCCTTCTCCCTCTCGTGGTCTCAGTCCCCCTGTTTGGTCTTGCACTGTATTCACACTTCAGAAAACAAATCGTACTAGCAGAGCATACAGACTTTAGACGCTTTTAACCGGACCCAAAATGTGTGAACGTACCCTGATCAAGCAATTTCGACAGTGACAGTAATTTATTTCTAAAGCATGTCATTCTTTAGACAAACTCGTGATTTATTGTTTGTTTTTCTTCAATTTATTGCTGTGAATTTTGAGGATTATGGCCGCCACATGCGAGTGGCGACAAACGACTGCGATTGGCGAACGCGTATCAAACCACGCACATGGGAGGCGACGAGCGTCAAGCGGCCGGTGTTGATCGAACACTTGCTAGTACCCGATCTTGCGAGTACTGAAGATAAACTTTGATAAATGTCAGTGTAAAATGAATGTAAACTTACCCGATATGTTTACTCTGGCACCGACAAGTTCCCATGCCGCTTTTTTCTTTATTTCTATATTCTTTTTTAAAAAATGTCAAATAGCTCCGGGAAATCTGATGCGGCAAGCATTGCGTACTGATTAGCATCCTGTCGCTCATTGGTCAATTAATGACACTCCCGTTGATTGGTCCTTGTCTGGGCCACAGAGATGAAAACTTGAAAATTGTCAACTTTCTGGGATCGCGTCGCAAGCCAGCTTGAGCACGACGACACGCACGAACACAAACTTTTTTTCGTGTGTCACTTGGCTGGACGGCGACACGCAGCAATGGGCCTATCCGTTCATTGAAAATTAATAGAGTCGAGTCGAGGCGAGGCGATGTCGCCTCCCCTGGCGCCCATTAGGCAGCATAGACAATGAATGAATGAATGCTGCGACTTTTGGCTAATTGATTTCTTAAGTTTCTCCTGATGTCACCAAAATAGTAAGTTATTAAAGGCATAGAAGACCAAAATGGCCAACTTAAAGTTTTTGTTTTTATCATTTTATTGGCTCAATAAACGAAATGTTTCTAATGAAATCAAAACACACAAGAAGCTGCGAATAATAATAAATAAATAAAACGCTTGACACTTCAGAAGACTGATATTGAGTCAGCAGAGACACACCCTAAAACACACACATACAACTCAATAACACTTGCAGACCAAAACCAAAACACAGAGGCGCCATGCACCCTCTATCTGCACCTAAAGAGCCACACGCAACCGCTACGCTCAATCACAGCCTGTCTTGCCGCAAACATGCGCCTCAGCAACCCTCACCAACCTCACAAGCTCTTACCTACAGCTCGTGGGAGACTTCACGTGGATGTAACGCGCTGACTGTGGACTGGCTTTCGTCTTATCTCCGTCCGCCATGCCGCTCCGCTCTCATTCCGTCATCGACTTGAGCCGCGCAGCAGCACCGGCGGACACACCACCTGAGAGGCGATAGGCTGCGATAGGCTGCTGCCTTCGGAGGCAGTGGGAAATTGGAAACTCAAGTGTGGCACTCCTAGCATATTTATCTTTGTAGATTTTATTATAAGATTTGATCCCTAATAATTGAAAATCTTTACAGTCATTAAAAATACCCCAGGGGCGCCCAAACTTTCTCCACCTATGACCACCAAATTGATATGTGGGTTAGTCTCTTGAAAGGGGGGGACAAGTGAGGGTGCTGTTGAGGGCCTTGAAGCAGTGATTTGCAACTATAACCAAATAAAAATACACTGCAGACACATGGATTTTCGAAGTACAACACCTCATTGTGCACCAAACGAATTTTGCTGCATCCAAAGCATGTACTTTGATGAAACATGTATGCGTCGCGATCGTAACCAGCGTATTCCGCACACAATGTAACTAAAATTGAATCGTGGAAGACTCTTTGCCTTGACACACTGTGAACTTCTGAGTATTTGCGTGTAATTTTTCAATTTTTTCATCAAAATTCAGACAATAACAAAAGTGACACTGAAAAAAAAAGAAGAATATGACATAATGGCCAGGATACGTGTTAATTTCAGTATTTCTTTGTATTTTTTCTAATCAATACACGTTGGGAAACTGTTTTTCACATCATGCTTATGTGGGAGTTGAAGTGTGTTACTGCAGTGCTAACTAACAATGTTTAAAAGAACACAGTATTGAGTTTGCAGCGGGGTCCATCCACTTGCTCCGTGTTACATTTTGGATCATGTTTGTGACAATTGAAGGTAAGTTTAAAACATTTATAATATTTTATTGTCCTTTCATTGAATGATATATGTTCAGTAAATATTTATTTTGTTGTTCACGGAGGGTTGTTTTTGCATTTGGGCCCACTTTCAGAGTAATGACCATTTGTCATTTTCTAAAAAGGCTACTAGCAATCCCACATAGATATGCTAATACATTATAAAGCAGCCTGTATCTGTTTTATTTGCAGTTTTTTGTTTTAATTGCATTTTTAGAATATCCATCCATTCATCTTCTATGCCGCTTATCCTCACTAGGGTCGCAGGTATGCTGGAGCTTATCCCAGCTGACTTGACTGGTCGCCACCCAATCGCAGGGCACATATAGACAAACAACCAGTCACTCTCACATTCATACCTGTGGACAATTTTGAGTCACCAATTAACCTAATATGCATGTTTTGGGAATGTGGGAGGAAACCCACGCACACACGGGGAGAACATGCAAACTCCACACAGAGATGCCCAACGGAGATTCGAACCCAGATCTTCCCGATCTCCTGACTGTGTGGCCAACATGCTAACCACTATTTTTACCACCATTAACCACCATTTTTAGAATATGCCCAATAAAAAATCAATTATCTGAGTGCTGCGACTGGCCCCTGGGCTGCACTTTGGATTGTCCTGTCCTAGAATGACTTCAACACAATTTATTTAAGTTTACACATTGTTTTATTGGTGTCAACATTCCAATTTTGTCTCGCCTTTTTTGCTCTTTTTTCCATTTTTGCTGTACTGTTCTTGTTTAATTGTATTTTTATAAAGTGACACGGGCTAATAAAAAACAAGCTGCAGGCCACAAATGGGAATTGGGACAGCCCTGCATTAGGCCAATCCTCATGCTTCAGCCCACCTCACAATCAGCGGAATCATCTCCACCCAAGCACAGCACGCTTCCCCTCCTTTAGCGCTAGTGGAATAGGTGGATTACATGCACATGCACATACGCACAATGTGGCAATCATTGAATGACAGTAGGTTCACAGGTTCGTAATAATAACCAACACATTTAATAACAGAAATAAAATACAAAGAAATAATCCAAAAGTCAAACTCGCAGCATGGTTGCACGCCTGCGACTACACTTGGGTGTAACAAAAACATGTCATTTAATTAAAGCAATCCCTCCCCCTCGCAATTAATTAACGGCAGCCACCACCTTCCACACCAGAAATCAGAACGACTCGAACGAAGACGATTATATTTCAGTACTTCAAAATGACGTGATCATGTGACACAATTTTCTCAGCAAACTTTTAATTCTGCATGGCTGATGTTGCAAAAACAAAAACCCCTAATTCAGCATATTATTTAACACTTACAGATGAAGAAAAAGATGTTTGTAACTCAAATTGCAGAAACTTAACAGTCCTTAATGTTTGGTCAAAAATATAGAGTACATACTGTACATAGACTCATATTGCTGTAAAAGAATTGTTTCATATACGTAAAGGCATCTGTTGGGTACAAAAAAACATTTGCATGCTTTGATTACAACTCAAATAAGTGTTTATAATTCACCAACAAATATAGAATACAAGCACATCATATGGTAACGTGTTTGAAAGCTGGGTTTCCATATCGGGGGTGTCGAAACTTTTTCCACCGGGGGCCACACACTGAAAAATCAAAGGATACAAGGGCCACTTTGATATTTTGTAAACCAACACATGCAGATATGCTGATAAGTTATATATATTTCACGAAAAAACTGCATCTCGGCTTTGTGATTCAGGTGATATTATTATTATTATATTATTAGTATGAACTATGGTCTGCTCTTTTTTTTCCCCATTTCATTTTTGTTTTTTTTTTAGTTTTCCAAATATTTCAACTTTCATCTCAAATAATCTTCGTAAATTTTCTTCTCGTGATATAATGACCTTATTTCTGTAATATTCGTACTTTATTCCCATAATATTATAACTTTTTCCCCAACCTAATTTTCCAAAAGTGACAACTTTGTTTTTGTTTTGCTTGTTTCTCATAACAAAAAATACTTCTTTATTTTTCCAACTTTTTTCAACTTTTTCTTGTTAGATTACAGCCATGGGCCACAAATGGCCCCCAGACTGCACTAATTTATATTTTTCCTTTCATTCATAACACTTCTTTGAAATGTGAACATGTTGATTGGCTTAAAATCTTCCATTTCATGATTATTGGTAAAAACAATGTATACAGTATAGTAATGTAAACAAGTCTGTGTAAACATTACACCAACCCCAATTAAAAACAGGCAATTATTAAGTCAGTATTCAGTTAAGATTGTGTAGCAGACCTATCCGGGCAACAAGACACTTCTGCTGCTCGTGGTGTTTTCAAGGGGTTTTCAAAGTCTTTCCACAGTGAATACAATACGCTTACTTCCCCAAGAAACAGATTTTCTGGAGCACATGTTGTGGAGTTTTTCTGTTCATTTGTCACCTCTGTTCACGCAATCACTGTATGAACTAAAAATACGTTAATTTGGTTTGAAAAATCTGTTTTTCAGTATTTTTCTGAAGTTGCTGCACCTCCCCTGAAGTCTTCTGGCGCATCCCAGGAGACGACCACCTCACACTTTGACACGCCCCGGTCGATATTATAACCGACCTTAAGAATCTTTGGCAGCTGTAATTTTCCTGTCGCACAGGTATCTTTGGACCCATCCGGATGGATTGATATCAAGTGTCAGAAAGCTCTGCAGCCACTGACTTTTCTGTGCTCCGTTAAGAAACTCATCCAGCGTAATCTGGCCTGCAGCACCAGAAGAAAAACAGAAAGATGATGTGCATTAGAATTTGTGATCATCATTTATAAAGAAAAACTATATAAGAAGAGGTGGTTTTGATGATTAAGGCATCTTACCATCACTGTTGATGTCGACCTGTTGAAATATGCGATCACACACCTGCTCAGACGTAAGACTCTCTTTGCCTGTTTCATCACAGATGGAGCCGTCTTTTATCTTGTAGATGATCTAGGCACAAATATACAAATAGACTGTGTTGCGTTGCGATACTTTTACAAGGTGTGTGGTTCGTTTACAAAAGGCCTGGTGATTGATATGCTGTGGCGCTTTTACTATGTGAATACTTGAAGCCAGTAATCATATTGATGCTGATAGGTGTCAAAACGTTTTCCACTGCTCATCGTGGTCAGCCGGGCCACTGTAAGGGGAAGAAAAGTCACAGGTTTTGTCCATTTTTAACACACGACTCGTTCCCACTCCCCAAGTAGCCTTCCTGCTAGCTTGATGTTAACGTACTGCTCTGATTTCAGATCCACATTTGCAATAAAAGTGATCGCTGTAATTATTAGATTAGATTCAGCTCCAGAATATGCCTCACACACTTATTAAATGCATTTTAAAGTATAAAATGTATAGGTAGTCACTAGGGATGTGAAAGATAAACCGATGCAATCCTGTTTGAGCAGGGAACGATTTTGATTTGCCGGAAGAAGCCACCTTATCGATAATAATCAGCCATAAATCTTTTGATTCATCAATTGTGACACTGTCTTATAAACAACGCGAGAGGCTTGTTGCACATACTCCATACTGTAACTTGCCATGGCTGAAGACGAGAATGCTAACGCGCCGGCTAGCTGGCTAGGACCTAGCTACGAGCGCGCCGGACGGCTAGCTAGCCAGCCAACGCTGGCCAACTGGCAACACCACTTCATCAGTATGGTTGACCAGCGAGACCAACAGAGGCGAGTATGGTACTTTTATGCTTTCTACCTTGATTACTTAGAAATGTTATTTTGCTCCTGAAGTGTTGACAGCACTATGCTCAGTCTGAAATGATGTACCATTAACATTGTTATGACATTTTGAGTATGGGATTGTTTACTTTTCCAACCTAAAACAGCATTTTCATTGCACTCATGTGATAAATACTTCTATTTACTTATCTGTGCTTGGAAGAGATGTGTCATTATTTAACGGGTTTGCAATATTTATTAATTTGAGACTTGTTTTCATTGTTGTATTTTATATAGATGGATGGATGGATGGATGGATGGATGGATGGATGGATGGATGGATGGATAGATGGATAGATAGATAGATAGATAGATAGATAGATAGATAGATAGATAGATAGATAGATAGATAGATAGATAGATAGATAGATAGATAGATAGATAGATAGAAAGATAGATAGAAAGATAGATAGATAGATAGATATTTCTAGCAACATTAAGACATGTTCAAACTTAAATGTTCTAAATCCAAATTGAACAGGTATAAAAACATCCATATACAATATATAATGTAAAATATTGATCCCATCAAACGAAAATATGTCAATTCAGCAAGTATTTTTTTTTGTCTGGTGTCTAAACAATAAATACATTTGACATGTTATTCTGTTGACTTTATTTTTGCCAGTCTATTTAAAAGTCAACTCAAAGCCAACCATTTTGCTAAAGCATATTATTAGAAGTGACCACCGATTCGCTATGTATCAGAGACACTCCTCTATGTCCCTTGGACTAAAATAAAACATTCCTGTTTTCTGGCTGGATCTGTCTATCCCTCTACTTTATTTTTCTGTCTCAACCCAACCAGTCGAGACAGACGGCCATATAACAGTGCCTGGGTCCTGTTCAAGGTTTCTTCCCCAGAGGGAGTTTTTCCTTGCCTCTGTTGCCAAATGCTTGCTCATGTGGGGTTTCAGTTGGTTCTCTGATTTCAATTATGAGTCTGACTTTCATGTGTAAGGTGCCATGAGGTAACTGTTGTTGTGATTTGGCGCTATATAAATAAATTGAACTGATTGTGCCTTGTGTTTACCTGTGTGCGATTAGTTTGTTTTCCCCGACTTCCTGCCTTAAGCCCCGCTCAGCAGATCCTCAAACCTGAATCTCTTTACCATCCTGCTCATCAGCTTATGATTTTGGTTGTCTGCCCTCCTATTCTTCTGGCACTTCTTTCTGTTCTTATGCAACAACTTTTCTTTAGTGACTACCTTTTCTTGTGCCTCCATTCAGTATAGCCATGTGATTATAATAGTTTGGTTAATTCTTGTACAGTATTGCTTGAGCCCTTTCGCCTAGTGTCAAAGACAAAGCGTTGCAAATGGCAGAATCACAAAGTCGGAATATACAGTATTTTACCCTAACAATCTTCCTTAGTTCCTTTCTGTCTAGTCGACCATTGTCATCACTGTCAAATACTTTGAAGGACCACCTCAGTTTATCTTCAAGTTTTCCTCTCAGAACAAGATGAAGAGCAGCTACATACTCTATGAAATCCATCGTGTTGTCCTGGAAAACAGAGAATTAGCCATTGATAAATATGCGTGCGCTAAAATATTCCATGGTTAATATAACAGATGTTTTCAAATTGCTTGAATTAAAGTAAAATAACACTGTTTACATGTATGGCGTGGAAGTGACTCACATGGTTCATGTCAAAAGCTCGAAAGATGTTATCCATATACTGAGACTCCGGTGTACCACTTTGAACTCCAAACATCCTCTTGAACTCATGCAGGTACAAAGATCCACTTGGGCACTCCATGATGAAAGACTTGTAGAGGTCCTGAATGCTGTTCAACTCCAGTTCTTCATCAGGTTCTTGCCTTTGCTGGGTTTGTCCCATGCTGATCCGAGTGCTAGAAACAACTAATTCTTATTTCTGTGATTTACCAATTTGAGGATAATTTGGTAAAGCAATATCCTTAAAGCTGTCTGCTATTCCTGTGATGAACAGTTCAGTAACCTCTTCATAGCATCCAGCGTGGGGTCAGCACCTGTGTCGAGTAATAACTGAATCTGCCTGATTCCAAACGAGGGGCTTATTTTAAGCCACAGGTTTTGTGAGTTTAACTCTGTAATCCACAAGACTTATCCCATCTTGAACTTTGGGTGACCACAGTAACCTGTGCATTTTATAATAATACCTAGGAAAAAGATATCAGACAACCACAGTGACAAAGAGGAAACTTGTTAAGCCACACGTGGATGTCAGTCTGAAACTTTAGAACACCGTACTGTTAGAAAAGATCATTACAGCTTTACATTCAGTTCAATAACTCGTCTTCTCTCTTTTCAGTCTAATAACTTATCATAGAAGGCCCTCTTGATGCACACACTCACATACCACCTTATTCCCATAAGGCATTGCGTCTGAGCAAAGCCTTCATTGGGGCGCTACAATGACATCAGCTTCCCTCTGGTGGAGGCAGCATTGCAGCGCCGTCCACCATTTTCTCTGCTTTCCATTAGGGATGAGCGAGTATACCACTATATGTATCTGTATCTGTATCTGTTCACCCATCTAAATTACCCGTATCTGCATCTGTACTCTGAGTGGGCGGGGCATAAACCGGAAATGGGTGTGGTTGAACCAGAAATAGGTGGAGCTGTTTTCAACTTGCCAACTGCACCGTGTACGTGAATGAGGTGATCAACTCCTGTGTGGGGCGTTCGCTTTGTGTGACTGGCGAATCACAGAATACATAATGAGGATTTTTTTTTTCATCACGATTACGGATCATGACAAGATGTACTCGTATTCTGCGAAAATGCATCATCCGTAACGGATACTAGTATCCGACTCGTCCCTACTTTCTATACCCCTCTAATGAAATGGTTTTGTCAAACTAAATGCATTATGGGAAAACTTCAAAAGGTTTTAATTTTATATTAAACTCATATTGGTACATGTATATTTCTGAGGTATAACGTTTGAGTGTTAAGTTGCTGTGTGATGAGTTTAATGTTGTTTTTAAGATGAAACCGTGAGTCAGGCTGTTATATCGAGTGATGACCTCCTGCAATTTCCAATGGGTTGACAAGCTCGTCGTGAGTGTTTTCATAGCTCATAATTGGCTCCTGTGAAATAAAAAGCTGCCTGGTCCTCACGGACTCATGTGTGCTACAATATGTCATTTTATGACAGGGACACATGCGGCTCTTATATATGAACAAATGTGGTTTATCCTCTAAATTTAGTGGGTGCGGCTTACACACCGGAATTTTAAAAAGTAATGGGTACCTAAAATAATGACTCCAACACAATTGTACATTGGTGAATCCTTTATACTTGTTTTGCAACAAAACATTATCACACAGTGATACAGTATAAAGTAATTTAAACCAGTAAAAACTGGGAAGAAATGCAGTAAAATAAACATTTATGTGTCAACAAGGCTGAATTGAATTGAGAAGCAATGTATACAAACATTAAATTAAAATAAAAAAAAAAGTAATACGTAGTTATTGCAAAATGGTAATAAATAGCAGATTCAGAGATTTTAACTACCCATGTATGTGTGTGTATGTATGTGTATATATGTATGGCTGCCCTTTGCTGCGAAAGATGACTGTCTTGTATTAGACGAGACGTCTTGCACAGTTCCAAGGTCAGTTGGTGTTGTGCTGCCACCGGAGTGCTGCACTGGTCCTCCACGCCTGATACTGAAGTATGCAACGTACATTGCTGATCATTGTCCATTGCCCTTTGTATAAAAAAGTGCTACAAGACACATTGCAGCCATTTGCAGTTATACATTTTAAAAGAAAAGAAAAGTATGAAGTCTGTAAGTGTAAATGGAAAAAAAACCCAGTGAAAAACTTTTTTTTGTTTCGGTATCTCAGAAAAAAAAATCAAACGTGGACTATGGCCCCCGTTGGTTATACAGTTAAGTCTGAAATTATTTGGACAGTCACAATTATTTTATTTTTTCCTGTTTGGCTATCATGCCGGTCAATACAAGAGCAAAGCTAAGCATTTTTTAACAAAAATTATGTAATTTACCATCACATCTCTATGATTTAGAATACGTCTATTTTCACAAGCTCAAAAGTATTTTGATATTTGCAACAATTGCAAATGAAACCCTATTTCTCTAATACACAAAACTTTGGAAAATGTGATGCTATCCATGGGTTCCAGAATTCAGGCACTAGTTAACTGCAAATGAGTTATCAACCAAGTATTAAAATTAAGGTATTAATGTACAATTATGCCAATACTTTTGAGCTTTAGAAAATTTATGTACTTTACATAAATGGTTGAATTGTAAATGTTGTAGTTTTGTAAATGCCATATTTTTGGGAACACCTCTGAAATTAAAGCTGAACGCCGACACGTCAGCCATATGTTATTTTATTTCACACACATGCGACTGTCCAAATACGTCTTAATTTAACTGTATAACTACATGTCACTTCATTATAACCATGACTAATAATTACACAGTTTTTAGGGACAAAATCTATGTTTGCGTCTGGACGAGAAACTAAAACGCACACCGTGTTCCTGTGGACATAGCCTAAATGTCTTCTCAGTGTGAAAAAAGGCCTAAATTGTGTACTTGGCCATCTTCAGAAGTGTGCGCTCTTTCTCCTTTGATCCAGAACCCATCGTGCAGGATTTATGTCCACCTTCAACATGTTGAGCACCCAGGGGTCCTGCTGTGCCCCTCTAATGAACTCTTCCATATTAATGCAACCTGCAGAACAAAAAACTATAATGAATGAATATTCTTTGCCTTTTGGGGCCGCTTTTGTGTTTTTTTTTTAAATTGTGAACTACAACTGTGATAATTTTTTACCGTCACCATCAGTGTCAACAGCCCGCATTATTCGATCCACAGCATCATCAACTGTCATATGTGGCTCTTTGTCCTTCTTATTGCCTTTTTTTGCACGATGAATGCTCTACCCAAAAATGAAGAGAAATCATTGTTTTAAATCCTGTGTTTCAAAAAGCATTTGCCTGAACAGAAATAGCTGATGGTACACCAAGACGAAAACAAGTATAAAATAATATGTATATATAGAGTATTTATGCAATATAGCTGCTTTATTACTGATGCATCATTAATGAGAGTTGACAAGGTTATTACCAATAGGCTCATACATACAGTGAAATACAAAAACCTTGAAATTTGCAGGGTTATTCAAAAAGAATGAACCAATTTCATGACGCAATATTTTATTCAGGAAAGGCAACAGAAAACTCCAGCCAAATCACAAGTATTCTACAACAGTGGTCCCCAACCTTTTTTGACCCACGGACCGGCTTGTGTTCCCACAAATCTCCCGCGGACCGGGGGTGGGGTTCGTACATTATAACGATCTAATTTATCTTATTTATTATGTATTGTGTAAAACTAAGACATGAATAACATCAAATTAAAAGCACAAAATGAATGCCGACCCACCATCCACCAGTTCAAGTTCCAGCCAAGTTTTTCCAGAGAGATTATTACATCGCTGTTTGACGTGAGTGGTAAAAGGCAGTGTGCTAGCATGAATTAATTTGAGACAAATGTGCACATTAGCACTCAATAAGTCATCAAAACTTACCTTTATGCATTCCCACATAGTATCAGCATTTGAGACCAAATATGAGGTGAAAGAAAAATGCTAAAAAAAAGTAGTAGTCTATCTGTGCGGCATGACATAAAGTTAGCACACACACAATGGACATGCGTCAAGTCAGACGGATGTAACAGAGAGAATCTGGCCACTTTTCAAAATAAATGGTTTTCATCTGATTTAGGAAACCTCCTTAAGGATAGGGACGCTGCCTGGGCAAGGGCTCGAAAAACTAAATCAGAGGCAGATTGGTTCAGTTTTCGGCAACTTCGTAACAAATGCACTTTTTTAATCAAAAAAGCTAAATCAGACTTTTATTTGACTGAATCAACAAAATATCTAAAAGATCCCAAAAAATTTTGGCAGGTCATAAAATCAACTAATCATGAAAGGACTAGTGACCTGCCAACTTCTCTGATTTCTAATTCAGGACCCGTGTCTGATAAGAAAGCCATCTTAAATTGTTTTAATGATCATTTTATTTCTGCTGGCTCCTTGTTTGAGTCCTTACATCCCGAGCTGTCGAAAGCTGATCCAGCCTATGTGAACTCACCCCTGGTCCCAACATCAGTTAGTGGTGGTATGGCCTGTCTTTTTGAGTTCACTGCTGTGACTGCCTCTGAGGTTCAGAGTGCTCTGAGGAGACTGGACACAAAAAAAGCTGCTGGACCTGATAATGTTGACCCTTTTTTCTTAAATTTGGCTGCTGATTTCATTGCCGAGCCTCTAGCGCATATTTTTAATCTGAGTTTTATCAGCAATAAAATACCCAAAGTTTGGAAGTCTGCATTCGTTCTTCCCCTGTTAAAAGGAGGCGATCCTTCTAATATAAATAATTATAGACCAATTTCTAAATTATGTGTATTAGCGAAAGTATTTGAAAGGATCGTCAGTGATCAATTAACAGACTTCTTAGTGTCAAATAATATTTTATCATTGTTTCAATCTGGTTTTAGAAAACAGCACAGCACTGTTACCGCCGGTCTTAAAGTTTTAAATGATTTTATAGAGGCTCTGGACAGTAAGAAACATTGTGTAGCTCTTTTTATAGATTTATCCAAAGCCTTTGACACAGTAGACCACGGACTCTTGGTTGAAATCTTACACAGCAGTGGTATTTCAAAATCGGCCACCGATTGGTTTTCTGATTATTTAACCAACAGAACTCAGTGTGTGCAGGCGGCAGGATCCACCTCCACTACTCTGGATTTGTTGAAAGGGGTGCCCCAAGGATCGGTTCTGGGTCCCATTTTATTTTCATTATATATCAACAGTCTGTGTACTGATGTGCCAAACGCATTTTATCATTTTTATGCCGATGATGCCATTATTTATTGCTGTTCACCCTCACTAACTCAGGCTTTTGACTTTTTACAAGCTGCTTTTATTGTTGTTCAGTCTCGTCTGAAGACCCTGAAATTGGTTTTAAATACAGAAAAAACCAAGCTCATGGTCTTTTCAAATTCCAGTGTGTTACCAACAAACATGCCAACCGTTGTAACGCTTCAGGGTAACACCATCGAGCTGGTTTCTAATTATAAGTATTTGGGGTTCCTTCTTGACCATGAGCTTTCCTTTAAGGCACATATTACAAAATTAATTTCTAAACTCAGGGTGAAACTCGGATTCTTTTATAGAAATAGAACTTGTTTTTCACTTGGAGCCAGGAAACTGCTTGTTTCAGCTACATTTCTCCCTCTGATTGACTACGGAGATGTGCTGTATAGGGGTGCTCCTCTCAAGTGTCTCCAATCTTTAAACAGTGTCTATCACAGTGCCTTGAGGTTTGTCACTGGTGATGGTCGCCTTACACATCATTGTGACTTATATGTAAAATCAGGACTGCCCTCTTTAAGTGCGCATAGGTATACACACTGGCTGATCCTGATTTACAAGGCTCTGCTTGGCTTAGTCCCAACATACTTAAGTACTTTACTCCAGAGATCTGAAAGTCAGTATGCCCTGCGATCGTGTGACATCCTCCATCTCGCTGTTCCCCGTGTGAGAACTAAACTGGGGAAGAAAGCGTTCTGTTTTGCAGCCCCCACAGCGTGGAATCTTTTACAGGCTGAACTAAAGCTCTCGGAACTCATTCCTTTTGGAGCCTTTCGGTCCTTGCTGTTGGACAAAGAGCGTGAGACCACAGAACAGTGCCTTTGTTTTAAATAGCTTTTTATGGATTTTATTACTAATCACTTGCATTTTACAAAGTATGTTTGTTAATATACATTGTATGTAATCTTTTAGATTTGTATATTTTATCCCTTGTGACGTGTGCTGCTAACCTCTTGGCCAGGTCACCCTTGTAAAAGAGATCCTGATCTCAATGGGTTTTTATCTGGTTAAATAAAGGTTAATAATAATAATAATAATAAAACATAAAAAAAAAATGAAATAATGGAAATTATTTTTTCTTTCTGTGCGGCCCGATTCCTAAATGACCCACGGCCTGGTACTGGGCCACGGCCCGGGGGTTGTTCTGTTCTACACACAATCAAGTTTTATAGTTTTTGCCTTACAAGGGTTCAATTTGGCCAACACCTGCAGCATGGGCAACATCAATGAGATAAGAGGATTCCTCCCAGACACGTATCAACATATCACAATCCACTGAGTTGATCGCTGTTGTTATTTGATGTTTAAGGTCATCGAGGTTAGTGGGTAGCAGTGGAACATACACAAGATCTTGTACATGTCCCCACAAGAAGAAAATCACACACAGTGAGGTCTGGGGATCTTGCAGGCCAAGCACACCGAGCAAGGTCTTGGGCCCCTTTTGGACCAACGTTGCCGGAGAAACGACACGCCCTGTTGCAGCCATTCAAAACTTAGAAAGTCCTCTTTCAAATGGTCACTGACTCACTCCATGACAATGCTTGAAAACTGAAGCAATGCGTCATGAAATCGGTTAATTTTTTTTGAATAATCCTGTAAATTGAGACGCTGTTACATGTGCACAAATAAGCCACTTTGCCCTTGACATAAGCTTACATCGATTATTGACCGGAGCTCGTCCCTGTCCACACAGCCGTTGCTGTCTTTGTCGTACACCTTGAATGACCAGCGCAGTTTATGCTCCATGTCCCCCCGAAAGACAAGATTCAGTGCTGCCACAAACTCAAGGAAATCTATCGTATTATCCTGAAAGCAAGGTGGATTATGAACAATTAAGGTAATTGGCAACATTTTTGGACACAGGAAAAATACATTGCTGTATCAACTTAGAAGATCTCACCCCGTTTTTGTCAAAAGCTCGAAACATGTTCTCTGCATATTCTGATGCTTCACCTGTTGGGTCCACCCCAAAAAAACGCTTGAACTCATGTAGAAAAAGTAGTCCACTCGGGCATTCTGTGACAAACTTTTTGTACATATCCTGGAGTGCTTTGACATCAATTTCTTCTACGTTCTCTGTTTGCTGTGCCTGTCCCATGGTTAGTATTTGATCAGTTCATTGTCCTTTAGGCTGTGGGTATGTACTCCTTGCCCAAGTGTCCAGACTAGAAATGGGCATCTGACTCACTTGGTTGTTTTTAAAAGCCTGTGGAATCCCAAAGATCCAATTCACGTTTGAGACGGGTGATTAGTGTGGCTTGAGGATTAAGACTGGATTACCTTGCTGGGGTTTCCTCTTTGAGTTAGCGCTCAGTTCATTGTGGCCTGGGATAAACACACCGGGATGTATGTTCATCAAATGTTCAAATGAAGCAATCCTCATAAATAACAGTTTACATCATGTTCCATTTACAATAGAAAATTCACACAGCTTTTAAAGATATACACTTGTACTAAGTTAACATCTAACTATGTGGACACCAGGTTGCTTCTTCATTCATCTATGTTTAACAAATCCGAGGCATATAACAGCTATAATGACATAATAAACACATCAGTGACAGATATGGGGCAAATCCATGCCGGACGACGTCCTCTAGAAAGCAGGTCCAAAGTGGGACCTGGGAGGATGCTCGAGGTACACAATGGACATCGGCACTTCCGCTGTCCAGATGTCGCTAGTCCGGTTCCCGTCTGTGCCCCACAATTGGAACGCTCCATCGTGGACCCGTTTTGCGGACTCACCGCGGATCCTGTCATATCTTATCTTTTGCTATGAGGGCTGTTTAAATGAACTGCACAAATGAAATTCATGTGTTTCAGCTGCAGAGGCAGCTTTCAGTGAGACTGCAGTCATGAAAAAGGGATACACAGAGCAGCTCTGACTTGAGGGATGATTTGGCGGACCGGAGTCCAGTGCTATGCGGAAAGCTTCAAAGTGTGACTCAGTAAGCTTTGTAAAATGTGTTTCAGTCAAAATGAATGAAGTTTGTACCACGTAATGAATATTGTAAGTCAATGTATATCAAAGGAAAACGACAAAATAAAGGAAAAACAAGGCTCTGTTTACACTTGTCATGCATGGTTCGTTTAAAACTCTGGCGCAGAGAGTGCAATTTGTTTGGTCAAGTGTGAACTCTGTCATCGGAACACTCGTGTGCACCAAACAAGTGGGTCAAGAACACTGGCCAGGAAAGCTCTGTTTCACTTTGAAATTGTACAGCCACACTATTGACCTTATGACCATGTCCAGTGTTATTCTAAATCCGTCTCTTCACTGTTCGCTAAAAACAAGCTAAGAGCTTAAGACGCTCCAGGCCACGCTAATTTGGAATTGGTATATCAATCTTCTTTAATTAGATTACATTAGGCAAGGGAGACAAATCCTTCAGGAGACATGGATTGACACGATCTCTAAGTGGGTCATGCTTAATTAAACATATCAAACTCTAGCAATATCCTTTTTTAAAATAAAAAAAAAGACCCAGATGTGTCCAGAAGCAAATGTTCTATACTAGGCTGAGCTAGCTAAAAAATGGGCCATCTCTCAAGGTTTCGAATGTTGTTTATTGATTGTCCCAACTCAGCATAAGAAGTGCGTTGCTATGCTTTCGTCTGCTACAATCCAATGTCTGTTAAATAGATCTGCTACTTTCACTGATGACATAGCTACTTACTCCTCAAGTTCTCACACACCTTTCACAGTTGTCAAGACTCCATCTTGCCATATCATTTATTGAAATGTGAATACATTCCACTGACAGCTATTTGAATCCAGTTGCTGTACGCTGTAACAGCCATGCGTTTCTGTTCCGTTCCTTTCTCCTGTTATTGACCCAGAGTCGACTATTTCTGTGCTTTCAGGAATCCTTATACATATGCATCCAGTGGGCTACTTTCCATATATCTCATCCTTTGCAGGGTCATGGGGTGGCTGGAGCTTTTCCCAGCTGGCTGAGAGCGAGAGTAGGGCTATAATAGGAATTAAAACCATTGAAATCTAACACTTCCTGGCTCGTGCGCTTAAAATACTGTAGCTAGAGTTGACTTGCAGTAAATGATAAAAATATGCAATCTCTATTGATAATGTCTACCAGTCTATGTTCTACCCGGCTTTCCTGAAAGCATTACTAAAGTCTTGATATTTCGATGTTGAGGTCAGGCATCACATAAAAACTGATACTTATTTCCCTCAATCAAATACAAATGAATGTATAATCTTTATTTAAACTTTCATTTTTCTGGATATTTATTACATTTTCTCGGTTACAGACCTTAAAAAATCTGGACTTTTCGTGTCTTTGTAAACTTTCAAAATCAGCAAGAGATCAAATACATATTTTGCCCCATTGTATGTCTCTAAGAAGATTTAAGAAAAGCAGTCATAGCTTGTGATCATTTAGTAAAGTAAACATAAACAAAATCATGACTCAGATTTCTATTGAACTAAAATTGCATATTGCTTACAAATACATACATATTCAAATCTTGTCAAAATTCATTCATATTGTGGATACATACTGTAGAACAAACTGGATGATTATTATGTATTATGGTCTAATAATAATAATAATAATAATAATAATAATAATAATAATAATAATAATAATTATTATTATTATTATTATTATTATTATTATTATTATTATTATAATTAATAATAATAATAATGATAATAATAATAATAATAATAATTATTATTATTATTATTCTGCCAGGGAGAAGTGTGATATACACTTCCCCTGTTATACAAAATTTAATTGACTTTGATGCTTGTTATAAAGCAAGTTTGGAGCGTATGGTCTAATAATTATTATTATAACTACATCAATGTCATGTTAAAAGTTTCCAACTAATAAGGTTGTGTGGGGAATTACATTTGTTGACATTCATCTGTGTTTGACCTGAAGAAGTAAAACAAGCCTAATGAGATTAAATTCTTGAGAAGGGGGATTCCTCTGCCCAGCCCATAACCTTTGGTAGTTAATATGAACTCACTGTTGCCAGCTCCTTAGCCACTGGCTTTCCGTAAATGACATCATCGGCGAATTTGCATATTATTTGCATATGATGTTTTAACAGTAGGAAAAAAGCATAACCTCATTGGAGAGACAAAAAAGTGAGTAAAACCACCTTAATTACGTTTAGAACTACAAATAAATTTGGTTCTTGGTTTGTTAATCTAAAATTGGCCATCACTTCATCAAAATAAAATAACTTTAATATCTTATCTCGGCCAGCACCTCTCAAAGTCTAGCCAGCGTAATAATTACATCCGGACTCGCCTCCAGCCTCCAGCCTCCATCCTTTTATCTTGCAGTCAGGACTACTTGTTTCATTTATCACACAACGTTCTCCCATCACACGCTCTGACATACTGACAGGTAAGTGACCGAGTCCGAATGAGGCTTGAGTGTAATGAGTTGTAATTTAATGAAGATTAAAAAACATATATGTTTTAGATCCCGCTCTGTAAAACCATCACGCCTCTTGTATGCATGATTCATTTGCACTTTGGATGCGCACAAGTGTTGTAGAGCGCCACTATGCTCTCAATGTGCCGCTGGAGCTGCACTGACTGCTTGTGACTGCCTTGGGGCGGGGCAGACCTCTCAGCAACACCCACTGCTGCTCACTGAGAAGAGACACTGCAGAACAATATGTACTTCCAGGTTTAAATCTCCAAATACCTGAAAAGTCTCCAATGATGCTAGGAAAAGTCACTAGATTTACCATTGCTAATCGCTTTTGAGAAAATACTGTATGTTGCCAAGGGGGTTTGGAAAGTTGCCAGGGGTGGAGCGAGATCTAAAACATAAATGTTTCTTAATCTTCATTAAATTACTACTCTTTACACTCAAACCTCATTCGGACTCAGCCTCTTACTCACTCACCTGTCTGTGTCAGAATGTGTAAGGGGAGAACGTTGTGTGATAAGTTAAACGAGTTGTCCTAACTGCAAGATAAAGAGTGGAGGCTGGAGTTGAGTTTGGATGTAATTATTGCACTGCTAGACTTTGAAAGTGCTGGCCAAGGTAAAATATTCAAAATTATTTTATTTTGATGAAGTGATGACCAATTAAAAATGAACAAACCAAGAACCAAGTTTATTTGTAGTTCAAAACTTAAGGTGTTTTAACTCACTTCACATCATAACAGAAAGGAGAAACAGGATCAGCTCCTCAAAGCTGAGGCACTTGTTTTTTTTAATGCCAATCTTTGGTAAAGACACAACCCAGTGTGTGGAAACACTTTGGCTTTTGCAAATAGAAAGATGTTCTAAATAAGTCCAAATGAGTCACCTCCTTGTAAGAAGAAAGCCTTAGATGAACTGTTTGGCGATTCCTTCACCCAAAGAGAAAGAAAATCCACAAGCGAGACAGCCAGAGCAGAGGTGATAAGGTACTGAGCAAAAGATGCATTGCCTTTGACTGAAAATGCGATAAAGTGGTGGAGATCTCAGGAGAAAGAGCTACCTCTACTTTCAACCCTTGCTAAACGGTACCTATATTTTAGAGTATTCCCAGCACCAGTGTACTAGCAGAACGAGTTTTAGTACTGCTGGTGACACATTGAACGCACAGAGAAGTGTTCTGCGACCAGGTCATGTTGATCAGGTGATATTTTTTAAAACAGTTTTTTACAGTCATTGAAGAGTAGTTGGTTACACTTGACCTTTTTAGATATTAGTGCTGTTTGTTTATTAAAATGAGAGAAGTAGCAGGTTCAACCACTGCTCATTTAACCTGAAGAGATGTTGGTTGCACTTTATTTTTACATTAATATTGTTTTTATGTAGAAAAACAAAAGCAGAAGTAGCAGGTAAACCTACTGTTGAAATGTTGGTTGCACTTACTGGACTTTTATTGAAAATTTATTGAATATTGAAAATGAGAGCAAGTCCTGTTAGCAAGTCCAACCTGAAGTGCTGGTTGCACTTTATTCACATAAAATGTGAATGCATTTGCCAATAATTGCTGTTTACTTGTTTTTTTATATCCATACTTCATTTATTCCTGATTCCCTAACAAAAAACTATGGGAATCTAGGAAACCTCACCTGCACTAGCCAGTATCCAGGTGTTGATTTCACAGTCACACTAGTTGAATTTTTGGCTAAAAAGTTACTGAATCGATTTAAAGTTACTGAGTCGTTTTGGGTTGTATCATTTTAAATGTACCAATATCATCCTTGAATCCTATCGGCAACCACGAATCATGATGGGAATTGAATCGTTATTAAAACAAATCGTTACATCCCTAATAATTTGGTAATAAATGCAGACCAAAAAATCTGAGGAGCCACCTGGGAGCTGAACAAGCCGGCCCATTTTAGTGAGCCGAGCCAAAAGAACCATCTCTCTAAAAAGGCATCATTAAAAAACACACTAGAGTTGTTGTTGGTGTCCTAATTTATATTTTTATCAATATTTTTTTAATTAATTTTTTGTGTCAATGTGGGCACTCCAAAGGAACTCAGACCCCTTTTAAACAAACCCGACTGACATCATCTCGGCGGTGATTCGGTCCGTCCTTGAAGCAAGGTGCAGTTTGCTCAACCCGTGTGAAGTGAATGCAAAGCTCTCATTTATTAAATGTTATGTTAATTAATATAGTAATTTATTCTGAAAGCACCCATTCTTTTTGGATAATTTCATTGGCGGCATTTCAGAAGTAACTCTGCCAATACAGTGGTACCTCGGTTTGCGTCCGACTCGGTTAGCGTGCTTTTTCGTCAGCGGTTGACTCTCAAAAATGTTAACACAAAACACGTTTTGTAAACACGTTTTGTAAACAATTCTAAATGTATACTAATAGAAGAGCTAAACGAGCATTTAAGGTTCCTTTTAACTTAATTAAAGACAACTGTTGTTAAAGACACGATGTGGCAGCGAGACACCACACGGACATCATCTTCCTGTCATGACTTCAATAGTGTTTCTCACCTTCTTTACCAAAATGCTGGCACTTGCAACTTTCTTTGGCTCCATTTTGGGTTACAGTATTGAGGTGAGAAATACTATTGAATTCAAGAAACAACTCATGTGATAAATGAATTTACATTATTTCTGATGGAAAAAAGTGATACAGTTAGTGTCTGACCTTCTGGAATGAATCAATGACCCTAACCGAGGGTCCACCGTATCCATTTTCTGTACCGTTTGTCCTCACTAGAGTCACAGTACACAATACACCCTGGAATGGTTGCCAATCGCAGAGCACACATGGACATACAACCATTCGCACTCACATTCACACCTATGGACAATTTAGAGAAGGGATCTCAAACTCGCAGCTCGTGGGCCATGTGCGGCCACCCAAGTCACATTTTGCGGCACATGGCCCGCGAGAGAATTGAACAGGAGGTTGGGAGACAGAACACTACATACAATTGCGGTGCTAACACACACACAAAAAAATGGCAGCATGACATGTAACATGTAAGCAAACACACATAGGGCAACTACTACTATGGGGAATAATAAACAACTCTAAACACATAACTTTAGCAACTTTTTACAAACCAAGTACCACAATGCATGCTGGGAGCTGGCATCTCTCCCAAAAAGGGGTTGTGACAAAATATGTATACAATATATCCAACTATCTCGATATTAAACCCTACTGTGAATTATCCATACCTTTCACCGTGTATCACTATGAACTTCTATCACCGTTCCTTCTCAGTGAGTCGAGTCACCATTTTACATGTCATCTAGGAGGAGCTCCTCGCCAGAACAGCAGAAAATTGGTCAGAAGTCACCTGAAGTAGAAGATAAACAAACGTCGCGTAATAGTGGCAAAATTAAATGGAAAATAGTTAAAATAAACAGTGTGGGCTAACTTTGGCTTTTATAGCGTGGACGAGACAATGCTGGGTAAGGATTGTAGTGTCTGACAAATAGAACAAACAGGAGGCATGACAGACATGAACAGCCAACTCCTTCATTACCACGTTCGCGGAAAAAACTGTGCCGAGTGAGATAAATGTTTTTTCTATTCAAATGATAAATGTTGCGTTGTTCGATCAAGAGATTTGTGTTTAGTTTCCTTTTTACATTGGTATGCTGTTCAACCTTATCTTTCCAGTGAATTTGTCACTACGACACTAAATATTTATTTTTCTTACGCTCCTACTTAATAGAGTTGATCTTACTTGAGAGATATGACAAGTTGTGTTTTCTGAATGAGTTTAAAATAGCTTTACTGTTTGTCAAACACCTAAACTAAAATCCTGTTCATACTTATGTTGCACTAAAATACTCTTTGCAGCATTGCTGGTTGTATTCTGGTTAAAGTACGCTACAAATTTATTTATTTATTTATTTGGTTCACCCCATCACTGTATTCAGATATTATTGTTATGTATCGGTTATCGGATCGTATCCTGAGATTCCCAACCCAAGTCCCAATACCTTATCTAGACCAGTCTCACCGAGACTCTACCTCTAGCGGTCCCCAGGTAAATTGAGCTTGAGACCCCTGGTCCAAAGGAAGTAATGTCTTTTTTTTTTATGACAAAACATATTGTAATAATGACCAACATTGCTATTAATTAGAAGACAAAAATACCAAAATAAAGGCATTGGGCCAATCGTCAAGCTGTCATCAGCCACAATTGTCCACTAGATGGCGATAAAAGACCATGTCAAGTTTCGACAAAATGCTCAGATTTGAAGAAAAACCTTGTCTTGATGTGTTCAGAAAAATAAATTATCATCATCAAGTATTAAGTTTCATCGACACAAATTTTAAATAATATTTACATTAAAGGCCTTTTGCAAGCGTGCATGTGCACACTTCCACAGCAGCACAGAGCACTGCACAGATATGATAGATGTCACAGTCATCGTAATGCAGGAATTTCAGGTTATGGTTAGAAATCACAATTCCAATCACTAATGCAGAATGACAAGGCAACAATGAATGATGCAAATTGTAGCCTGCTTGCGACTCTGGCTTGAGATGAGCCCCACTCCAATAGAGGAAGAGAAGAATGTTCCTTTAAACTGAGCCAACTGCAGGAAATGTCTCTGAAAATCAACTTAATTTGTTCAAATAGCAAGTTTACTTGTGAAAATATGGTTTGCAGTAGTTTAAGAATAAAATAATAATTACTCTTGTAATGAATGACAAGTCAACTTATTACAGTAGCCGACAGGGGCAAAAGCAGCACCTTCCAAAACTCCAAACATAGAAATGATCCAAAACCAAAAACACACCAACACTATAAAACAAATGCAACAAGAAAATGCTGCAAATCAAAAATGCTGCAATCACGTAAACGATGCACGGTCAAAAACAAATGCAAAAAAAAAAAAAATGTAAAAGATTCTGCAAATGCCAAACCCCCAAAACAACCCAAAAATAACACAGATCCCAAAAATGCTGTAATTTCATGGAACAAAACAGAAGTTAGCCAGGCAACTATATAATACGTATGTATTAAGTCTTTAAGGGAAAACTGCACTTTTTGGGAATTTTGCCCATCATCCACTATCCTTATGTGAAACATGAACACATATTTCTTTCCCTTCCCTCTGTGCGTTGTCAAAATAGAAAACAAGTTAGCATGAGCCAGTTAACATTGCACGTCATGGGAGGTACCTATTTCGACTATGAAGCCCTCTAAAAAAACCTCGACAATGTTTTATTGTTTTATTTCCATGCTGTGCTCATGCATTAACAGGTACATTGATGATAACATGGCTGTGTCTTCCGGCACAAGACTTGTGCTCCAGCCCTCAGGTAGAAAATGCTGACAGCAAACAAGCATCTTGTTGAGTCTTCGTAGCAAGACCCCGGTAGCCTGGCTAACTTCCATTTCGTTCAGTGAAATTCTGATCGTAGCACTTTTAATTAGCAGGATTCAGTGACATGCAGAGAAGTTCATGGCTGGTAAGGCACTGACTCTTTTGAAGGTTTTTTGAAAAAAGTTAATATAGGTTGCTCATTAAGAGGATAGCAAGAAAAATAAATGTATAATTCAATTTTTTCATTTTTGTAAAAAAAAAAATTGTGAAATTGTTTTGAAATATTTCTTAGTCCCATTTATTGAAATTATTAACTGGAAAACATTTGTGGTCTTACCTTTTATCTGTACTGTAGATGAAGTTCACGCAGTCTGTCCTTTTCCAGGAAAGGTTCTGCTATACTGTTGCAAAAGTCTGATTCCCTCCTTGTGAGCTTGAGTATATAATCCTCCACCTTGGCAGTCAAATTCATTCATTCAATTAGCAGAGCACAAAAATATCTTGAATGCATTTGACTCTATGGAAGAACGGCAGTGACAAGCATCTTCCTGCTCATGTACACCTGATCCCCTTCAGGATGTACCTGTATGATATTTCTCTGTATTTTATTCTCCAATTAGCAAGAATAATGATGTCACTCTTACATTAAAGGCTGTAGAAAGTCATGATGCTTAATAACTCTTTCTGCAACATTAAATTATTGGCGACAGTCTGACAAACACAAACTGGCAGACGCCATGAGCCAACTCAGTGTGCAGTATGACGGTAGGCAGGCTTGTATAACGCCCTCCCTCGTTTGGTTTCATCCACTTCATATACACAGGGAGGGCACCCGCCTATACAGGGCGTCCATTTCAAACACGTAATGAGTGCAGTGAGGTGAGTGCAGTGCACTAATAAAGATGAATAATAAAAAAAAAATCATTCTTGTCGTGCCCCCGAGAGAGTACAGCCCTGGGCTATTATTCATGTAGCCTATATCAAAAACCACCACTGGGTCTGTGGTATGGGGATGCATTGCTTTGTTGACTGTGTATCATCAAGATTTGTCATGTCTTGATAAAACTGTAGAATCTATTCAGTGGCACATAGCCCTCCACCATGTTCTGTGTCATAGTACCATCTTCCGTTGATAAGTTCATGAGTTTTCAAAATGAAACTTTCCTGGGAGACTACTCATGCAATCTCAGTGTATGCATATTTTAGAAATATTTTAATATTAAGGAGTTACTTTTCACCCACCCTGTATAAATGCGATACATTATTGTTATTAGGCCTACTATTATCTTATTCTGACAGTTCATTAAAATAGCTGAGGTTTCTTAATTTTTTTCCAGGAAAAAATGTTCTCCCTTAGGACAAGTTCTTGGCTCGCACTAATTTTTCTTTTTTGAAAGGGAAAAGTCAAAGTATAGGTGATATGAGGGCTCATTGATTTTTCATTTGTCTCTACACAGTACTCTGTCAGCATGGTCTTTTCGCTTCAGAGTTGTTCTCATCATACAAACGTACACACACAAAAAAAAATGTGTCTCTGCAACAGGAACGATGAATCTCTCTGTCCATCTTCATTTCATCCTGACCTAAACAGCACACTCACAGGTCGCCTACCCATTATTCCATGACAGTTCTGTTGCAGAATCTGTCTAATAACATTAACCGGTGTTGTGCCTATAAGATGTCGCTGGGAACAACTGTCTGTGTCTTTCTTAGTGCCAGATAGTCATCAAATAACTCGTAGATTAACACGGGATCCATCTTGCAACAGGTGTAGTGTCTGGTGAATACTTAAACTGATAAAAATGATAATTTATGGTTACATTCTAATCTCATGACATCTTCTTTACTTCAGAACTACGACTAATTGTTTAAATACTGTGCCTCTAGCGAGTCAGTCAGGAAACGGTAGCTCTTTCTTTGGCAGAATGTAACAGTCTGACTCTTACAAATAACACAAAACTCATCACACAGCAGCTCAACACTCAAATATACGTATACCAATACAAGTTTAAAGCTGAAAAAAAAAACTCTTTTAAAGTTTTCCCATAATGCATTGTGTCTCAGCAATGCATTAATTGGGGCGCTGCAATGACGTCAGCCTTCCTCTGGGCTCCTCTGGCTCCCTCTAGTAGACAGAGGCAGCATTGCAGCGCCATCCATCCATTTTCTATGCTGCTTGTCCTCCAATGAAATGCTTTGCTCAAACGAAATGCATAATGGGAAAACTTTAAAATGTTGTTTTTTATATTAACTTGTATTTGTACATGTTTGTATATTTATTAGGTATATTTGAGTGTTAAGTTGCTGTGTAATGACTTTTGCGTTCTTTGTAAGAACACTAAAGTCACCGTGAGTCAGACTGTTATACTGAGTAATGGCTTCCAATTTCCAATGGTTTGACAAGGTCGTCGTGAGTTTTTTCATAGCTCATGATTGACTCATGAGCTATGATGATAAAGAACTGCCTGGTCCTCACAGAGTCGTGCACAACACAATATGCCATTTAATGACACCGGTGTGGCTTATGTACAAATCTGTTTATTCCTCTAAGTTTAGTGGGTGGGGCTAATACATCAGTGTGGCTTACACACCGTAATTTACGGTAATATTTCATATTCTTTTTTATTCCTGATGCTCAAAAAGTGACCAAATGTAGCGTATTCTCTCGGCTGAAAATCTATATCACTTCTAGAGAATTTAACCAAATCAGTGTGATCTCAAAGTAGCCACTCCCGTCGTAGCGCTGCCCAAATTGTTCTTGCTCCCATGTCCGCCAGGTTCTCAATAAACGGTGTCACCATCTCCGAATTAGTTACACAGTGGAACAGCGGCCCTTCAATAGCCGATTTTAAGCTGAAAGTCTAGAACAGATTTGGACCAGGTTATAAGTTTAGCCTAAGTTACCATGATGATATAGCTGCTTTAAAAGAGTGCTACGTTTGTTGAACACGCAAGCCCGGCTTTACAGTCAACACAGCTCGCTAACCCACTGCAGTATACCCTCATTGTCAGTAAACAAGACCAAAAACAAACAGAAGACATAATGTGGTGATTGGATAACAGGAGCATGTGAAACAACTAAACAGGAGGGTGTCTCATGCCATTGAAAAAACAAATGCTCTCAGGTACTACAGGTGATATAGTAGTACCTGTACTATAGTGACACTGGACAGGTGACAGGGAGTAAAAAAGCCCAGTTCGGCACGACACTCATGTGATCTGATTCATTCAAACAGCCTTTGAGAAATGGAGAAGATGGAGATGGAGAAGGCATTGCTTGCTTAAGACCGATCGTTGAGCACAGCGTTGAGCCCACTAGTATGACCACACGTCTCCAGCTTGCACGGTCTTGGCAAGCGGGGGCCTCCTCCAGCGACACTTCGATCTGCTGGAGGTCTTGGTCTATGTCGGACCAGCGGGTACGCGGTCAGCCACGAGAAGGTTTCCAGCCAGCTGTTGGCGGATCAAACTTGATTGAATCAATCTTTACAACAGAGAGTCAACACATATATGTCACATAAGATATGTTGATGGGTAATATTATGCCCATCTTCCAAGGACTGGCAAGTTGCCTTATGTGTTATCCAGCTCAGGAGAATAGTGCGTGTGGCTGGATTACTCATTGTGTTTCAGGTAAATCACTGGGTTTACTAGAGCACTTGTGATTTATGAGCTGGCTGGACTTGATCCTTAAACTACCGGAAAACAGTGTAGTAAGACCTGGTTCTGTTATTTGTTTCTTTCTCTGGTAGGGATTAGTTCTTTACATGGGTTTCCAGCCATGCACACTCTCACCACCATTTTTTTTTATTTTTACATACATGAAGTGTAATTTTTTTCCCTACTTTTAGCCACCCAAGATACTCTTTTTCTGAAAAGCAACGGACCATTTGATTAGTCTAATTTGGAACTCTCGTAAGCAGGGCCACCTGAATTAGTTATTGTTTGGTATTGCACAATATAAAAAAAAACTCCATAATAACAAGCGCCTCACTGGAAACGTGGTCATACCACTGCACACCCTCAATGGTTCTGAGGGCACGGGACTCAAAGCCATGGATCCAGGAAACCGTGGCCAGCAGAGTGGCCAGGTCTCTGTCCCAGAAAGGGGGAAGAGGAGCGTCAAGGGTGTATTCTTATGTCGTTGTGAGCCAGAGAATCCTCGCAGACTTCACCGAAACGACTGCAGCCCCATCGTCTGGCTAGCCGGTGCAGGGCCAACATCCCTGCCCATTGATACCCACTAGTGATATAGATTCAAACCGGAGAAAGCATTCCCTGCCCCCCAAAAAAGTGTTCAAACAACAGCACTGTTTGTGCTTTCATCCCATGTAAAAACAACCACTTGCACTATGTGTGCAAGTTGCTTGTGAATGCCAGAGACCCACATAACAAGCAAATATAAAAAGCAGTGAAAGAAAGTGAATATGTTAATTTAAAGAAAAGCTATATGAAATGAAAAGAAATATTGCAGTTTTCCAAAAAGAATGAATTAATTAATGAAAAAATGATCGCTGATTCATGGTTGACTATGGTCTATTATTTAGTCAAAAAATATTGAAAGACAAGTCATATGTAGTATTCTGGTCACTAGTAGTTGTCAGTAATGTTAGACTGATGAAACATTACCTCCATTAAGTCAGCATTGAGTCCAACACAAAAAGTTCTCCTCCCATTCCGTGTGGCAGTGGTAGTTTTTGGCTTCTTACTTTGTCCTTCCTCCCCACTTTGTTTCAAACCTATTCTTAAGTTTAGAATAAATACATTGGAGGCTAACTAGTTAGCTTGGTAGATTTCTACTGTTAAAGTGGCGGCCGTCTCTTGTATCACTTCAAAGATCCCATTGCCTGTGCATAAGTGGTGAGCAATGTGGTGTAAACAAAGCTAGCAGTATTTTCGGAGTATACATCTACTGTATGTATGGCAGATTAATGTTAGACTGGCTGTCCTGTATATCAATCAAGTGAAACGGCATAGTGAGGATGGCTGATGTCTATCCTTTTTAACGCCATGCTATCCACCCACATCACATTCAAGACAACAAGGAACTTTCCTAATGCTAACGGTGAGTTATTATGTTTTATTGCTATAGGAGGTGTTATTTAATATCTGCAGGGCTCTAATAATGTTAAAAACAATTTTTAGAATGCCATAAACAGGTTTTCTATGTTCTAACTACAAAAATATTCCATGTACTACTATTATTAATTCCCGTTATATAATATCCTACTTCCCGGAAATTCCCCCATCTCGCAGTTGGGGCTAGAACCAATAAACCGCGATAAACGAGACTCTAGTTATACCTGACATAATGTAAGTAGTTTTGGTAGTGGTCTGAGGCACTGTGAGCACTGTGCTGACATGTTGCAGGCGAGTGTGTGGTGAAGCTAGTTGTTAGCCGGCTAGTAGCAATGTTAATAATAATAATAATAATAACAATGTCGCTGTAGCTTGGTTAATATTCACGTCACATTATATGTAAATGGAGTGTTGCTGGCGCTTTTTGGAGTCTTTTTCAGAAGGCTTTATTGGTAGAATATGTGGTGGAGTAATGAGCTGTCCCTTTTTATCTGTTTTTATATCTGTACAACACACAGAAAAGGGAAAGACATATACTAGTTTGTAAGTATTTAATTAGTGGTGATATTATGTTTCTTGTGAAATTGTCTCAGTATGCATCGGAAAAACATAATGCAAGCACAACTAGGCATCTGTAGGAGTCTTTACTGTAATATTGAGTCTATGTTATTATTATCACTTAGACACTCAGGTGCTACTAATTTATGCTCTCCATGAGTACATTTTGCAAATCCATGAGCCATGTAAACTTTTGTTGCTGGGCTATTAAGTAGATAAATGGTTTTTTGCAACTACTTTCTCTCAAGTGAAAGAAAGAGGTTGCACTTAAAAAGAGCTTACTTCAGTTAATTCCCGAGAGTAATATAATAAGAATCATTGCGAAGCTTAAGTATGTTTACGAGAATGGCACGTACTCAACAAGGCTTAAATATTCACAGAGATCTACTATGAGTGTTTGATCATGTCAAAAAGGTTTTGGCAATAACCCTACACATGCATTGCATCTTGTAAAAACTACTGTAAAAACATGCTATACTTGCTATAAACTCTTGCATAGTTCTCAAGGTAGTGTCCCTCTCCTGTCAGTGAAAGGCAGTTCTTTGTGTCAGAATGTCCTTGGATAAGACACTCAGCGCTTAATTACATAGTGTATCATCAATGTGAATATACAGTGTATGTGTGACTGTTTGTGTGAAAGGGTAAATGAGAGGCATGATTGGAAAGCGCTTTCATAAATGCACTCTATTTGAACTCTGGGAGAGCAGTTTTCAAGTGATATAATAGGTATTATGACTAACACGGTGTCTGACCATGAAGATTTGAAGGTGAAAAGACGGGTTTTAAATTGTATTCTGGATTTTACAGGAAGCCAGTGGGAAAAAAAGCTAATGTGGTCTCTTTTTATAGTTCTCATAAGTACACATTAGGCAACATGGATTAGCTGCAGTCTTTAGAGGCATGATGAGACAGCAAAGATTAGAAGGAATTGTAATAATCCACCTTGTATGTGACAAATGCATGGATGGCCTTTTCCATTTGGAGTCTTTTAGCATTTTAGCTTCTGCGAATGAACAAAATGTTCATAACTAGTTGTGGCTGTTCAATTAAATATTTAAATTTTAACAGTAAGAGTGTTGCAAAAACAACAACACTATTTCTCAGTGTTATGACTCATGACTAGACCTTTCACAACATCCATAAATCCATTTTCTATACCGCTTCTCCTCTTTTAGGGTCGCGGGGGCATGCTGACTTCGGGCGACAGGCGGGGTACACCCTGGACTGGTCGCCAGCCAATCACAGGGCACATATAGACAAACAACCATTCACACTCACATTCATACCTATGGACAATTTAGAGTCGCCATTTAACCTAACATGTATGTTTTTGGAATGTGGGAGGAAACCGGAGTACCCGGAGAAAATATGCAAACTCCACACAGAAAATGCCCAAGGGAGAATCAAACCCAGGTTTTCCGATCTCCAGACTGTTACTGTGTTGGCCAACATGCTAACCACAAGACCACCGTGCAGCCCACATCCATAAATGCAAATTCATATCTATAAAGACAGTGTAACCTTTTTGTGATTAATCCAAATGGTCCGTCTAAAAACGAATCATATGAAAACTTGGAAAAATTTTCTCGTAGGAAACAATTTAAGTCTAAGTACCGTAATCGGTTCCGGACACCCACATATGTTAATACAAAACACTTTTAATACTAAATGATTATAATTTTACATGCAGAAAGCAATGTAAAATTCATACAAAATGACGAAAAAAAAAGATAAATGAACATTTCGATATCGCAGTGGAAATGTAGGACTGCAGGAGAGAGCCACAAGAATGGCACTTTTGTACTTTGCTATGACATATTTCGTGAATTAAATGGTGTTTCTCTCCTTCTTTACCAGTTTGTTCATCCCATGGTAGGTTATTTTTCAGCTGTGATCAATAAAAGAGGGACTTCTGGTTTAACAAATTTAACTAATTAGCAAAGAACTACAGAGTCAACTGCTGATGACGTCATAGACGGGCAACGGAGCTGGGGACAATGACTAGGTGTTCCGGTTTGCAGTTGATAGCATGCTAAAGGCGTGTTTTGCAATTAAGACACGTTATAGACACAAATAGTGCTGTCAAGAGATATAAAAAAATGAGAGTTTAATTAATTATGATCTGCAATTCATTTATCTAATTAATCTCGTTTAAGCTCACCTAAAAATTGCTGAGAAAAGCCTGTAGCTCATCCTTATCCAGTTAGCAAGAACATTCGTCAGCCTGACAGTCGCAGACTTGCTCATATGCGGGATGTTCTCTTTGAGTTTAGTTTGGCAAAGAGCTTTGCTACGGCTCACTAAACAGCTAAGGTCTTTGCTGCTAACGTTAGCTGTGGCTGCACTCGCGACTGGGTGCTTTGCATTAATGTGGTAGGCTAAACGTGAGCTGCTTCGGTGGTAAGCAAACTCCTTCTTACAAAGAAGGCGTATCACTTGACCTTTATCAATGGTGCTGTCTGAGCGTTTTCGAAATGTAAATTTCCTATTCATTGGACTGACAACATGCTTTTCCATTTTCACGTCTTCTCTCCACGGCTCACTGCTCCTCAGCTTGCCCGCCCAACTACAATGGGAGCCTATCAGCTGATTCTAAGCAAGCCCAAAGCCAATGAAAGCCAATCAGTGTCCACTTCAGGATGTACCTGACCATTGTTTCCAACCCTAACAACTCGAGCACAAAAAGCTTAACACATATAGAAAGACAACTTAGATACTCACAGTTAGATATTAAAAATGGGAAAAAATTAAGGCAATTAAAAAAAAACGCACTAAATATGCCAGTAATTAATTCACAATGAATGCTTAAATTTGACACCCTTAGTTGGACAACACAACAAGACTGAGTCAATGTGTTGCATTCCGTGTCAGAGCATTGAAATTTGCAGGAAAAAGGACTAGTTTGTGTAACATTTTCATTTGAGTTTGCTAACTGAATGAGCCGTACAGGATGACAGAGAATTGGGCAAACTAAGCATCACAATTGTTGAGAGCAATATTGTGCAATAACTGAGACGGTGTACAAGAACCGAGGCAAAATTTCAGCAAAAAATGTTGTCAAAAACTGAAACGTCCCGTTCGAAAACCGATGTTCCACCAAACCTTCTTAAAGTAAACTGCGTCATTAGCAGAGGGGGGTGATACACGCACTTGGACTGTTGCAGAACAAAGTCATTCTTTTTACTTGAGTTTTAAGGAAGTTACCAGTCAATCACAGACTTGAACAACTATGCACATTGAGTGGGGACTAAACCCAAGCTGCCCACAACTGAAGTCCGGCGATTCAACCACTGAATCATCAGTGACTTGTCATAATTTCATTCTTTTAAAATAAAATTTAGCATTGTGTAGCTTCCCTAAACAAAATGCACTCGACTCAATTTGTATTCACCAGAGAGGCATGAAATTAATATTCAGTTAAATTAAAAATTACATTTCATAACTGTAGGGCAGGGCAAAGATGTTCAGCTATTCCATATGCTTTTGAATAATTCACGCATGGAAAGCACTTCATTACAACTACAGTATATACTGTGTATGGGAGGCATCAATGCTGATAGGCTATGAGCGGAATGTTTTCCACTAAAGATTCCACTTCAAAGACTCGTGATTAAAGGTAGACCCCATTGGCACCCTCAAAGGTGCCAAAGCATGGGGAGTTTTCACAAGAATATACACACATTTTTTAGAAATCAGGGCTATAAAATATATAATTGCAGGATTTTAACGTCCTATGTCGTACACGCCTATGTCGTACACGCCACGTCAGCAGTGAAGGTAGAAAAAAAGAGAATGATCCTGGAAGGCCCAGAATCATCCTTCTCAGCGTGTTTATTTATGCCTTATAAAGACTCACCAAGCACCTGAGATTGATTTTACTTTATGATTGACTGAAAAAAATTTGCAATCTTGAGTGGCCTTCTTGAGAAGGGAGAACATCTTGGTGCAACATGGCTGAGCTAAAAAAAAAATGTCTGATTTCCTCATTCTCTAGCCAACAGATAGTCCTACAGGTAGTGGTGGGGGTTCCTTTGACATTACCCTTTGTCTTGGTTCCAATAGCATCGCGTCTTGTCCTGGGTTGTAGTCCTTCGTGTCTGGTGTTTTGAAGCACAAAAAATAAAAGAACATCACCGCCGGCTAGCAAATGTTAGCAATAGTGGTTAAAAGAACAAGGGTCTGTTTTTCTTGCAATTACTCTTACAATTATGAACTACATTGCATGAAAATGAATAAATATTTGTTTGGCACGAATAAAATAACTGGTTTTCATGACTGTCACTCATGGCCATTGGTATTTACGTACAGTACATGTCCGTAGATACAGTATCATTAGCTGACAACAAACATAACTAGTGCACATGCGGGTATCACGTCAGCCAACTCAGAGCAGTTAGAGGCAGGCTATATTCTAGTGGTACATTTGAATTTTGGCACCCTCGAGACAGCTAAACAGTCTCTAGTGTTATGGTTGACTGTATTCTATGAGGCTTTTACCCGGACCATATGCGCTCGTTAACTGGAGAGGATGTGCACGGCAAGAGCTCTGCTGAAGATACTAGAAATTTGAACTATTTTAGTGCTTTCCTGACTACACTTCACAAACACAAGATCACAACTGGCTGCTGACTCCCTCAACTTTAATTTGGATATGCGAGAGGTACCGATTCCTCAAAATAAACTAGTTACAAGTGCTGTAAGCTGCTAGCAAGTCAAGCTACCTGGCTAACTGCCGAAGTTCAAAGCGGTTGCTTAGCAACTATGTCAAACATAAAGCGAAATGATACTGGTCCCGGAAATACGGATTCAAAATCACAAATAGGGCCAGTCTGGGGGCCGGAGAGGCTTCCCCCGCCTTCCAAGCAAAGGAAATTATCACTGAGCAAATGAAAAATAGAATTGATGAGATGGATCAGAAAGAAGCTGATAGGTACAAACATCTACATGAATGAGCATCTGACAAAACGCAAAGCTGACATCGCCATGAAAGCATGGGACTTGAGGAAGCAGGCAATGACACAAAGCACTTGGAGCACCAACGGCAAAATCTACATCAAGCTAAATGGAGGTCCAGGAGAAGCAAGAGTGCTTGTTGTCAAAGATATCAACAACCTGGATACATATTAAAGATCACATTACCAAGGGAGGATACAACCCACAAAGAAAGAACCATGTAGTCAGAAGGATTCCATTAAGTAACATTTGACTTTTGATATCGTTGCAGAGGCCTGCTCAACAAAGTACTAAAATTTGGAACCCATGTATCTACATTCAATGACATTCACAATACGACATGAAAGACCGCAGGAAGTAGATCCGGATATCAAAAAGGAAAAAGGAGGAACTTTTTGTTTGTTTGTTTGGTAAAAAAATAGTAATGATAATTGCGATTATAGTAATCACAATAATAATAATTGTATTATCTGCTTTGATTTTATGGAAGAATAAGTTATCAGTGTATTAGTGTATCTTGAATACAGGAAGTGAGCATATGTATTAGCAATTGATATGATACGGACAGGGGATAGGATGAAATAAGCTCTGCTTCTCCCTACTCCTTTTCGGAATTGTGAATTCTAACATGAAACATTCAATGTAAACTGTATGCATGTTTGAAATGAATTAAACTATAACTATAATCAAGATAAGCAGGCCAGCAGTTAAATCAGTTACAACTGTATCCTATGTGTCCCATATAAAAGTTACCATCCATAAATATGTTGGAGAAAATCCATACAGTAATCCCTCGTTTATCACGGTTAATTGGTTCCAGACCCGACTGTGATAAATCAATTTCCGATTTTCCGAATTCTAATTTTCATAGCCCTCTAGACATGAAACCCCATAGTCAAGTTTACACCTATATTACTCAATATAGTAGACATAATAACAGAAAATAAGTAGGGCTGTCAAATGATTACACATCTTTTACCGAATTAATCACAGTTTCCAAATGAATTAATCATGATTAATCACCATTTGCCACTGTGTGAATAAAATATGCTAATTTTTGCTTTATTTTATGAACAGAAATATGACCGGAAAGAGTTGTATATATTTGTATGTATTAACAGCTCCAGATGAACTGAAAATTTCAATCAAGCTAAAAGATAGCACACATGTCTGAAAATCTATTTACCTAACACTAGTCTCGTTAATAGTAGCACAACATTTCAATCACACTTTAAGCGTGTTATTATGAGCCATGAAGGGTTGCGTTCAAAGACACCACGTGCCTCAAATTGTACTTCTGCAGTAAGAGTTACGTTTGTGCAGTGGTTCTCAATTATTTTCTGTCATGCCCCCCCGTGGGACAGAAAGGTTTTCACGCCCTACCCCGATTTCAAATACTATTAGGAAACTCATAATATCTATTTATTTATCTGTACTGTACAGACAGAACTTGAAACTGAAACCAGGAAAATGAAATAAATCGGAGCGCTGTGAAGCATACAATACAATACAGGCATAATCAAGAGTCAATTTGCATGTTGAGTATGATAAATTTGTACATGTTGGCAGGTCGGCAGTATCACACTGAAAGATTCAAGAGATTCAAGATTCAAGAGAGTTTTATTGTCATGTGCATAGTAAAACAGCAGTTATACCATGCAATGAAAATCTTATTCTGTTCATTCTCCCAAGAAAAGAAAGAAAACAAATGAAAGAATAAGAACATAAGAAACATAAACACATAAACATAAATACCAATAAATTAAGCAACAACAACAGAAGAGACATTAATACAAGTAAATAATACAAATAAATAAATAAATAAAGTGCTATGAGTGTGTGCGTGTGTTGCGTGCGGCGTGTGCGAGTGCTTCGTTGAGGAGCCTGATGGCCTGTGGGTAAAAGCTGTTTGCCAGCCTTGTGGTCCTGGACTTCAAACTCCTGTAGCGTCTGCCTGACGGTAGGAGTGTGAATAATGAGTGTTGTGGATGTGTGCTGTCCTTGATGAGGTTGTGTGTTCTGCGTAGGACTCTAGATTTATAAATGTCTTGCAGTGAGGGGAGGGCTGCCCCAACAATGTTCTGTGAGGTGTTGATCACCCGCTGGAGTGCCTTCCTATCACGTGTTGTACAGTTACCGTACCAAACAGTGATGGAGGCGGTAAGGACACTTTCGATAGTGCATCTGTAGAAGCAACTCAGGATTGTGGTGGGCATGCCAAATTTCCTCAGTCTTCTCAGGAAGTACAGTCTCCTTTGGGACTTCTTCAGAATTTGTTGGGTGTTGTGAGACCAGGTGAGGTCCTCGCTGATGTGTGTGCCAAGGAACTTGAAGGTTTTCACCCTCTCCACCTCAGTCTCATCAATAACCAGGGGTCTATGTGGCTCCTTTTCCCTTGTTCTTGGGTCAATGATCATCTCTTTAGTCTTGTCTGTCCGCCACCTCTCTTCTGTATGATGTTTCAACACCACCAGTGATCAGTCCGATGACTGTAGTGTCATCCGCAAATTTAATGATACTGGTGTTGTTCTGGGAGGCCACGCAATCGTAGGTGAAGAGTGTGTAGAGGAGTGGACTCAGCACACACCCTTGTGGGGTCCCAGTGCTCACAATTCTTGAGCTGGATGTGCGATTGTGGACTCTGACTGACTGGGGCCTGCCTGTGAGAAAGTTAAACACCCAGTTACAGAGGGAGGGAAAGTACTCTTTGCCTCTCACGCACTTACAGTTCACCCCCCAGGGGACCTGCCCCACTATTTGAGAAGCACTCTGTTAGTGAGAATACACAAGAATAACAGGAATACACAAAATTCCAAATTTAAATAAATATGCATATTTTTGGACTAATAATAGGCCGTAGTCAGCACTAATTTATTTAATCATTTTTTGGAAAAAACGTGATAGCATGAAGCCATGAAATTGGAAAGCGCAAAGTGGCGATGACTGTATATTCATTTTATCAAGCGGATTATACGCTAGCATGCAAATATATTATTACTACTGTATATACCTTCATTAATCAAAATGCCACAATAGCACGTACAGTTCATCTTTATCTTATTAATAACTCGGCATTACGGTTCATGAGATACCTGTATTTATTGTCTTTAAATGTTATGCTAAAACAAAGAGCAACAGCAAAACAATGCAACAACACAGTTTCATGACAGACAGCTTGGCTTTGTCATATCCAGTTCCAATCACAGACATGTCTGCACATGTGAATGTAAAAATGAAAGCAAGGTGGATTTTAAACAGGCATTCTACTGCAGAACAAGGGAGGAAAACAGGAACTGGGTGTAAACAATTTAATCTATTTTACTTGAGCTGTAAACAAAAAATAGTAGAGATCATATACAGCTGGGTAGAATGCAATGGCAGGATAAGAGCTGATTGGCTCACGCAGAAAGAAAAGGGCAGCATTACTGAGTCCTAGGCGAAACTAATGGAAGAGACGGAAGGGGCCCAATAAATGAAATCTAAGATAATATTGCAACCAAAAATGGATGTTTGCTTGTGCTTGGCTGAGCAGCATTAACGCTGCTGAGGACCCTCAGGTTAGTAACTTTCCTCATGCAAAATGGTAAAAAAATGTGGCAACCCTAAACCATTCTTCCACATTTTTCTGTGAAATCAAGGTTTGCATGCGACTGGTCTAATGTGATCTTTGGCTAACCTATCTGCTGCTTTTTCAACAAGAAAGTTTTGGGATGCTTCTTGCTGAAGAGAAAGCTGATTGGCATTGGGCCTTGTGATTGTAATTGTACTCAAATGCAAACAAACGAACTTTGTTGGGTAGGCCATTATTTTAATCCGTTCATCCACTAAATTTTTAAGACATACTCTAAACTGTTGCTTTTGAGCCATTCTTGACAAAAAAATTGGTTAAAAACAGTTCTAGTACTGTCGTTCTACCTAATAAAATAGAGTAGACTGACACTTTTTGCGGGGATTACAATCTTGATCCAGTGAATGGTGAAAATCTTCAAACCCACCTGCGAGATTGACATTGACGTTCTCTGATTTTGGACCAACATTTTTGACTATTGTAATTATTAGATTAGATTCTGTTTCACTTTTGTATCTCACAGCCACCATGGTGCGTTCAAGGACTGCCGAACAAAGTGCAAAATCTCGATGCTTGACAAAAACATGATCAGTGAATCAGAGAGACATGAACATGCAAAGATTGTGGCCTCTTTTAATAGTGGCACACGTATGCTGTACATTTTACCTGTATTATCAGAAATTTATAAATTATTACGACTATTATGACTCTGAAAATGGCCTATTTTCAGAGGTAAAAAAATATTTTGACCAAAAATTTCAGTTTTTTTTAGGTTTTAGGCTTAGATTTTGTGGACCTTTGAGACAAATCCAGTAATTCCCACAACACTGTCCATCAATTATTGTGCCTATGTAGCCTTTTGTAGTGATTGCCTGTTTTGCACTTCATTTCATGAGTACACGGCAGCGCTATTTATGTCATTGTTAACCTTTGTCTCAATGACATTCACT
Organism: Dunckerocampus dactyliophorus; assembly: GCF_027744805.1. Lineage (NCBI taxonomy): Eukaryota > Metazoa > Chordata > Actinopteri > Syngnathiformes > Syngnathidae > Dunckerocampus > Dunckerocampus dactyliophorus. The sequence goes on from NC_072821.1 coordinate 23,114,734, forward strand.
GGTGAATATTGACCACATAGCTATGAGCAGACAGGGACAACAGTAATGTGTTTGTGTAATTGTGTGTGTGTGTGTGTGTGTCCAGCTTGTTGATTTTCTGTAAATCATGTTGTTTTTCTCTTAGTAACAGTCTATGCCAAGCTTCAAGGTCAGACAATCCACATTCTTATTCCTGTAAATATTGACCAGACCCTACAACAGACAAATTCACTTAGAAACAAACCAAAGAGAAACACAGTCAGTATTATAACTGATCATTATTATTGACAGTAACATTTGTGTGCACACTCTGTTCAGTTCCCACTCCATGATGTGAATGTAAGTGTGACTGGTTGTCTGTTTCTATATCAGTGACGCTTTTAGCTATGAGCCACATGGGCAATTGCCCAAGGCGGCATTCTCATGGGGACATCACGAGGATGAGGGAAAAAAATATTCTATTTATGCTCAGCATGCGGGATACTGGCTCCCCCAAGACTGTTCATATTACATTGGAACCTCAGTTAGCTTACGGCCCGGTTAGCGTATTCTCCTTGGTCGAAAATGTATGCAAACATGTTACCTCGGAATGCATACATACAATATAGTGCAAGTCTTGTTGTGTTATTAATACAGTGTGAGTCCAACTGTGTTTGTAACCTATTTGAATCACAAAACGGCCCTCTTAGCAGCGTCTTAGCATGCTCTGAACTGGAAACCAAAAGTCATTGGGCCTCATTCACGAACATCTTCTTAAAAGTCTTCTTAAGAAGTGTACTTAAGAAGGCGCCGGTTGGAAACTGCGCCACATTCACGACACGTTCTTAAGTAGGGATAATCGTTCGCACCGGTGTTCTTAGGTTGATGAATGCCAACTGCGATGCCCGTGCATGTGAGGCCTAATTTGCATAGGTCACCGCCTATTATTTCCCATATAAGGTCAAACATGTGCCGTGCGCAACAGGCAGCTGGAGGCGGAGATGGCAACGAGCAAGGGCAAGACTGAGGAGCAGCTGGACAACAAACGAAAGAAAAACTTCAATTCTACAGAAATAGAGGTGCTTTTACAAGGAGTGACCGAACACAAGACCACCTTATTTTCACGTGTATCCACCGGTCATCAGGCCATCCAAAAAGAGTCGGCATGGAGCACCATTGCAGGCAACATAAATGCCGTTTCCACGGAGAAACGCACCACCGCAGAGGTTTAAAAGAAGTGTTTTGACTTAAAATAGACACAAAAAAAAAGATTAGACTGCACCGGAGGGATCTGGAGGAAACGGGAGGTGGGCCACCAATCAGAAACCAAACCATTTCGGAAACTGTAGAAAATATTTACACAATCATGATGGAAAAATAAAGTCAAAATACATAGTTTGTGTGTGACAATTTATTTTTTCTGTGGTTACATTTGATTAGACGCTGCCTAATTAATACAGCAGCCCCGTGCTCTGGCTCAAGACGTGGCTGGGGGCGCATGTCGTTATCTGGGGGTGCTACGTGCGCAATAGGCACACCACGTTTAATTGCGATGTTATTCTGATGATCCTGCACACCTGCAAGAACAGAGAGGGAAGCCTGAAGCCTGAAGCGGGACATCAAATATTCGTCGCTTTCAGCAAATAAATCTACATGGTCCCTTTACATTCTCTCTCTGCGCAGCGCACGTCCAGCCAGGTACTTTTTTTTTTTGATGAATTGGGATTTGAATATATATTTATCGATGGAGTATATTTTAGTTGTTTTGATGATAAATAATTGTTGGGATATTTTATTTGCACTACATTTTTTGGGATCAGGTTGCAAAATCCATCATGAGGGTGATTGCGCATTGAAAGTGCAAGCTTTGCTTGTGCGTAAGAGTCCTCCTGAGCGTTCGTAGAATTTGTTCTTAGATCTAAGAACTGTGAGTTAAGAACACGTTTCGTGAATGCCAAAAATCTTCGTAAGAAGTGTCAAGTTCTTCTTCACTTTGTGCATCCCTCGAACTTGACGAAAGGGCTTCAGTTGCTACGCTGAAGAAACTGGATCCACTCGATGCTTTGCTTTCCTTAAGTTTATTCAATGTGGTTCAAATCATGAGTTTTCATGCACATTAAAGTTTTTCACTGCACAGCACAGCACAGCACAGCACAGCACAGCTGAAAACCTTCAAAAGAAGGACAAACATGTAACACAAAGTCAACGTTATATTGCATTGCAATATATGAACTAATTTCTATGGCAACAATTTAAATTATTTTTACCACTTTTACTGCTATTTATTAAATTATTTTTACAATTTAACATTTGCGTTTAACTTAGTCTTGTATTTTACATAATGCTTGTTTTCTCCAACTGTGGTATTAAATAAAAATCTATTAAATAAATACCATGATTTAACAAACACTTAAACAAGTACATTAATGGGCAAAAGAAATATTCATAATTTGTATTTAATGCCCCAAACATGCTGCTCGTACCTTGGCAAAATTACAATCAAGAACTAATCAATTAACCAAACATGGACTGCCGCAAGCCCACATGTGCCCCAAACGATTGGCAGCATTCTTAATTCAACACCCTCAACAAAACAAGTACAGCGAGCACACGCTTTCAATTCATTTATATTCTTAATTCACAAATGAGGCACGCACTATGAAAGAAAGTCAAGCCGTGTGCAGCGCAGGCTCATCAAAACAGCAGTAATAAGACTTTTTAGAGAAGATTTCAGTTTCTTACCGGCTGCCTCTTCAGACTTGTAGCTCCACTTGCACAAAGTTTGGGGGTAAAGTTCTAATCACACCAACTTACCACACCTGTTTGCAGCCTTGCCTGCTTAAAAGGAAGTTGCATGTCCTTGGTGCCCGCCCAGGTGTGCTGGTGAGTCTAACTTCCTGTCCTAACCAGATCTTCTGTAGCAATTATAAAAAATAGTTTTTTCCAACTACACTAACGAAAATCTTATTTACTTAAGGCTATAAATATTTATTTATTTATTTATTATTATTATTTTTTCTTTCCTTTAAGTTTTATAAATTTTAGATAAGGTATCTTTCAATCACTTTTTCCTGTCTCATGAATTGATTCATTCCCGCTAGTTTGACTTGACACCTCCCACTCGATCTACCCAAGGAACCACCGGGGAGATCGCCCGCTCTGAAGTCAAACTCAATTGCTTGATGCTCTGGAATCAGCTGGGGTAGATAGTCTGTTCTTCTACAGGTAGTATAACCACCAGCCGCCTGACGTCTCGATGAAGAATGGTGCTTTGCATCTTCTCCCTCTGTCGGTCGTAGGTTGGATGGCTTCTCTTGGCCTTCACCATCGGAACACAGTAACTTGGGAAGACCTCGATATTCACGTCTCTTACGACGCCTTTGCCATCTGTGTTTGTGCTCACAACTCTGCCCAGCTTGAATTGTCCTCTCAATGCATTCTGGTCTGCAATCCATACAACGTCTCCAATTTGGACATTCCTTTGTGTGGTGTGCCACTTACTCCTTACAAATAAGTATGGACCTGCGAGTTGGCTCCAGCGCCTCCAGAATTTGGTTACCTCTGACTGCATTGCGTGAAGTCTTTTATAAGGGTAGCTGGAGAAGTCAAACGTTTTTAGGTCTCCACTTTGTGACGCTCGGCCAAGAAGAAGACTGTTTGGTGTGACATATTGAATACAATCTTCTCGACTTTGGACTCTTGCATCAATCGGGCGGTCATTCGCCAGGTTGGCTGCCAACTGAAGTATCGTCTGGAACTCACTACAGCTGAACACAGAATCTCCACAGACATTCTGGAGTGCTCTCTTGAGGACACGCACAGCAGCCTCTGCAGCACCATTTCGATGAGGCGAATCAGCAGGGTGGATTTTCCACATCCAATCAGTTCCATTCTTGGCTGCTGTTTCCTCCAGGCTTGCTTTATTTTGGTTTTCCAAGAATTTGTACATATCTTCCAGGACAGGTTTTGCTCCAATGAAATTGGTGCCTGGGTCAGACCAGATTTTCGACGGATGCCCTCTGATTGCAGTGAAACGTTGGTAGGCCAAAAGGAAACTTTCACTCGATAGGCTGTTGACCAACTCTGCGTGGATGGCTCTGCTCGCCATGCAGCAAAATACAACACCCCAGACTTTAAGGCTTACTCTCCTCTTGACATCATCCCTGACATGGTAGGGTCCAAAGAGGTCCACTGTTGTAAACTGGAATGGTGCAGCAGGCTCCGTCCGTTCGGGTGGCAAGTCTCCCATTACTTGTTGGCATTTTACAGCCTTTGTTTTCCTGCAAAGGATGCAGCTATCAACAACTTTTTGGGCTATTTTCCTTCCTTTGATTACCCATGCTTTCCGTCTCATTTTGAGCAAGGTACCAGCTACGCCCTCATGACCTTCACTGTGGGCCTCTCGAGCAAGCAACGTGGACACCCAAGCCCCATATGGTAGAAGGGGTACAGCGCTTTTATCTTCTTTGAAGATTTGCACACGCCCACCACAAAGCAGCAATCCAGTGTTTTTGTCTCTGTAGACCACTAGTCTGTTTGTAGTAGTATCTGGGAAGGTAGCGCCCTCTTGTGCTGCAAGAATTATGTCTCTTAGCGCATCCTCTCGCTCTTTTGCAGAGATGACTCCTGTGGAGGGGATTGCCTCCCACTTTGGGCTCTTCGTGGCTGGATTCTGTCCTCTAAACTTTTTTGCTACCCTCCACATCCATGCAACTGTTTTTACCAGTCGGGTTAAACTGCTGAACCGTTTAATCTCAATTAACTGGATGGAAGCTGGTTCAGGTGGTCTTCTTGGGTCAGCAAGGATGAGTTCCTGGTTTTGGATTGTGTTTTTCTCCTGTTCCTGCTTTTTGTTATAGCTTGTCATCACAGCAACAAATGCCTTCTTTTGCATCTTGTGGATGCTCTCCCTGGCAATCAAGGCCAGATCTTTGGCAGCTTTTGTCGGCCATTGATTTACTGGCAAACTGAGAAACTTTGGCCCATTCTGCCACTTTGAGTCCTCGTCCAGGTCATCTGGGCCAGCACCTCTGGTGATAATGTCAGCGATGTTTTGTGGACCAAGAATCCACCACCAATCTTGGACCCTTGTTATGCTTTGAATCTCACCAATTCTATTTGCAAAGAATGTCTGATAGCCATAGCTTTCTCTCTGTATTGCCCCAAGCACTGTTTGGCTGTCAACCAAATGGTACCACCTTTCGACTTTAATCCTACTGTGTTGCTCAAAGTATTTCTTTAGCCGTGAGGCGAACACTGCTCCACATACCTCTGCCTTAACAGCGTCTCCTTTGTGATCCAGGGGGGTTAATTTGGCTTTGGACTCCACTAGCCTGATGATTGGACAATGACTGGAGTCCCACCTTAGATAGAGAACTGCCCCATAAGTGTGCTCACTGCCATCAGAGAACGTAATTGCCAGTGGTTTTCCAGACACGCCGGGAGGAGTTAGTGCCCTGGGAAACTTGATTCTGCTGAGTTTTGAGTATTCTTCAAAGAGACGAATAGCGTCTTCTCTGAGACAATCTGAAAGTGCCAGGTCCCATGTTTGCTTGACTGGGCCACTTTCATTTTTTGCCTCCTGGAATGCCCGCCGCACAAGAATGGCACCCTTCTGCTTCGCGGGGGTAACTAGGCCCAGTGGGTCATACAGGCTCGACACCTGGCTGAGCAGTTCTCTTCTGGTCAGAGGGTTTGGTGTCTCGGTTTTAATTTGCTCATGAAGAAGGTCTTGGCTCAGCCTCATCTTTTTCCTCCTCTTTGAGAAGTTAATGCCCAGCATAACGTGCAATTTGTCTTCCTCCACCAGGTAGCCCAAACCAAGTGCTTTATTGTCGTCCTCCCGCATCTGATTCGGCAACACTATGGTCTTCACTGTGCTTGACTCTGTGCCAACCTGACTGTCCTTCCTCCCACTTTGACCTGAGAAGACCCAAGGCTTCAGTTCAAATCCTCCTGCTTTCAAAATATTCCGTACATTTCCTGTGATGGTTCTCAGTTGTTTAAGGTCATCATGAGAAGTGAGGATGTCATCAACGTAACTATCTTTATGGAGTACCTGCTGCTCGTCTTTGAGGTGAGTAAAAGGTGGGAGGTTTGCAGTCTCACGCATTGCTAGCTGCGCAATGCATCCAGCTGGCTTGTCTCCAATGTTCACTCGGGTAATTGCATACTCCCTGAGTTCCTCATTCTCAGAGTCTCGCCAAAGGAATCGGTGCAGGTGTATTTCACGGTCCTCCAACCAGACGGAGTTATACATCTTTTTAATATCCCCTAAAGCAGCATAGGCTCCACCCCTGAATCTGAGGAGGACGGCACGAATTGGATTCAGAACATCTGGGCCTTTCATAAGCAGGTCATTTAGGCTCCTGCCTCTAAATTTTTGACTGCTGTTCCAGACGAGTCTCACTGGAGTGGTTACAGAGTGAGGGTTTGGCGCAATGAGATGACTTATATACCAGACCGGCCCCGTCCAAGTAAGTATTTCTTCTCTCGATAGCTCCATTGCAGCTTTGCGGGCGATCATCTCATGCACTTGTGCAGTATATGCAACTTTCCATTCCGGTTCTTTTGCTAATTGTTTCTCTGTTCTGAGAAAGGTAGCCTCAACAGCACTTTTATTGTTTGGTAGGGAAGCTGGGTCCTCCAACCAGGGATATTTGGCGTGCCAGTGAGGTTCCTTGCTGTGGTCGTCCCCTTTGACGTAAGTGAGCCCTGCTTTCACAACTTCAAGCTCTCTTTCCTCAGCAAGAGTCATTTCTTTGCCACCGGGTTGGCAGCTTCCACAACGACAGCCTCCACATCTTGGTTCACAAGCTGCACCAATGCTGTCCCACTTCCACCAGTTTAAAAAATCACGGCTGCTTGTCAACGTTCTTGACTCCTGGGCATCAGTTGTCATCTTTTGCCTCGGCAGAAATTTCCCTTCAACCTCTCCAACCAGCTCCTCATACTTCACAGCAGCCGCTCTCATTGACCGTGCAAAGTGTGTCTTGGACATATGGGCAGCAACATGAAGATTTTCGAAAAGCCTTGGGTGAGTTCCCCCAACTGTCTTTCCAAGTGGTCCATCCCACAACACAAGGTCTCCCACAGCTCTGACTTGTTGCGGTGCTAGTTGACCCTCTCGATGGCTAATAAGGAGGTTTATTTCTTTGGGTCTCCTCAATTCTTTGAGTGGGATGTCTGGGAAGAATTTTTTCAGCTGTTTCGGGGTCACTGTTTTATGCACATCCGCAATGGTATCCAAGCCATAACAAACCATCTGGTGTGACTTGACTGTGCCTTTCGGAGTGCTGATCCTGATCTTCAGGAGGTATCTCTTTGTCTCAACATGAACTTTCATTCCTCCAACACCATGCACAACAAGGGTGATTTCCTCACTTCGGAGGTTCAGTTGACTGGCAGCTTTGTGAGTTATATAGTTTGTGTCTGATGCAAGATCAATAAGCGTTCCAATTGTTTGTCCTGCATTAGCGGTGACTTCAAGGAGCATCATTAGTACTGGGAGCTCTTGTAAGCCACTTTCTGACAGAAGACCAGGTGAATATTTAGCAGTACTAAAAGCCTTGGATGTGGTGTTGGAAAATACATCTCTACATTGCTTTGCCAAATCAGGGGAAAGTTTCTTGAGGAATTCTTCTTGTTCCTCCGTGCTTCTTCCACTGCTTTTTCCATCTGCAGGGCCGACATGACCTTTCTGCCCTGTAGTAGTCCTCTTCATTTCTGCATTCGGACACAGATAGTAGTGGTGTTCTGGCATATGCTGATCTCTGCAGTCTTGGTTTTTGCACAAGAAGTCAGACTTGCAATCCGAGTTGTCCTTATGAACTTCCAGACACTTCCTGCATGCACCAAGCCTTTGTACTGCCACCTTCTTCTCTGGTACTTTCAGAGATTTAAATTGCTTGCAGAAATACAGCTTTCTATTGTGCTTGCTGTCCCCGCAGACTACACAGCCTCTCTGGTCATCACCTGCCTTGGTTGATTTTGTCCTGGCATATCTTGGCTCAGATCTGGAATCCCTTTTGTGAGGCTCCTCCTCCCTTAGCAGCTCCAGTTGCTCATATATGGACTCCTGTGTTTTCAGGAATGCCAACAAACAGTCAAATCTTCTCGATGAAGTTACGGCATTTTGTTCATCAGCTGCATACACAAGCCACTCTTTTTTAAGCAACCCTGGAAGCTTACTTTCGATCGATTTTGTTACGATGGGATTTTTAATTGCTCCTGTGTCTCCGAGGTCAATCAAATCCTGCAGTGCTTTTTCCACGGTCTGAATTAATTCAACAATTTTCCGTGGTTGATTCCCTCGGATGGCTGGCATTTTCTGCAGTTCCTCAACAATTTCAATGGCAATGGCTGTTTGGTTCCCGAAGCGGTTCTCTAGAACACGGAAAATATCTTCAGCTGTATTATATGAGGTAAGCCGAAGGTCTCTGGTCATTTTATCATCAAGACTGTCCAGTAATTGCATCTTTTTGACCTCTTTTGAGCCCGTTGGCTCCCCTTGCATCTGAAGTGCTTCCCAATCTTTCCTCCACCTGGTAAATTCACGCTTGTTACCTGAAAATTTGGGAAGGGCTGTTGGCCTCAATCTGATAGCCTGCATTGGGTAATTGGGGTTTGACAGTGTCTGTGCCAGTTTTCCTGCATCCTCTTCACATCTCATTTGAATAAAGTCCGCCTTCCTGGAGACTAACTTTGGAACATGAAGCTCTAGCGCCTTTAGCTGGCCTTGGAGATCCCTCATGTTATCTGATGGGATCCAGCGCTTCCACTGACCATAGGCTTCCTTCGCAGACTTCACCAGCTTTTGCAGATGAGTGAGCATGTAATCATATGCTTCAAGGTTACCACTCGGCTTTACAGCAGCAACACATTCATACTCCGCTTCCGCCGCCTGAAATGCTGTGGACAACTCATCACATCCAAAGTTTGACCAAAGAGTCTTTTTGATCAGGCGTCTGACCTCCTTTAGTTTTAGCTCACATTCACTTGCAGTTTTTTCCAGGTCGGCTTTTTTCTGCTCGGGTAATGCAACTTCCTCATCTGTCCCTTGCTCCGCCTCCAACTCTGCAACGAGCCCAGCTTCCAAATTGTCATTTGCCTCTAGGATTCTCTCAGCCTCTTGTGTGATTTTATCAAAATTGCCCTTTAGCTCCTCTTCCGACATGTCTCGAAAGCTTCGTGTGGTGTTGTTAAAAAGTCGTGAGAATGCCCTTTTTGCTGTTGTCCTATCCACTTTAAGTTGCTCCACGGATTTGCTGGCAATCTGATCAGCCATTTTGACTTCTTGCTTCAGATCTATTTATTTTTGATGCAGTTTGATGATTTTTTAATCTTGCTTAATTTTCTCTCAGTTCCACAGACAGATCAACATTCCTGGTTTTCCAGTTTACTGGTCCCCGGTTTTCAGTGTCAAGTTCTTCTTCACTTTGTGCATCCCTCGAACTTGACGAAAGGGCTTCAGTTGCTACGCTGAAGAAACTGGATCCACTCGATGCTTTGCTTTCCTTAAGTTTATTCAATGTGGTTCAAATCATGAGTTTTCATGCACATTAAAGTTTTTCACTGCACAGCACAGCACAGCACAGCACAGCACAGCACAGCACAGCACAGCACAGCACAGCACAGCACAGCACAGCTGAAAACCTTCAAAAGAAGGACAAACATGTAACACAAAGTCAACGTTATATTGCATTGCAATATATGAACTAATTTCTATGGCAACAATTTAAATTATTTTTACCACTTTTACTGCTATTTATTAAATTATTTTTACAATTTAACATTTGCGTTTAACTTAGTCTTGTATTTTACATAATGCTTGTTTTCTCCAACTGTGGTATTAAATAAAAATCTATTAAATAAATACCATGATTTAACAAACACTTAAACAAGTACATTAATGGGCAAAAGAAATTGTCACAGTTGCCAGTGAGCACTGGTGGTTGATGTGCTGTGTCGCCTTGGTACCTGCCTTCTCCTGGCCTGTTTTCTATTTTTTTGCAGTCACACCTTGAGCAGGCTGGAGGCGGGGACGCTGGGCACACCTGTAGCTCATTAGTCTATACCTATTTAAGCTGACTGCCCGCAGCTGGCAGCCGCTGGATTATTGTCTCGCTACAGCTGACTACCCGTCCCAGAACTCCTACTACACAATCCTCGTGCTACGCCTTTCTGGACCCTGTCGCTCCCTGCCATCCAGCTTTACTCCCCAAGTTTGTACTGCTCTTCATGGTGTTGCCTTTATTTGTTTTTCTGTTCCCTCTTTTGCCAAGACACCATCGCTTTCGGTTTGTGGAACTGCCTTTTTGCATTTTTTGTTATTAAAAGTTCCTTTACAACCACACCAGCCCTCAGCCTCTGCATCTGGGGTCCAAACCACACCACGGACTTAACAGAATAATCCAGCCAAACCATGGAACCCGCGGAGCCCGAGCCCATTAAGCTGTCGCTTCGTCACCAGGCCCAACGCCTGGGCAGACAAGAGGAACAAATGAATGCATTGGGTTCGTGCATCAAAAGCCTAGCGGACCAACAAGACGCACGCATGCAGGCTCTGGAGACCCAGCTCGGCGCGTTGGTCGCAAGTCTACAACAAGGCTCTTCCACCACCGCACCCCCCGCTAACCCTGAGGTTCCCGCAGACCCCTCGCCCTCGTCAGACGCCATCTTACCTGCATTCGGCGCAGCGCTGTCCAAACCCGAGAGGTTCTCCGGCGACTCCGGCGAGGTACACACCTTCTTGACTCAATGCGAGCTCCACTTCGAGCTGCAGGCAGCTGCTTTCCGGTCCGAGCGGGCACGGATCGCCTTCATTATATCCCACCTAACGGGCAGAGCCGGGGAGTGGGCCACGGCGGAATGGAGCCGTCGTTCCCCCATTTGCTCCTCCTATCCCGCCTTCACCAAGGCTATGGAACAGGTGTTCCAACGAACTCCTCCTGGACGCGACGCAGCACGTACCCTTCTGCGGATAAGTCAGGGGCGCCGCAGCACCGTTGACTACGCCGTGGAATTCCGTGCGCTCGCAGCAAAGAGTGACTGGAACGCTTCTGCTCTGTTGGACGTATTCTTCACGGGCCTTGCCGACCCCATCAAGGACCAGATGATTCCGCTGGAGACTCCGGCGACCCTCGACGACCTAATCGCCTTGGCCATCCGCATAGAGAAACGGCTCAACGATCGCCTCACGGACCGGAGACGCATCACTCCTAGCTACAGCCACGGCAGCTACCAGGCCCAACAGACGCCGCCTCCACCATCCGTCTACAGGGAATTACCTCCGGCGCCGAGGGTCGACGAACCTATGCAGCTGGGAGGGAGTCGTCTCACTCCTGCGGAGAGGAACCGACGCAAGCTCCTCCGCCTGTGCATCTATTGCGGACAGGCAGGCCATTCCATCTCCCGCTGTCCCGTCCGCCCCGACAGCCCACGCACCCAAGCAACACGCTCCAGTCCTCCGAGCGCGCCCGCGGACACGCCCTCCGTGATGACGTCACCACCTGACCCGGCGCGTAGACTACAACTCCCAGGTACACTCTCCTGGTCAACTAGACAATTAGAAATCAAACCGTTTATTGACTCCGGTGCCGACGACAATTTTATTGATGAGGTTTTTGTTAAACAACATTGTGTTCCTGTGTTAGAACTCAATGAGACAAGAGTGGTGCGTTCTCTTGATGGGCGTCACCTGGCCACTATCACACACCAAACTGTCCCACTTCTTCTCCGCATTTCTGGTAATCACTCAGAGTCCATGAGCTTCCTCGTCATTCCTTCCCGCTCAGCACCCATCGTTTTAGGGCTTACCTGGTTGCTTAAACACAACCCCCATATTGATTGGACTAAATCCTCCATTATCAATTGGAGTGTTTTTTGTCACACACACTGCCTCAAATCTGCGTTTCCACGCACTCGGTCCGCTCAGATTGAACTTCCAGAAAAAATTGATCTCACCTCGGTGCCTCCGGTGTACCACGACCTCCGGGAAGCGTTCAGTAAAGAGAAAGCTCAGTCACTCCCTCCGCACAGACCTTATGATTGTGCCATCGAGTTACTCCCCGGGGCTACCCTTCCTTCCTCGCGGCTATTTAACATTTCTAAACCCGAAAGGGAGGCTTTGGAACTTTATATCGCCACATCCCTCGATGCTGGCCTCATTCGCCCCTCCTCTTCTCCATTAGCTGCTGGGTTTTTTTTTGTGGAGAAAAAGGATAAGTCCTTACGCCCCTGTGTAGACTACCGCGCTCTCAATGATATAACAGTCAAAAATAAATACCCATTACCGCTTATGGATTCCGCCTTCAACTCCCTCCACTCCGCCACAATCTTCACTAAGCTCGACCTCCGTTCCGCCTACCATCTTGTCCGTGTCCGAGAGGGTGACGAATGGAAGACCGCCTTCAATACCCCTCTCGGACATTTTGAATATCTCGTCATGCCTTTCGGGCTCACCAACGCTCCAGCCGTATTTCAAAGCTTCATCAATGACGTCCTGCGAGACATGCTTGGTCGTTTCATTTTCGTTTATTTGGACGACATCCTAATTTTTTCCTCGTCGCTTGAGGAGCACGTCCAGCACGTGCGGCTAGTACTCCAAAGATTGCTCGAGAACAAACTATTTGTTAAGGCGGAGAAATGTTCTTTTCACTCATCATCCGTTTCCTTTCTGGGGTTCATTGTGGAACGGGGCCAACTTAGTCCCGACCCAGCTAAACTCCAGGCTGTGGTCGACTGGCCCGTTCCTACATCAAGGAAGCTTCTTCAGAGGTTCCTGGGCTTTGCCAATTTCTATCGTCGTTTCATTAGGAACTTTAGCCGGGTAGCCGAACCTTTGACGAAGCTCACATCTGTTAAAATCCCGTTTACGTGGACCCCAGAGGCAGACGCTGCATTCAGTAGACTTAAATCCTTATTCACCTCGGCTCCTGTGCTTATCCACCCCAATCCCTCCTCTCAATTCATTGTCGAGGTCGACGCCTCCGACTCCGGCGTAGGAGCCGTCCTCTCCCAGCGCTCTAGCGATGACCAGAGGATCCACCCCTGTGCCTTCTTCTCTCGCCGCCTGACCCCGGCCGAACGAAATTACGACATAGGTAACAGAGAATTATTGGCTCTTATCTTAGCCCTGCAGGAGTGGAGGCACTGGCTGGAGGGCTCCGAGCTCCCGTTCATTGTTCACACCGACCACAAGAATCTGTCATACCTCCGATCCGCTCAGCGCCTCAACCCCCGACAGGCACGGTGGGCCCTTTTCCTCACACGTTTCAACTTCACCCTGACCTACCGCCCGGGCTCCCAAAACTGCAAGCCTGACGCCCTCTCCCGACTACACGCACCTGTCCTGGAGGAACCCCGCCAGGAGTACATCGTTCCCCAGTCCCGGATCCTGGGGGCCCTGCAATGGGACATCGAGCGGCGGGTGGCCAACGCGGCGAAGGAAGTCTCCGTCCCAGAGGGATGTCCGGTGGCCCGGCTGTTTGTCATCCCGGGACTTCGCTCCGAGGTCCTCCAGTGGGCCCACGGTTCCAAGGTAGCATGTCACCCCGGAGTCTCCCGCACCGCCTTCCTGCTGGCGCAACGGTTCTGGTGGCCCTCATTCCGAGCCGACGTCCAGAGGTTTGTGGCCGCCTGTCCAGCTTGTGCGCGGAACAAGCCATCGCATCTGGCCCCGGCGGGGTTCTTACGACCGCTTCCCATCCCCTCCCGCCCTTGGTCCCACATTGCACTGGACTTTGTGACAGGACTGCCCTCATCCAATGGAAATACAGTCGTTCTCACCATAGTAGACCGCTTTTCTAAAATGGCGCACTTCATCGCGCTCCCCAAGCTTCCGTCTGCCCTGGAAACGGCAGACCTACTTGTCTCCCACGCCTTCAGACTCCACGGGATCCCTCTGGATGTGGTCTCGGACAGAGGCCCACAGTTTACATCAGCAGTCTGGAAGGCGTTCTGCAAGTCCCTCGGAGCATCACCCAGCTTGTCCTCGGGCTATCACCCTCAGAGCAACGGCCAAACAGAGCGAGCCAATCAGGACCTGGAGGCGGCCATTCGCTGCGTTTGCCATCAGCAGCCCGCCTCCTGGTCCCTCAACCTGCCATGGATCGAGTATGCTCGCAATACCCTTGTCTGCTCCGCCACGGGCCTTTCTCCGTTCCACGTTGCCTATGGTTACCAACCCCCAGCATTCCCTTCCCTGGAGTCAGAGGTGGCAGTTCCCTCCGTGGCTGCCCACCTTCACCGGGCCCGCCGGGCTTGGCGCAACACACGGGCAGCTCTGGGCCGGACTTCAGAGCGCAACCAACACCTAGCCAACCGCCATCGCTCAGTCGCCCCAGACTACAAGCCAGGACAAAGGGTGTGGCTTTCTTCCCGGGATCTACCCCTCCAAACAGACTCCAAGAAGCTCCAACCCAGGTACATCGGCCCTTACACTGTGGATCGTGTTTTGAACCCGTCCGCGGTTCGACTCCTTCTGCCAGAATCCCTCAAGATACACCCGGTTTTTCACGTCTCACTCCTCAAGCCAGTCACCTCCAGCAACCTCAGCCCTCCGGAGGTGCCTCCTCCTCCTCCTAGGCTGATCGACGGCTACCCTGCATTCACGGTCAAGGCCATTTTGGACGTGAGAAGAAGGGGCAGGGGTTTCCAGTATCTGGTGGACTGGGAGGGGTACGGCCCTGAGGATCGCTCTTGGATCTCCCGGTCCCTCATTCTCGACCCCACCCTCATTTCGGACTTTCACAAGCGCTTCCCGGAGAAGCCAGGTAAGCCGCCGGGTGGCGCCCATTAAGGGGGGGGGTACTGTCACAGTTGCCAGTGAGCACTGGTGGTTGATGTGCTGTGTCGCCTTGGTACCTGCCTTCTCCTGGCCTGTTTTCTATTTTTTTGCAGTCACACCTTGAGCAGGCTGGAGGCGGGGACGCTGGGCACACCTGTAGCTCATTAGTCTATACCTATTTAAGCTGACTGCCCGCAGCTGGCAGCCGCTGGATTATTGTCTCGCTACAGCTGACTACCCGTCCCAGAACTCCTACTACACAATCCTCGTGCTACGCCTTTCTGGACCCTGTCGCTCCCTGCCATCCAGCTTTACTCCCCAAGTTTGTACTGCTCTTCATGGTGTTGCCTTTATTTGTTTTTCTGTTCCCTCTTTTGCCAAGACACCATCGCTTTCGGTTTGTGGAACTGCCTTTTTGCATTTTTTGTTATTAAAAGTTCCTTTACAACCACACCAGCCCTCAGCCTCTGCATCTGGGGTCCAAACCACACCACGGACTTAACAAGAAATATTCATAATTTGTATTTAATGCCCCAAACATGCTGCTCGTACCTTGGCAAAATTACAATCAAGAACTAATCAATTAACCAAACATGGACCGCCGCAAGCCCACATGTGCCCCAAACGATTGGCAGCATTCTTAATTCAACACCCTCAACAAAACAAGTACAGCGAGCACACGCTTTCAATTCATTTATATTCTTAATTCACAAATGAGGCACGCACCATGAAAGAAAGTCAAGCCGTGTGCAGCGCAGGCTCATCAAAACAGCAGTAATAAGACTTTTTAGAGAAGATTTCAGTTTCTTACCGGCTGCCTCTTCAGACTTGTAGCTCCACTTGCACAAAGTTTGGGGGTAAAGTTCTAATCACACCAACTTACCACACCTGTTTGCAGCCTTGCCTGCTTAAAAGGAAGTTGCATGTCCTTGGTGCCCGCCCAGGTGTGCTGGTGAGTCTAACTTCCTGTCCTAACCAGATCTTCTGTAGCAATTATAAAAAATAGTTTTTTCCAGCTACACTAACGAAAATCTTATTTACTTAAGGCTATAAATATTTATTTATTTATTTATTATTATTATTTTTTCTTTCCTTTAAGTTTTATAAATTTTAAATAAGGTATCTTTCAATCACTTTTTCCTGTCTCATGAATTGATTCATTCCCGCTAGTTTGACTTGACAAGAAGGCTTTAAGAACACATTGTGCGTAAGAACGTTTCGTGAATGAGGCCCGTTGTCCTATAGATCCATCTCCCATCTATGACATCATCAGCGATTGGCTCTGTAGTTCTTATATACAGTCATCCCTCACCACTTTGCAGTTCCAATTTCACGCCTTCACTTTTTTTTTACATTTTGACATTTTTACAAAATATATTAAATCATAAATCATGCTGTTTTGTGGTTGAATTTGATCTATATATACTGTAAGGAATCCTACTTTGTGTAAATTCACTAATCTGGAACCAATTAATTTTCTCATTTATCACGGTTAATTGGTTAATTGTGATTAATTGGTTCATTTTTGTAGTTATGGCATAGAAAACCTGTTTACGATCTTCTAAGTACATTTTTTTAAACATTATTAGAGCCCTCCAGACATGAAATAACACCCATATAGTCAACTTTATTTGTAGTACACACTATAGTATATAATATATATATATATATATATATATATATATATATATATATATATATATATATATATATATATATATATAATCAGAAAATAAGCCATTTTAGACAGTTTACCTCGTAGAGGAGCAGAATCAATGGCGGGCAGGAAGTAATATGGGGTTCAGACTTGAGTTTTAGCTTGTTGTGGGCTATGGCCACATCAGTAATCCATGTTATGATGATGATGATGATGATGATGATTATTATTATGTTATTATTATTATTATCATTATTGTGGCTGTTGTGAGAGCATTTAAACCTGCAATAAAAGCTGGTTGTTTAAGTTTGGTGCTTGGGTGGTGGTCTCACCGAACAATTACTGACACCCAGTGACCAATGTAGAGTACTACATTCACAAGTTGTGGTCTTAATGTCACACCCTGTAATTTAGCCGGCATGACAGTGTGTTAATGTTCCCTTTTATGCCTTAGTTGCTGTGGTTAGACTCTTATTTTGTAATCATTTCCTGCCTTGCCCAGTTTTCTGTTTCACATTCTGATTTATCATTGTCGCTTGCATATAGTAGTAGTAGTAGTAGTAGTAGTAGTAGTAGTAGTAGTAGTAGTAGTAGTAGTAGTACTTTATTAATCCCACAGCAGGGAAATTCACCTGTTACAGCAGCAAGCAAGATACACAAGTAAAGAATGCATAGTGACATAGTGAATACAAAATGGTTCAGCCATATACAAGCATATATAGCTTGTATATGGCTTTACTCTTTGCTGTGGTCCTGCCATTGCACTATAGACTATAGATTTTTACCTGCACTTGGTGCTGCTCTCTGCATCCTCGGAGTCGCCACACAACGCCGCAAAGCCGAACGTGACACTTAGTGGGATATACTGTATTTGTATTTTAGTGGCCAAAAAATATGTACAATTTGCTTAGATATGCATATTTTGACAAATAATAGGCCATAGTCAACCACGAAACAGCGATCATTTGTTAGTTAATGTTGAGTGAGGAGTGATGTTTGAACTGCAATGTAGCGAGGGACGACTATATATACGATAAAAAAACAGGGAAGATAGTGTTCCAATTACAGTTTCAGTTCAGGTTTACTCCACCGTGGACTGGTCAGCAGTCAATCACAGTGACAGACAATCGTTCACACTCACATTCACAGCATCACTGAGTGGGAACTAAACCCACACTGCCTGCTTGGAAGTCAGGCAAATGAACCACTACATCAGTGACACGCTGACAAAATGTTAATCAAAATCAGTCTGGATTGTCTCCAACATTTTTGTTTTAGCTGCTTTCAGAAATGATCTCAAAACAGTAAGTGGCTAATTACAATAATATTTTCAAGATGATACAGCTAAATTGTTTACTAAAACAACAGGGTTCAAACAGAGGCCAGTCTAAACCAAAGTTCCTCATCAATATGTTCTCTCTGGATGCAGAGAGGCTCGTTAATGGATACTGACTAATTTTACTCAGGCCTAAGTGGACAATGGCCATTCAAAAACAATTGTATCCCACTTATTATCTCACCAGTAAAAATGCACGTGTCCACATTACTAAATGATAATTTATTCACTGTAATTAAAAAACAATGGACTGTCAAATACAGTGTAATGGTGTGGATGTAGTACAAGTATTATTATAGTGCTCAGTGGCCAATACTAAACAATAATAAGAACATTTAAATTTGAATGTAGACATTTGCTTGATGTTAATGAGTAACATACATTTTATGGTGATATCAACTACAGACAGAAATTTAAAAAAAGTACACAATAGTAAATCAATGAACTGATAAAATCTATGTTGTTTAGTCTCTGGTTTGTGTTTTGACTCAGTTTCGTTGTCTAACAATACTGTTAACCCCAACCAAGCAGTTCAAATAGGTTCATTTTGTCTGATATAAAGTATGCTCAGTTTGTTATATTCAGACAATATTTTTAAGGTATGTTAGATAGAGATCTACCATCACATGTCGCGACTGTCACTTGCAGTCTTCCTCAGAAGGGTCAGCTGCTGACTGTGACGTGGCGCTTATCAGCGGTAATTTGTATGTTGCATCATGTCTCTGATGGACATGAAACATGACATTGTAAGTATAGATCTTATAATAGATCTCCATCCATCCATTTTCTATGCCGCTTCTCCTCATTAGGGTCGCGGGGGTATGACTTCGGGCGACAGGCGGGGTACACCCTGGACTGGTCGCCAGCCAATCGCAGGGCACATATCGACAAAGAACCATTCACACTCACATTCATACCTATGGACAATCTTGAGTCCCCAATGAACCTAACATGCATGTTTTTGGAATGTGGGAGGAAACCGGAGTACCCGGAGAAAACCCACTCCCGCACGAGGAGAACATGCAAACTCCACACAGAAATGCCCAACGGAGATTCGAACCCAGGTCTTCTCGATCTCTGGACTGTGACTGTGTGGCCAACCTGCTAACCACTAGACCATCGTGCAGCCCTATAATAGATCTAATCCATCTGATTTACCGTAAAACTATTGTCTGAATTAGGGGTGCACGATACATATCAGTGATAATTATTGGGCTGATATGAGGAATTATGATGTCATACCAATAAATCCAACATTTAAAAAAACACTCCAGTGAGGTGAGATTTCCCGTACTGTGCTGTAAATGGGTTATGTTGTATGGGGGGAGCAAATCATGCACTCCTTTTCTCCGACCTGTGCCGTGCTGTAGTCAACCTGTCATGAACTGTGGAATGAAATTTTGCATCCGAGATGCACCAAATGTGTTGCAAACATTCAGCGGTGAGGGAAAAAAACATTGAACTTCACAAAGTGAAATGCCAGCATCTCTACGACGGTGTTTTGAAAGTCTACTAAGATGCCTGCGCTGCTAAAGGAATCCACTTTTGTTCAAGACTTTCTTGCCTCTGGGTGTGCACAAATGTCAGGTAAATGTAAATTTTTTAATAATTGATAGAAATAAGCTATTGGTTATTACTATCTCCAGTCTGAATATAACAAACTGAACATATACCCAACCAAGGATTTTTTTTGCCAGTGTATCTATACTGATTTTATTTTTTTTGGTTTTGTTTAGCAAATGTTTTATAGCTCCCTGCTAATATATTGCTCAGTTCTAGTTAAACTTTGGCTTGAAATGAGTTTTCTAAGTTCAGGTAGAGCAAAATCTGCAATTGGCTGGCGACCAGTCCAGAGTGTACCCCACCTCTCGCCCGAAGTCAGCTGGGATAGGCTCCAGCATAACACGGATGGATGGAGGTTGAGCAAAATCACCCCTCTTGTAAAGGGGACCACCACCCCGGTCTGTGCAGAGGTCCTGTTCCTGAATTCCACGCTATGTTGTAGAGATGCGTCAGCTAAAACAGTCCCTCAACATCCAGAGCCTTGAGGAACTCAGCAGGAAAGTTGTCCACACCTGGATCTTTGCCACTGGGGAGTGTTTTGACTACTCCAGACATCTCAGCCACGGTGATGGAACTGTATTTGTTCGTGTCCTCAGACTCTGCTTCCTCTATGGAAGGTATGTCAGTGGGACTGAGAAGGGCCTCAAAGTATTCCTTCCACCGTCCAACTATATCCTCAGTCAAGGTCAGCAGTCTTCCATCCCCACTGTAAACAGTGTGGACCGTGCCGCCCTGTACTGAGGCATCGGACGGTTTGCCAGAAACTCTTCGAGGCCGACTGAAAATTGTGCTCCATGGCCTCACTGAATTCCTCCCACACCCGAGTTTTTGCCTCAACCGCCGCCAAAGCCGCGTGCCGCTTGGCCTGCCGGTACCTGCTCGATAAGACTCCTTCTTCAGCTTGACGGCAGCCTCGAGGTGTGCTGCCACGACTGGCACCGACCACCTTGCAGCCGCAGCTCCGATCGGCTGCCTCTGCAATGGAGGCACAAAATACGGCCCATTCTGACTGGACATCCCGGTTCTCAGCCCCTCTCTTCACCCGCCTGTCCAGAACATGCAGACTGAGGTCTGATGATACAACTACAAAGTCGATCATAGACCTACGGCCTAGGGTGTCCTGGTGCCAATTGCACTTGTGGGCATCCTTATGTTTGACCTGGGCGCTCGTTATTGACAAACTGTGGTTCGCACAGAAGTCCAATAACATCATACCCACATGGGCGTTGAAGTCTCCCAGTAGAACTACTGAGTCACTAGCTGGGGTGCTCTCCAGCACCCCTCTGGCAGTCAGGACCCTGACCCTGAGGGCGTAGAGAAGTGACCCTCTCGTTCACCGGGGATGACTCCAACACAGATCAATTGATACATTAATTAATCTCCCCTACAGCAACTCCAGACTAGAACAAGGTCCAGCCTCTCTAGAGGAGTTTGGTTCCAGAACCCCAGCTGTGGGTCGAGGTGAGTCCGACTATGTCTATTTGGAATGTCTCAACCTCTTGCACAAGCTTGGGCTCTTTCCCCACCAGAGGAGTAACGTTCCATGTCCCAAGCCTGCAAGGCCCTGCCCCGGGCCTGGCTCCAGGGTGAGGCCCCCGTGTCCCACATCCGGCTGGGGTGCGGCCCCTCCTTTTGTTCTTGTTCAAAGGGTCTTCTGAATCGCTCTTTGCCTGGCCCATCACCTAGGACCTGTTTGCCTTGGGAGACCCTACCAGGGGCAACAAACAAACAACATAGCTCCAAGATCACTCGAGCACTCAAACACATCCACCACGATAAGGTGGTGATTCACAGAGGAGTATAATTTAACAAGAAAACTAAAAAACAACACCAACAATGGAAAAATCAACAGTAATTAAAAAAAAAATTCATTTCAGTAGCATACAGTAGAAATATTAAAAAAAATATGCTAGAAGTTGTAATATTATATATTATGAGAAACAGACAAAAGAAAACAAAGTTATCAATTTTAAAAAATGTTTTTGGGGAAAAAGTTATAACATTATGGGAATGAAGTCAAAATAGCACAAAAAGAAAATTTTAAAGATTATTACAACGTAGCCCTTGCATCCTGTCATTTTTCAGTATGCGGCCATCGGTGGAAAAAGTTTGGACACCCCTGGCTTCGGGGCTCAGTAGCCATCCTATGATTGGAACGGAATACAATCCCACAATAAAACCATTAAAACATTGTCAGTAATAGCCATAAAATTGTATACTTACTGTAATTGTTTTATGTGGCTGTAATGGACACAGAACCAAAGGTGAAAACAACAGTATTTAGACAACAGCAATGCCTGTATTAGTTAGTGTTAGAAGTACAACGCTATCGGTGATCAATAGCAGAGCTGACTCCTGGAATTTCGGTGCCCAAATAACACCAACAGCATTCATACGCCACCTTGAACATTAATGGACAACAGCCTTTTGAGAGACCCTAAAGGTTAAACAAATAACCAAACACACACTAGGATAATGTAAAATAATAAATAAATATGCGAGTGAAGAAGACAACATTACTCATAACATAACCTCTTTTCCACATCCACTGTTCTCTCTCCTCTGCACCTGAGGGCATGATAACAATACAATGGATCCTCACACATCCGTGATTAAGCATCCATGGCCCCGCACATTTTGGTTTAAAAAAAAAAAAAAAAATCTATATATATAAACATGTTATTCACCATAAGTCACTAATAATAACTTATAAATACATGATAATACAGGTCAACTGCACAGCATAAATGCGCTACTGTTAGAAAGCACACAATTTTTACAAAGGCTCCACCATACCCCCGGGACACTAGTGGGGATAAAGTGAGGATAAGCGGCATAGAAAATAGATGGATGGATGTCTTTATGCTTCACTGATAAGATTTTTTTCCATCAAGCGAAATTTCGCACTTTGTCCACGCTCCTTGAACACACCATAGCTGTGTGCTGTGACTGGCTACACCGTGACTCTGATTCCATCTGTTAGTCGATCATCTTCCATTATCATTCATTAGTGCTGAGTAATTATACATCTGTGAGGCATTTACATGTGTGAGACTTAAACCTGGATTGTGTTGCTATTAAATCGAATAATTTCAACAGTAGGGAATATATGGGGCCACACGGTGGTCTAGTGGTTAGCACGTTGGCCAATACAGGAACAGCCTGGAGACCTGGGTTCGATTTTCCCCTGGGCATTTCTGTGTGGAGTTTGCATGTTCCGTGTCCCCGTGTGCGCGTGGGTGTTCTCCAGGTACTCCGGCTCCCACATTCCCAAAAACATGCAGGTGAGGTTAATTGGCGATTGGTGAGGGTGAATGGTTGTTTGTCTATATGTTTGTCTATATGTGCCCTGCGATTGGCTGGCGACCAATCCAGGGTGTACCCCGCCTCTCGTCAGCTGGGATAGGCTCCAGCATGCCCCCGTGACCCTAATGAGGATGAAGCGGTATAGAAGATGGATGGGAATATAGGGTTTTGACATACAGTACATGACTTGCTGTTGACATCTGTCTGCTACGCTACCGTAATTCATCCGATCCCTCCCTCCCAAAGTGCAGGATAGATCAATCAAATAACAAACAACAAAGGTGTGTATGTTTGTGGGTGTTTTCTTTTTTTTCTGTATGTTTTTTTTATTTTTATTTTCAAGACAGAGCATGAGGACACCAGTCCGGGCTGCAACTGCATTATAGTAGTCATTATTTTTTACTATTTTGTTGTTTGTGAGGGGGTTTTGAGCAGCGCCCCCTCCAGCAGGTGGCGTCGGTTCTGATTAGGCATATGACCAGGGGCGTGAAATGCCATTAAACTTCTGATATCTGACAGAGACTTTCCTTCAGGACTTTCTAACATACTTTTCAAAATACCTCAGTGAATACAGATTATGTGCATTCATTTAATCAATCAGTGATGAAAAGCAGCTTTGACTTTCCTGCATGAAATTCATTAACGCTACAAAGACATTTAGCTGGGCAGTCAATCCAAACTAGCGAGGCTTCCTCATATTAAAAAAAGCATGTGTGCCACATATCAAAAATGAACCTTCCAGATCTAATCAAGTAGTTAATTGCATTTTGAAATGACGCCTGAGTGCCTTGAGTCATTTTGTAACAAAACAATTTATTTTGCAGACACCCACCTCATCTCAGAAACAAAAACAGTCAGCTAATATGAACCAAATGGAGGTTTATGTGCACAGGAATTATAAAAAAAAAAAAATCTAAAAAATATTTTTTAAACATGCTACAGAAGGCTCCGTATATGCAGATCACAAACATTCCATCAGCATGTCATGAGAGGCAACGTGAACGTCATCCTTGGCAACGTTCTTCGTAACGGGGAGGATTTATGACCTTCTGATTCATACATGCACTCATCATTAATAATACAACAGGATTACATGAAAACATACAAAAATAACTTACACAAAAATTTTGAGGGAGTTGGTGCATTGCCCACAGAAGAACTCATTACAATTATGATGTTTTGAACACCTAACAGCATACAGTTTGTTTTTAGCATTTGTTGCCACCGTTGCATTGATGAAACCTTCCATCTCTGACAGTCATAATGCTACCACCTGTCTGTTCTTCATCCTCCATACACAAAAAAGTAACCTGCTAACCCAAAGGTTCTAAAATGGGGGTACTTGTACTCCTGGGGGCTCTTGAAGGCACAGTATGTAGAGTGGATCTGAGCACATTCGTGATTCAGCATTCGTGGCCCCGCAGATTTGCATATTTTTGGTCATTTTCTCTGAAAATAGGCAATTTTTTCCACAGAAAACTCATGTCATTCACCTTAGCTAAATGCACAGTGATCATGTACCACTGTTACAAAGCCCACCGTTTTTACATGTATATGTTTTTATGCTTCATTGATAATGTTTTTTGTCAAGCATTGAGATTTTGCACATTTGCACTGTTCAGCGGTACTTGAATTCACCATAACTGTGTGCTGTGCTGTGACAGGCTGCAACGTGACTCCTTATCATTCATTAGTGGTGAGTAGCTATGCATTTTATACTTTAAATGCGTTTAATAAGTGTGTGAGGCATACTTAGAGCTGAAACCTGGATTGGATAGCGAGTGAACAATGGCAATTGAAGAGAGAAGGATAATTTTCTGGAACCGAATCTAATCTGATAATTACAGCAGTGATTGCAAATGTTGATCTGAAATTGGAGGAGAATGTCAACGTCGCTAGCAGGAGCAGCGGGAGCGAGCATTTTTATGAGTGTATCAATACTTCGCGGGTTTTTGCCTGGTGGCCCTAAAGCATAACCCCCAGGAAAAAGAGATCTACGGAGAAAATAAGTATTCGATCCGCTGCTGAATTTGACAGTTTATCCCCTTACAAAGATATTAACAGTCCAGGATTTATTTATTGTGTTTATTGAGTGTAGTGAGTTTACTATGAGACACAATGTCAAACAAATACAACATCCAGAATATTATATAAAATGTATACATTCATTTTTATTTCTAATTTGTGCTTAAGAACACATCTTTATTATAATCCTGAAAGTTGATAATTAACTTATGTCCACAAAACCTTTTTCGTAATTACGCTCATAATTTCATAATACCTATTTATATATATTCAATCAGATAGTGATGCTATCTTTACATCCAATTTCTATCATTGCTGTATTTTTGTCACTTTTGTTGGGCGTTCGCCCTTGACAAAGGTTTGTGCTGTACAGAGTGACATATATATATACTGACAGTTTTTGCTCACTCTAGCATTGGAGCAATATAATGCTTTTAACAGTATTATTACTATCTTTCTATACCTCTTATTTGTTTTGCATCGTTGTCTTTTACAATTCCATCACTTTTCTCACTCTGCTTCTTGACTGCTGCTTTCTTCACCTTCTCCACATGTGCTCCCCTCTCCACTGTCGATGTGTGACAGATCGATGCTGTATCCTTTCAGCTTCCCTTTGCAACAGGATTCTCCTGGTAATTGAGCTCAGCTGGGCTCCCTGGGACCACAGATTTTCCCAGACCCTGCTATGAGCTCACTCCCTCCTCTGCCATCACCATCACCGCTTGCTCCCCAGTTGCGCCTGCTTTTCCGCCATCATTTTCCTCATTTTTCTGCGACATCCTTCAAACTAACGCCTATAATTAGGATTTCCACTTGCAGTATTATCTGTCAATACTATCTAACACCTGCTGAGCATGCTAGAATCCCAAATACTGGTATTTTTCAAATCTAAAGTGTCAGGTTTTACAGTTCAGGGATTAGATAAATTCCCTTTGAGCACCTGCAAGCATGGGACAACATTGTTAGTAGATCGAAGCAGTGCTATTTCCGTGTAATCTTCTTTTTGATTAGACTCTACAAAGTACTGTAAGGCCAATTCATCCTTTTGTTGTTTGCTTTTGGATATTGGAATTGGCTATTATTGAATTGAGTGTCACATCCAAGACTCTCTCACATAGTTGCATAGATTTATGAGCAACAGAGAAAGTGGACAGTAAATTATCATGTATTGGGATGCACAGACAGGGCTGTGTAGAAGAGGACGCAAGATTAATTGTAGTGGACAGCATTCAGCTGCAGGTCTTCACACAAATCCATAGTAACCAACCATGTACAGTCAAACCTCGGTTTTCGCCAAATTTACCGTTTTCATCCACTGTCTCGATTATTGTATAATTTTGCACATACAAACTAGCCCGATTGCCCTGTCATGTATTATTCCGCATTGCTGACTCACTATCCATGCATTTTTATTTTGTGTGTGACTGCTCAATAACCCACCATGGGGCCAAAGAAAGTTGCGAGTGCCAGCACTTTGATAAAGAGGGTGAGAAACACTATTGGATTCAAGAAAATACGAAGATGGCGTTCGTGTGGCCGATCTCGCCAGGATATATGGGAAGTCTGTATCAACTATAAGTTCCATCCTGGCGAAGAAAGAAGAAGTCAAGGAAGCTAATGGTGCGAAAAGGGTAAAGTTGTAAAACAGAGATTACAAAAAATGTTAAATGTTGAGAAGTTGTTGGTGTGGATCCCCTCCTTCCTTTCCTCTCCCCTCTTCCCTTGCCGCTCCTCGCCATTCTGGCAAACAAGAGCCTTGAGGTAAAAGTGATGTTAAATGTTATCCATGTCATCCATTATTTCACATTGTTTCATTTTTCGTATGTTTCCGTTTTCGTCGCACCTTCTGGTACGAATTAGTAACGAAAACCAAGGTACCACTGTATGGTCATAATAGTCATAATTTGTCTGATATCACTTTTCCAGCCTTGCCAACCCACCTGCCCGTCACCCACGAGTTGAGAACCTCTATGGTAGGGACACATGTGGTGGCGTTGATGAGATGAACAGAAGAGTGATAGGCTTTCTACTGTAATTTGCTGGTGTGAAAAAAATACATGTATGACCCTCACAGCTACAAATCACTCTGTCTAAAGCTGAATTGAGTGACTATGATGTTTTTTTATTGTTGATTTTTAAAACATTGGATGATTACCAGTAGCAAAGACATTTTCCATTAAATAAATGGAAAATAAACTATATTTTAACACTTATATTTGCAAAAATGTAAATATTATGAAATGTATGTAATATATGTATATATATGTATGTATGTATATATATATATATATATATATATATATATATATATATATATATATATATACTGTATATACATATATATGTTTTTTAGCAATACATTAAAATGTCATCTGCTTTATCATAGTTCTGATGACGTGGTAGTCAATCCAATCCAATCCACTTTATTTATATAGCACATTTTATAAACACTGTTTCCAAAGTGCTGCACAGACTAGCAAAACCACAAATAAAAAATAAATAAAGGAATGTAGATGTAAATGTAAATAATAAGTAAAAATTACTACAGTAAAAACTAAAAGCTCAAATAAAAACAAAGAAATGTACAACAGTAAAATATTTAAAACAAGAAGTAGAAACAATAAAAGCAAAAAATCCAAGAAGTAGGTAAAAAATAAATAAGTGAATTAAATTTAAAAACTAAAATGAATAAAACCATTCAAACTAAAAAATAATAAAAGACACAGAGGATCACACGACTCACGCCACGAGTTAAAAGCCAGAGAATAAAAACGGGTTTTAAGACGAGACTTAAAGCTTTTGATTGTGGGGGCCGTTTTTACATGAGGGGGGAGAGTGTTCCACAGCTCTGGGCCAACTACAGAAAAGGCCCGTTCTCCCCTGGTCTTAAGTCTGGTCTTAGGCACCACCAGTTGGAGCTGGCCTTCGGACCTCAATGTGTGGTAAATAGACAAAATGTCATCTCAGTCAGACACATGGATGTTTTGAGTAAATTATGTCAATATTCTATTAGTTTTGTTAAAGTTTTATGATTTAGTTCCCATTCAGTACATCTCCATATCCGCATAAGAGAAAGAGTCATGTACGAATATTGTCAGCGAACATTCATTTTGCCAATCTGCCAACGGCATAATTATTTGTTACATTGTTTCTTACCTTTTTGACGAGTGTAAAACACACGCTACCAATCTCAGACCTTTTGACTCAATCTAGCCATATGAAGATGTTTTACATCATCAAAAAGCATTACCAAAAGTTACAGTTTGGATGATTTTTATTTTGTGCAATATGATAATATATCTTAGTTTTGTTAAATTGGTGTTGTTTTGTGCTATGAATATATACAGTAGGAATCTCGGCTTTAGAAATGAACAACTAAATGAATGAATAAAGAAAAAAAGTGTAATTTTGTGCTTATGAATTGCATGTGTATGAGCGAGGGATAATAGATACATTTTAATCATCTTTATTGCAGAGTCTCTATAAAGACTATAAAGCAGAAATGGCTTGTTAACATCTCATATTTGTGCACATTTGCAATACATGCATTTGAACTGCTCATCTTCACTGGGTTCATGAAATGGAGTGGAATCCTGCTGAGGTCGGTCCCACTTGTGACAAAAACCTGTCTGTGTCGAACAACTCATCAAGTCCCAGTCTAACTGTTATTGCTATCACTACACACTACACTACAATTGACGTACATGGTTGACTGCTTTTCTCGACATAAAATTTGAGACCCAAAGGAGTTCTATGAAAAATTGTTTGGTAGTGTATATGTTGACATGTTTTGTACAGCAATCACTCATTTAATACAGTTTTTAACATTATTAAAGTCCTCTGGACATGAAATAACACCCCTATAGTCAGCTTTACACTCATATTACCCAACATAGAAGACGTAATAAGAGAAAATTATCAATTTACAACATAATATACAGTAGACTTACATGTTAGCATTGGGAGAGCTCCTTGTTGCTCTTTTTTTACTTTCTGTTGAGTTGGGGGCTGGGGTTCGCGGGGAGTGGGTAGTTGAGGGTTGGCAGGAATTGACATTGGCGGTTCAGAGTTGAGTTTTAGCTTGGCCTGGCTTATAAAGGGATTATTATGCCTGTTGTGAGATAATTCAAACCTGCAATAAAAGCCTGGTGCTTTTGTGTCTCACTGAAAATTGCAGTAATATTATTGACACCTAGTGACCAGTGTAGAATGCTACATATCATCACAACGTCTTTGATTGCGTCTTCTGAATGCCTTATATTTGTGTTTTACTTATTTGAGCCATTTTTATTCTTGAAAATGCTTAAAACAAAAATACGTACAATTTCTTTAAATATGCAATTTTTAAATAATAATAAGCCGTATTCAACCACAAAACAGTGATGACTTATGAGCTAAAATTAAAACGTGAGCGTGAGGCAACGAAATTTGAAGCACATCGTGATGAGGGATTACTGTAGGGATTACTGCCGATAGCAGCGTCGAGTTACATAGCATTAAAACATGCAAAATGTGATTTTCTGTTCATGTCACGGATTGGCGTGGTGGCCGGTAACAGGATTCCAATATGCAGAGCAGACAATAAGGCTTTCTTGTTTCAATGTTTATTGCAAAACAAAAATAGACAATATAGACAAGTCCATGAACAGAAAAACAGGGGGGGAATCCAGTGATAAAATCCAGCAATATGTGTGACCATGGTCGGGAGGGGATGGGTAACGGCTGTAGGAAACTGGCAGGAGGACGATGAGACGGCTTGCTCCTGGCACAGACAGAGCAGGTGGCAACAAATTCCTTAACGTCGTAACGGCCACTAGAACCTCTGAGCCAAGATGAATTGTGTGCGCTGGACTCCCGGGTGGCAGGAAACCTTAGCTGTATGGCTCCAATGAAGCGCCTCGGACCTGAGCTCCGGCGGCACGAACAGCCTATTCTCCGGACACTCCTCAGGCTGATCCACACCGGCAGCTGCTACCATTATCTCCCTCTCAATCTCCCAAAGTAGGCCCCCCAAGACTCGAGCTACAGGTAATGGGGGTTCGTCCTCCTTAGTTGGATCGAAGAGTCTGGAGAGTGCATCGGGCTTCACGTTCCTGGAACCGGGTCTGTAGATAATTAAACTTCAAAGAAAAATTGAAGTGAAGGGTCAGGATGAGTTACAACGGTTGCAGAGATGAATAATGATTTTAGTTTAACGAAAGCAGCTTCAGCTTCTGGAGACCAAACAAAAGGAATATTGGTGGATGTAAGCCTCGTCAAAGTTAGCAAACCCTTATCTTCGCGGTGTCGGCTCTCAGTTGCCCCTTCTCCACAATATAGCCCAAAAACGACACCGTGGCAGCATGAAATCCGCACTTCTCTGCCTTAACAAATAGACGGTTGTCCACAAGCCGCTGTAGAACCTGCCGAACATGGCGAACGGGTTCCTGCAATGAGTCAGAGAAAATTAAAATAAACAAAACACACTTGATTAAGATTTTGGAAAACAGCTGGTGCATTGGTTAAACCAAATGGCATGACAAGGTATTCGAAGTGTCCTAATGGGGTGTTAAAAGCTGTCTTCCACTCATCCCCCTCCCTGATCCTAACCAGATGGTAAGCGTTGCGTAGATCTAATTTGGTAAATATTCTAGCTGAATGAAGTGATGAGAATGCTGAGTCCATGAGTGTCAGAGATTCTTGACTGTAATTTCATTAAGACCACGTTAATCAACGCAAGGTCGGAGTGATTTATCCTTTTTCTCAACAAAGAAAAATCCCGCCCGCAGGGGTGAGGAAGAGGGATGGATAAGCCCTTCTACCAGTGATGTAGAAATGTAGTCCTTTAATGCTTGTTGTTCCGGTGCTGAAATGTGGAAAAACCTTGTGCTAGGTAATGGCGCACCAGGCATGACCTTGATAGCGCAATCATATGGACGATGGGGTGGCAAACACTGGGCCCTATCTTTACTAAAAACTCAAGCTTGTGAACAAAAACTCGTGATATACCTTGAGAACTCTAGACAGATTGATATTTTCTTCGGTAGGATTAATAAGTGGACTCTCGGGTACCGCTGAACGAAGGCAATTAGCGTAGCAATGTATTCCCCAATTATTCATTGTCCAATCGATCGAAGGGTTATGAAGTTTAAGCCATGTCAAACCTAACACAACAGGAGCAGACCGAGAGGGTACAATAAAAAACAGAATCTTTTTGTGGTGGTTACCCGAGAGTCGATGAGTCACTGGTTCGGTTTGGAATGACACCACTGTTAATAATCTACCATCCAGTGAATGTACTTCCTTGGGATGGTTAACTTAACTCTAGGCAATCTATGTTTCTCAACAAAGTTAGCGTCGGCTAGAAATTGTTGTCGGCCCCTGAATCTATGAGAGCCGAGACAGGTACACTCCTACCCCCCCACTGATTGTCCCAGAAATCTGCAGTCTAAGTTGTGTGGGGTGCGTAGTTTCCTTGCTTTCCTCCTCGACTTGATACAGTTGGCTTCCGGAGATCGATGCCTGGCCGATTCCCGACCTGTATCGGCTTGGACCTTACTGCTCCTTACGATGTCTGGGGGCAATTGAGTGCGACGAGGAGGCTTGATGGGGCACGATGCGATGAGGTGGTTAGCTGCACCGCAGTAGAGACAGAGGTGCAGACGATGATGACGTGAACGTTCAGCCGAGGGTAGTCGACGTCCTCCCAGCTGCATTGGTTCCTCTGGAGCAACGATGGCGGCCTCCGTCGTGACGGTCTCACGGCATTCCCCCCTGGGCGGTGTGAACGTCTCCTGGCGTCGAGTCGTTGTAGAGGTTCGACCTCCCCTCTCCTCCTCCGTGTGCTCCTGATCATGCTCGTGTAGCCGGTTATCCAGGCAAACAGCGAGGTCTATTAGTTCATCCAAAGATTGAGTCTCGTCGCGAACTGCTAGCTCGTCCTTGATACGAGTATGGAGAGCTTTGCGAAAAATACCCGGGCGCTCTCGTCATAACCGCTCTCTGATGCTAATTCCCGGAATTCAATAGAAAACTCAGCTACTGAGCGGTTCCATTGTCTCAAATGCAAGAGTCTACTTCCTGCCTCTCGACCTCGAATGGGATGATCAAAAAACTTACGCATCTTGCTAAAAAATAAGGCGAGTGAGGAGCGAATTGACGGATTAGCTTTGCTAACAGCTAGCGCCCAAGCCGCTGCACTACTTCTAAGCAAACTCATGATGAAGGCTACTTTGGCTGCATCGGAGGTGTAGGTGCCAGGTTGGTGATCGAACACCAGTGAACATTGATGTAAAAATTGCCGCATGAACCGGAGTCCCCCGAAAAAAGCGTGGGGTGAGGTATGCTAGGTTCTCTATGAGTCTGAATATGAGGCGAGCTGGTAGTAGCAAAGTCCAGAGAGGCAAGAATCTCATTCTGAGGCAAAGGTGCGTTCAAGATGCTGGTCTAGCGCTGAAACATTCGTGGATAGCGTGTTAAGTGCTTCCATAATATCTCTTAAAGTCTTATCATGACTTCCTACCAATTGTCCTTGGTGTGCAAGCGCCGACCGGAAGCGGTCTAACTCCGTGGAATCCATCTTGGCCAGATTGTACTGTCACGGATTGGCATGGTAAGAAAATTCCAATATGCAGAGCAGACAATAAGGCTTCCGTGTCACAATCTTTATTACAAAACAAAAATATACAAAATAGACAAGTCCGTGGAACTAAGGAACAAGAACTAAGCATGGGTACTTACAGTACAAGGAAAGGGGTAGACCAGACGCAAGGGAACAAGACATACCATGTAAGACGAGAGCGAGGAACAGGTGTGCATGAGGAGACACTCTGACAATGAATGAACAGCACGACCGGGCATAAATAGTTAATGGTTAATTGCCAGCAGGTGTGTCTGAGCTCCTCTCCTAGGTCAATAGGTGTGCTGCAACAATTTTTGCTGCTGCAATTTGCTCTGCTGCAACATTAGATGGCAGCAGAGCAGCACCGAAACTCATGACAGTTCAGTGGAAAATAAGGTCACAAAATAAAAGCATGACAGTAATAACCTGGATTATTCTACAGCAACTAACAAAATGCACCCATTTAATTATTTTTGTTGGAAAACCTTTTCTAGGAAGAAGAAAGAAAGAGTTGTGCATATATGAAAGTTGTATTGCCACTGAATTGAATCCTACTTCGTCCTACTTATCACGGCCAGTTCTAGAACCTGGATAAACGAGGGACGACTGTAATTGTAATTTACATTTAATTGCATTTATATAATTCTTCCCATAGATGTACAAAGCAATGGAAATACATCGAGAAGGCACATAACTGAATGTTTTAGGATAATAATGTAACTCAATGGAAGACAGTTTATGACAGCTTAGTTTGCATATCCATACAGAGCTATTAGTTCTAATTATGGATAGTGATATTTTCCGATGCAGCCATCCCAAGCCATTGACTTTTCCTGACACACAAAATTGTAGTCTGTAGTCTGGACAGATAGGCTCCTCCATCCCACATGGACATTGGACTACTACTGTACAGCAACCTGAGGTTTGTAATACCCAGCAAGAATTCACATGCACAAGCATGCAAACTGACACATATAAAATACACAACCTTCTCGCTATGAGGCTGCAATGTTAACCATTTCATCATTGATACAATATCCATTAAGTTGCTTGGTATCTTAGTTAAAAGTTATTAAAGTAAATACTGTCTGTTTGAATTTCACAGTATAAATTGTAATGAGGACACAGCAGCCTCGAATGCATACTCTGAACAGACAGGCAATAACTGAGAGCAGTGAATTAATCAACCTCGAGTTGACTCACAAATCTGTGGTGAATAGGTGTTTTACAACCTTGAGGGACTTAACATGCCAGCACGCCCATCAAGCGTGTACACAGAGCTGTTCTCTAAACTGCAACGCGCCAGAAGTAACAAGTCCTGATGCACCATTCCTGTCAGATACATTTAACATCTTATTTCAGACTGCTTAGACCAAGCCTAATCAGCCAATCGGAAGAGGGCCAAACTGACCTGCTTTGCCTCAGTTCAGGCACTTTGGTGATGACACACTCTGAGAGAGTAATTGAATGTCACAATACTTGACAGCTCCGGTGACAACTCCACAAGGCACCTGCATGGTGAGACATGTCTTTAAATGAGGATTTCTGAGAGTGGAAGGAGAATAGAGTGCAAGCGAGTCACATAATCCCTGTCAGGCTGTGGTGTTAAGCAATAAAGCTCATGTCGAAAAGCACATGCATCTGCCCCATGAGAGACAACATTGGGAAGGATAAATTATACAGGGAATGGTATTAAAAATTAGGGCTGGGAATCTCAGGGTACCTCACAATATGATACGATACACAATGCATGACTCACAATCACAATAATATATTGCAATTATCACTATATTGCACTTAATGACCTACAAAATATCTATGTTTATTGGGGTAAAGCAAAAACAAATAATTTCATAGTTCATATTTTGAAGCATACTTTAACTAGCATGCAAACAGCAGTCATTTCTCACCACTGTGCGCTTCAAATTTCGCAGCTTCACTCCATCACGGTTTTTCAAATACACAGTCATGGAAAAAAATATTACAGCATGCGTGTTTCTTCAGTGCCTTGTTCATTTTACTGCCTGGTAAAACTAAAGGTACATTTTTTTTGACAAAATAATGAGGACAACAAAAATAGCTCATACATGTCCAACTTAAGAGCTAATATTTAGCCATTTCCATGGTTTTCTTGTTAATAACCATCAAAATCACTTAAGTTCTTACATCAATATCTATAGCATTGTTCTGCCAAAAAATTAAACTTTTAAGAACTATTTTTGTTGTCATCATTCTATTTATCCAAACCTTTATTTGTATCAGGCATTAAAATGAAGAATTGAAGAAATGAGGGTGGTCTAATCATTTCTTTATTAAAGACTGTCTGCGCTCACCCCACAGAACTCTCCCAATGCTAACATGTGAGTCTATATTAGGTGCCCATTACGTCGATTGCGAGCTACTGGTCGATCACAAAGGTAGTGTGGGTCGATCGCATGTGTCACTCACGTCGTAAACATCAGTTTGTAGATGTCATATGACATAAGTCAGCTGACATTATGCTCCCCTCCTGATTTGCTGTTGCACCTCTGTGGCAAAGTAAGTGGTGAACAGAGGCTCTCTCCAGCGACACACGGAAATGCAGCTTTCATCTTTATTATTCCAAATACAGATAAAGTAACTCAGCGGTAAGATGCCTATTGTTACGATCTGCGTTGTTACCTGCATGACAGCTCATTTATGTTGCCTTTTGATGTCTTAGTTCCTGTTCGTATACTCTTATTTTGTAGTTATTTCCTGCTTTGCCCTGTTTGGTATTCTCCTACGTTACGTTAATCGCTCGCACACTCGTTGTTAGTTTCTGTTTCCCTTCTATTTAGTTCGGGTGCGCGCTCCATTAGGTTGTTGGAGCATTGCCATTATACTGCACTTGTTTGGACTCTTGCAGCTACATAGCAGCCTTAATAATTAAAAAGACTTTAACCTGCATTTTGGCTCTAATCTCTCGCCTCCTGGGGTCGTGCCACAACACCACAATGCAAAAACGTAACAGAATGCTCCAACCAGATAAAGACGACCTCGTGGAGATGGACTTCTGGACCTTGCAGGGCTTTAAAGAGATGGAGGAGGAAAATATGGTGTTCAAGCCAGAAAGCATGCCCCGCTTCTTCTGCTGTTCCCTCGCCATCTCATCAGGTGGACTATACCCCGCCTTCTGCTGCTCCACTTCTGGCCGAGATGTTGCGTCATTCTGATTTACGTCAGGCCAAGTTGCTCTCTGCCTCTGCGCCACAGTTGTTCAAGCTGCTCTCCTGCTCACCTGCCTCAGTGGTGCACGACTTGCAACTGCCCACCTCCAGTGACTGGCTCCACCTCTCATGCTGTCCCGGCCGACCCCGGGAGGGCTCCTGCCAGCTCCGCCTCTTATGCAATCTCGGCCGTCTCCCACAGGGGTCCCACCGACTCCTCTATGCATGCCTTCCCAGGTGACACCCGGAGGGGTCTTGCCAACTCTGCCAGGCTCACCGTCCTGGTCACGATCTGCGTTGTTGCATGCATAACAGTTTATTTATGTTCCCTTTTGATGCCTTAATTCCTGTTGGTATACTCTTATTTTGTAGTTATGTCCTGCTTTGCCCTCTTTGGTATTCTCCTGCGTTACGTTAATCACTCACACCTGTTGCTAGTTTTCGTTTCCCTTCTATTTAGTTCAGGTTCATGCTCCGTTAGGTTGTTGGAGCATTGTCATCATACTACTCTTGTGTGGACTCCTGCCACTGCATATCAGCCGTAATAATTAAAGGGATAATTCAGATTTTTTTTTTATATGAAGTTGTATGACATCCCCATTAGCAGTGTACTACAGCAACAGTGACTTACCCCCCCAATTGGTCCTCTGAGTCCAGTTTTGGTCAGAGATCCGTGACGAGGAACGTAGTTCCGCATAGTTGCTGGGCCATTTAAGTAAAGTTTGGCTTCTCAAAAAATATGCGCTCAAAATAGAGTAATACATTTGCATCCCAAAAATCTTCTTCTTTTCCTTTCGGCTTTTCCCTTCAGGGGTCGCCACAGCAAATCAATTGCCTCCATCTAACCCTGTCTTCTGCATCCTCTTCTCTCACACCAACTACCTCCATGTCCTCTTTCACTACATCCATAAACCTCCTCTTTGATCTTCCTCGAGGCCTCCTGCCCGGCAGTTCAGCATCCTTCTACCTATATATTCCCTATCTCTGTGTTGTGCTGTCCCTCTGATGGACTTATTCCTGATCCTATCCTTCCTGGTCACTCCCAGAGAGAACCTCAGCATCTTCATCTCTGCTACCTCCAGCTGTCTCCTGTCTTTTCCTCATTGACACTGTCTCTAGACCAAACAACAGCACTGGTTTAACCCCAGTTTTGTACACCTTTCCTTTCATTTTAGCTGAAACTCTTCTATTACACATCACACCTGACACTTTTCTCCACCCGTGCCATCCTGCCTGTACACGCTTCTTCACCTCGTTTCCACAGTCTCCATTGCTCTGGACTGTTGACCCTAAGTACTTAAAATCCTCCACCTTCTTGATCTCTTGTCCCTGTAACCTCATTCTTCCACTTGGGTCCCTCTCATTCACACACATGTACTCTGTCTTACTGCGGCTAATCTTCATTCCTCTCCTTTCCAGGGCAAACCTCCACCTCTCTAGCTTCTCCTCCACCTGTTCCCTGCTCTCACTGCAGATCACAACGTCATCTGCAAACATCATAGTCCATGGAGATTCCTGTCTAACCTCGTCTGTCAGTCTGTTCATCAACATAGCGAACAAGAAGGGGCTCAGAGCTGATCCCTGATGCAGTCCCACCTCCACCTTGAACTCCTCTGTCACACGTACAGCACACCTCACCACTGTCTTACAGTCCTCATACATGTCCTGCACTGCTCTAACATACTTCTCTGCCACTCCAGACTTCCTCATACAATACCACAGTTCCTCTCTGGGCACCCTGTCATAAGCTTTCTCCAGATTTACAAAACACAATGCAGCTCCGTCTGGCCTTCTCTGTACTTCTCTATCAACATCCTCAAAGCAAATACTGCATCTGTAGTACTCTTTTTTGGCATGAAACCATACTGCTGCTCACAAATGCTCACTTCTGCCCTTAGTCTAGCTTCAACTACTCTTTCCCATAACTCCATTGTTCTTAAAAATGGGCACCAGCACACTTCTCCTCCATTCCTCAGGCATCTTTTCATGATCTAAGATCCTGTTGAACAACCCAGTCAGAAAATCTACTGCCACCTCTCCTAGACACTTCCAAACCTCTACAGGTATATCATCAGGACCGACGGCCTTTCCACTCTTCATCCTCTTCAATTCCCTCCTCACTTCATCCTGACTAATCTTTGCTACTTCCCGGTCCACAAAAGTCACCTCTTCTAGTCTTTGTTCTCTCTCATTTTCCACGTTCATCAGCTCTTCAAAGTATTCTTTCCATCTTCCCATCACACTACTGGCACTTGTCAATAGACTTCCATCCCTATCCTTAATCACCTTAACCTGCTGCATGTCCTTCCCATCTCTGTCTCTCTGTCTTGCCAACCTGTATAGCTCAGTCTCTCCCTCCTTACTATCCAACCTAGCATACAAGTCATCATAAGCGCCTTGTTTGGCCTTTGCTACCTCTACTTTCACCTTACGCTGCATCTCACAGTATGTCTACCTTCCTTCTCTGCATCATGTCAACCAACTCTCTACCTTTTCCTGTCATAGTTCCAACATTCAACGTCCCTACTCTCAGTCCTATACTCTTGGCGTTCCTCTTCCGTGTTACTCCATTCACCATACTTGTTCGATATTCTGCACGCATGTTAGTAGGAACTCAGTAACATGGTTAAGTTACACTTTGTCTATTCTGCATCATAAGACCAACACTTAAACAACAAGATATGTGTAATTGTGTTTTCATGAGGTTTTCAAAAATAAAAATGAGTGATGCTAACCGATCAGAGCTTTATGCTGCCGATTCCGATACTGATCATCCAGGACTGAAATCGTCTGGTACCGATAACATGGATTAATTATACGTCCATCCATCCATTTTCTTCAGGCTTATTCGAGGTAATTTCGGCTGCTTGTACCCGCAATCTTGTCCTTTTGGTCACTACCCATAGCTCATGACCATAGGTGAGGGTAGGAACGTAGATCGACCGGTAAATTGAGATCTTTGCCTTTAGGCTCAGCTCCCACTTCAACACAACGGACCACGTAGAGTCCGCATCACTGCAGACGCCACACCAATTTGCCTGTCGATCTCGCGTTCCATCCTTCCCTCACTCGTGAACAAAACTCCTCCGCAGGATCTCATCCCCAACCTGGAGTTGGCAGACATGATTGTTTTTGTTTTGAAGGAAGTAGGAGGATGATGCTGCCAAAGACGTTAGGTCAAGACACTATACTGAACAAAAGGGTCGCTGCGAGCTGCAATAGTGCTAGCCAGAGGTGATCGGCATTGCCTGTGTTTTATCGGCTTACACCGATTACTAGATTTTTTTACAGAAGTCGGCCGCAACTGGTTGGTGGCCGATCGATTGGAGCATCCCTAATAAAAATCATTTGTGAACATGTACTCCTATGTAAAGAGACTTGAAAACATTTATGTTCAAGTTAAATGGTTTGATATTTATATACTGGTTGTAGCCCTGTGAGAAATTCATAGTAAAGTAATTCATAAAAAGTTCATATAATTTTAAAAAATCATGGAGACATTCAGACATTTCATCCAAAAACTCTGGTTAGCGCCCTCATTTAAATCATGCAAACTTTTATGACCCGGCCTCTGAAAAGAATTGGAATCGAGAATCATTAGGGAACCAGAATCGAAATGAGGAATCTGAAATGGAATTGCTCCAATTCAAAGGATGCCCAACCCTATTTATAACTAATAACTTTAGATAACCTTTGTGACTTGAGTACCATCATGTCTGACAGTTCCCTTATGAGCAAGAAAAAAAAGGAGAATCACTTTCATTAGTTGTACGTGCTATACTTGTTAATTTGCTAATTAAGATGTAATGCTGTGAAAAATTCGTTTTTGGTAAGTATTTCATTTAATAGGGTTTGCACTATTATGATCATGTTTACCATGCCTCCTCAACTATTACTGACAACCACAGTGAATGAATTGCTTTTAATCACTCATGGGACCTGTGGGTTCTCTCCATCTGGTTTTACATGCTCATCCTGTGGGCCCGGCCAGTTATTGCCTTACTCTGTCAACACACCAGAGACTCTGAATAAACAAGCACTGAAAGGTTGTGTAGAGCAGGAAATGCGATCAATACAGAGCAGTGATATGTGCTGCTGGTTCAGCGCCACCTCCTAGTCTAGAGGCCATTTTTACTCCAATCGATAGACGTACAGCCCTCCAGTGACACAATCATATGAACCAAGAGGGAGACTATACCCATCAAAATTACATGATTGACATTACGCATTTACTCTTAAGATAGAAAAACAAACATGACTCAGACTAAACCATTATTTAAAAAAATATTGTTTTATGTTCCTGCATAAGAATGACTGTCTAAAACAATACAGACGTCACACAAACATCTTTTTATCACGCATGACCATGGCTGAGTTGCGTGGCCACGGAGAGGAACACAGAGCAGCAAATCCAACACAACATATTCTTAGTTGAGACACAGCAGCAATTAAATTGGCTAAAAGAAGTGAAGGTGATGCAACTGCAGTAACACAGCATCTCAGCACTGTTTTGTTTTGCTTCTTAACACAGGGTGTTGTCGGCCTTGTTCAAAGGAAGCAAGCCAAAGATCATCTGAAAGATGCTGACGTACACTGCACAGCAAACCCGCATGCCCCATATTTAATGAAGAGAAACACGTAGGCTTTATCTGATGAAACTGTCAGCAAAAAGTGGTGAGTATGCAGGACACAGCCCACTGGAATTTTATCAGTCTTGATCTGAATTGTAACCTTCTTGTCACCGCTGTAGAGAGACAAGGGACAAGGGTGATGTATATTCATGAATTAAAATCTTTTTCAGAAATGGTGTCATCTTCTGATAAGGTCTTTCGCTCCACCTGGTTCTTTGGGGTTATAAAACATTAAATATACTTAGGTTTTGCCAAGTATGCACTTCTTTTCTTCCTTAGAAGGGTGCTGTCACTATTCAGGCAAAGTATTAGTTACATACATCCAGTTTCAAAATCACTTTAGATGCTTTATTTACAGTGTAAGGAAAATTTTGTCACGCTCCACATTACTTCTGGCGTGACAGCTTGCTGGTTCCTGTTTATTCCTACGTTCTGGTTTCCATGCCCTTATTTTGTTATATTCCCTGTATATTACATTCCTGTATTATACTTTCAGTTCGTGACCTCAAGCTGAAACAAAGTTGGATTCTACAGCAGGACAATGATCCAAAACACAACAGCAAGTCCACCTCTGAATGGCTGAAGAAAAACAAAATGAAGACTTTGAAGTGGCCTAGTCAAAGTCCTGACCTGAATCCTATTGAGATGCTGTGGAATGACCTTAAAAAGGTCCTTGAAAACCCTCCAGTGTGGCTGAATTACAACAATTCTGCAAAGATGAGTGGGCCTCCACAGTGCTGTAGTAGACTCATTGCAAGTTTTTGCATACACTTGATTGCAGTTGTTGATGCTAAGAGTGGCCCAACCAGTTATTAGTTTTAGGGGGCAATCACTTTTCTTCCTTAATAATAATAATAAAAAAATGTCATTTCATTTCATAACTGCATTTTGTGTTCAGCTGTGTTGTCACTGACTAATATTAAATAGCAGTGCAGCTAAGAGACACCTTAGAAAATGAAGATAATAGACTGTTGAGAATAAATTAATACAACTTGATGGAACAAATACGAGAAAGTAAGTTGTAAATGTAAGGCCAGTAGTGCTTCAATAGCCAAACGTTTGCTTCTCACAACAAAGAACTATGGTGTGTTTAGTGACGGAAGAAAAAAGTACAAAAGAACATTATCAGCGACGCATAAATGATGGGCTTTTTAAACAGCGGTACATGTATGCCGTACATCCTTTATTAATTATTACTGACTTATGGTCAATGAGATGTGTTTTCTGCGGAAAAATAATGCCTATTTTTAGAGAAAAAAAATCCAAATGCATTTTTTTTAGATCACAGGGCTGTGAATGTGCAGCAGTGTAATGCTAAAACAACCAACATAAAGAGCCTAAACAAAATAACCTGCACATCGCAAAGATCCACAACAGTAAATTGACGCCCACACTACCAAAGCACCGTTGTCTTGCCACTTATTTACGGTTTTTTGTCTTCTCTTCCCTTCAGAACCATCATCAACACAAAATCTATCATTGAATAATTAAAGTCTCTCATGTTTTCTCTTATGGTATTTAAAAAGTATTGCTGTTAAAATAAGATAATTACTCAAATAACAAATGGTGAAAATCTTTGACCAAAAAGTTTTATCAGTTCAGCCAGGCATAACAGTTCTAATTACAACTAAATCTAATGATTATGCAATTTACATGAAGGTACAAAACAATTATGGGATGCACCACAGAGGTTGTGGAAATAATTACTTTGTCACAGTTGGAGGCAAAGGTTTCCTACTGACAGGTAATATAACTTCTCTCCCAATAAGGTCTAATTGGAGAGTCATTAAATGGTCACATGAAAATCTCTACCACAAATATCCCATTAAAACATCCTCAGTCTTGGCTGCAAATATACTCGTGTTCAATTGCAGCAGAAAATGA
The DNA here is from genome assembly GCF_027744805.1 of Dunckerocampus dactyliophorus. NCBI lineage: Eukaryota > Metazoa > Chordata > Actinopteri > Syngnathiformes > Syngnathidae > Dunckerocampus > Dunckerocampus dactyliophorus. Next base: position 23,156,670 of record NC_072821.1, read on the forward strand.
CATTTAAATCATTCAACAGGTTATTTTGAGATGCGCCTGAGAGATGCCTCAGCTAGTAATCTCTTTGTTTTCCAGATAACACTTGACAATGCGCACATGTTTTGTGTGTAGGTGGGGAGAAAACAGCAAAAGTGAGAGGAATACAAAGCATGACTTGTGTGCATGAAGCCAAAACTATATTTACTCCAAAGATCATCAAATATGGTTTTAATTTTCATATGCTTCACAGAAATTGTACTGTGTGACATGGCAATGATTACTTACAATACATCGGGCACATTTAGGAAATAATCCAGTCACGTCAGTGAAATCAAACAACAATGTGAGCCAACAAAACATAAAAAAAGAATCACTGCAGTTAAAAAGCAAGGGAGGTCACACAGAGCCATACTGTAGCTACCCTCCCCTCCCCCGCTGTCCCCATCGTTCTCCATTCACTGCACACTGTTATTTTTGCAGGTGCATCTGCAGTGATCTATTTTCCTCTTCACATCTTTTAATGATTCATGCATTGAGGTTTCCCACCCCCTCATTCGAAAGGCTTAGTGAACAAAGAGAGAATGAGAGGAGGACTGATCAGGAACAAAAAAAGTGCACAATCATGGGGATAACAGTTAAGTGTGGGATAAAAGAGATGAAGAATACACAAAAGCAAACCACTGCTGTAAAAAGAGAGGAAGAACATAGGCTTTGCACGTTTTTATGATTCCTGCCTGATATGTTAACGTATGATAATAAGTTAACATGATATTTTTAATTTCTGTCACATGAAACATGTTACTGATTTAAAAGAAGTTGTTGACCAGGGTTGTAAAATTGACTCAATTTGTCCAGCTTGCATGTATTCATTGTGAGCTCACTGTTGAGCTGGAGCCTACCCGCTTTGGGCAAGAAGGTACACCCTGGAATGGTTGCAAGTCACTCACATGACACACATAAAATACCAACCATTCACAGTCACGTTAACACCTATGGACAATTTAGAATCTCCAACATACATGTTTGTGGGATGTGTGTGGAAGCCCGACCAACGTGCTAACCACAGGCAATGGTACGGCCCAGGTCACTCTCACATTACACACTACAGTCGTCCCACTTTTATAGGAGTTAATTGGTTCCAATGTTAGGATTGATTGTTATTCAATACATAGTCAATGTGGTTAGAGCAAACCTGTTTATGACTTTATAAATATGGTTATTAACATGATTAGAGTCCTGTAGACATGAAATAACATGCCTATAGTCACCTTTACACTCCTATTATTCATTGGTTACATCACACTGCGCAACTCTTCTGCTGCAGGGACTTGAGATGCCCGCTAACTAGCAAGCTAGCGAGCTAACAAGCTAGCAAGTTAGTAAGCAAACCAGTTAGCCTTGAATTTATTTCTTCAAAACTTAAGAAGGCAAACACTTGCCACTTCCACACGGAATGGGATGTGAACCTTTTTTCACTATCATGTCAGACATTCCATGAATGTAGCCGCAAGAGGATACAAGCCAGTGTCTTATCGTACCGGCCCCAAGCCCGGATAAATACAGAGGGTTGTGTCAGGAAGGGCATCCGATGTAAAACTTTTGCCAAATCAAACATGCGAATCAAACCTATGACTTCCATACAGGATCGGTCGAGGCCCGGGTTAACAACGACCGCCATCGGTGCTGTTGACCTACAGGGTGCCGGTGGAAATTGGACTACTGTTGGTCAAAGAAGGAGAGGAGAAAAGTGTGTCCGTAGGAGGAGAGAGAAGAGGAACACCAAGAGTATGGGACTGAGAGTCGGGACATTGAATGTTGGAACTATGACAGGAAAAGGTAGAGAGTTGGTTGACATGATGCAGAGAAGGAAAGTAGACATACTGTGTGTCCAGGAGACCAGGTGGAAAGGTAGCAAGGCTAGAAGTGTAAGAGCAGGGTTCAAGTTGTTCTATCATGGTGTAGATAGGAAGAGAAAGGGAGTAGGAGTTATCTTGAAGGAGGAGTTTGTTAGGAATGTTCTGGAGGTAAAAAGAGTGTCAGATAGAGTGATGAGTCTGAAGCTAGAAATGGAAGGTGTGATGGTCAATGTTGTTAGTGGGTATGCTCAACAGGTAGGATGTGAGCTGGAGGAGAAGGAGAAATTCTGGTTGGACTTGGATGAAGTGATGCAGAGCATACCTAGAAGAGAGAGAGTTGTCATTGGTGCAGACTTCAATGGACATGTTGGTGGAGGAAACAGAGGTGATGAGGAGGCCATGGGCAGGTTTGGTATCCAGGAGAGGAATGCAGAAGGACAGATGGTGGTTGACTTTGCAAAAAGGATGGAAATGGCTATAGTGAATACTTTCTTCCAGAAGAGGCAGGAACATAGGGTGACCTATAAGACTGGAGGTAGGAGCACACAGGTAGACTACATCTTGTGTAGACGGTGTCATCTGAAGGAGATCAGTGACTGTAAAGTAGTGGTAGGTGATAGTGTAGGCAAACAGCATAGGATGGTGGTGTGTAGGATGACTCTGGCGGTGAGGAAGATGAAGAGGACAAAGACAGAGCAGAGGACAAAATGGTGGAAGCTGAAAAAGGAGTGTTGCATGACTTTTAGGAAGGAGTTAAGACAGGCTTTGAGTGGTCAGGAGGTGCTTCCAGATGACTGGACAACTACAGCTAATGTGATCAGGGAGACAGGCAGGAGAGTACTTTGTGTGGCATCTGGAAGGAAAGTAGACAAGGAGACTTGGTGGTGGAATAAGGAGGTAAAGGAGTGTATACAGAGAAAGAGGTTAGCTAAGAAGAAGTGGGGCACTGAGAGGACTGAGGAGAGTAGACAGGAGTACAGGGAGATGCAGCGTAAGGTGAAAGTAGAGGTAGCAAAGGCCAAACAAGGCGCTTATGATGACTTGTATGCTAGGTTGGATAGTAAGGAGGGAGAGACTGATCTATACAGGTTGGCAGGACAGAGAAACAGAGATGGGAAGGACGTGCAGCAGGTTAGGATGATTAAGGATAGGGATCGAAGTCTATTGACAAGTGCCAGTAGTGTGATGGGAAGATGGAAAGAGTACTTTGAAGAGCTGATGAACGTGGAAAATGAGAGAGAACAAAGACTAGAAGACGTGACTTTTGTGGACCAGAAGGTCGCAAAGATTAGTCAGGATGAAGTGAGGAGGGAATTGAAGAGGATGAAGAGTGGAAAGGCCGTTGGTCCTGATGATATACCTGTAGAGGTTTGGAAGTGTCTAGGAGAGGTGGCAGTAGATTTTCTGACTTGGATGTTCAACAGGATCTTAGATCATGAAAAGATGCCTGAGGAATGGAGGAGAAGTGTGCTGGTGCCCATTTTTAAGAACAAGGGAGATGTGCAGAGCTGTGGCAACTACAGAGGAATAAAGCTGATTAACCATACAATGGAGTTATGGGAAAGAGTAGTTGAAGCTAGACTAAGGGCAGAAGTGAGCATTTGTGAGCAGCAGTATGGTTTCATGCCAAAAAAAGAGTAGTACAGATGCAGTATTTGCTTTTTTTTTTTTTTTTTTTTTTTTTTTTTTTTTTTTTTCCCTGTCCTGTCCAGCCTTTAAAGCAGATAGAATTGTATACCTAAATGCCGTCAAGTGCTCAACAGATTTACTCTGCCAGAGAGAAGTGTGATATACACTTCCCCTGTCATACAAAATTTATTCGACCTTGATGCTTGTTATAAAGCAAATTTGGAGCGCCCGGACCGGAGCAGGAGGGGACAGAGAAGAAGAGAAAAGGAAACGGGGGGGGGGGCGAGAGGGGACAAAAACAAAAAAAAGAGAGACAAGAGACAAGGACAACAGCAGCAACAACAACAATTGTGACAGAACAACAGAAACATACCGAACGACATCAGCAAATAAATGTCCGTGACAACTATAAAGACGAACAAGGATAAAGGACAAATCAATATCAACAACCACAATGACAAAGCTGTCAATGACAATCAGACATAATAGCAGTCATGAAATGATGACCTATGACAGTGATCACAATGACAATACTGCATTGAAACAGTCGCACACAATAGCAGTCATGAAATGATGAATTATGATAGTGATCACCATGATAATACCGCATTGAAACAGTCACACATAACTGTAGTAATGAAATGATTATCCATGATAGTGAATAGAATCAAAGTTACTGTAATGCACATCATTGTAAAAAAAAAAAAATACATATACACACATATATACATACATACACATACATAAATACATATATACATATATATATATATATATATATATATATATATATACACATATATATATATATATATACACATATATACCGCACATACACACATATATATATATAGTCATACTGCTGAAATCACCGTCGCTGTAATAAAACCAACAACATAATAACACCCTGGATAACTCAGTGAGTAATGTGGGGAAGTACGTATGTACTGTGAGTGTGCATATGTACAGGTATCTCTGTATGTAAGGAAGACTTCATATATATATAAAGGTGCAGGAATGTGTGGGCGTGTGATTGTCACTGAGAGTGCATGAAAGGAAAGGGGCCGCCTTCCACCTCCCAGAGAGCCCCGCCCCAAATAGCAAGGCCGGGCCCCGGCCGCCAGAAGGCCACCAGGCCCATAGGGGCAGGCAGCACAAAGAACAGTGCCCCAAGAGCCAGCCCAGAGAGCCCCCCCCCCCCCGGGAAGACCAGTAAGGGGCCGAAGAGAGGTAATCCCAGCCAAGGACAGGGCGCCAGCGGGCCGGAGGACTGCCAACCCCCGAGACCAGCGAGAGATCACACCCCACAAAGGCAGACGGGTACCGGGGGCCACAAACCGGCAGGCCCAGAGACGCCTCCACAGCCGGAAAGAAGCCCGCCCGCGCCGGAAGCGCCAATTCTCCCCCACCGCCACCCCCACCCCCAGGGAGCGGAGCCCGGCCCGCCCCGGGCCAACCCCCGCCCGACCCCCGACACAGGGCCGCCCCGCCAAGGGATGCAGGAGGCACACCCTCCACCCACCCGGCGGAGGCACGGGCGGCAGAGATGTATCGCCCAGCACCTGACCCCACGGAGCAAACCCCTGTATGCCCCCCCCCAAATAAATAACTAAAATAAATAAATAAATAAAAATACACACACGCACGCACATACACACTCCTACGCACCCACACACACGCACATAAACGCTCCTACGCACAAACACACCCCTATGCGCACGCTCATACACACTCTTACTTACTCAAGCGCGCGCACACACACACACACACACACACACACACACACACACACACAGTGGTCGACTGCCCGACACCCGGAAGCCCCACCCTATCCCCCGTTGGTAACCCAAGGAGCAGCGGAGCCGGGGACCCCGGGGTCCCAGACATACGATTCAGAACCCAGGAGCGGAGAGCGCAGACTGCCGGGGAGCAGGAAGACACCCGGCCACACCCCCCCAGCGGTAGGACGCCGCCAGCGAGGCAGACAGGGGAGTCAGCGAGGAGGAGAGCGGGAAACCGAGCAGGCAGGCGGGAAAACGGGCGAGCAGCCAGGCGAACCACCACACAGCGCCAACCGAGACCCGCGGGCCAGCAAACCCCGAAGAGAGAGCGGGAGCACCACACCCCAAGCCGCAGGGAGGCCAAGCACCAGCGCCGAGAAGGCGAGACCAGCAGCCGACCAGCCGACGGCTCCCACATACCACCAGAAGCCAGACCAGCCACATGCCACCAGAGCCGACAGCGCACCACCCGCGCACCGGAGCCCCACCCCCGACAAGCCCACAGACAGACCGGGGGAGGCGAGGACACAGACAGCGGCCCGGCAGCGCACAAAGCGCAACGGCGACAGACGCCCAAGCGCCCGGCAGAGCACGACCCCCCCCAGCGAGCCCGGCCCCAGGGCACCCGCCCCCCCACCCCCACCCCGCCACCCAGGCCCACAGTACCCGCAAGCATGACCAAGCCCCAACCCACCAGCTGGCCCGGCGCCCCAGCAGCCGCCACAGCGCAGCAACCACCGGCCGCCGCGACAGCACACGGGCCACCCGAAGCACCAGCACCGCCCCCCGGAGACCGCCGAACCCGCCCCAAGAGCGCAGAGGCGCCCGCGGCACGTGTCAGTCCAGGGGGGGCACCGCAAGCCTCCCCCCCCGGCGCAAGCCCCGGCATCAACAGGCCCCAGAGGGCCACCCCAGGGAAGGGCAGGCGAACCAGACAAGGGCACCCCACAGGCCAGGCCGCCCCGGGCGAGCCACCGCGACGGCCAGGCCCCCGGCCACACCGCCGACCCTGGCGGGCAGACGCCGAGGTGCACGAGGCACCCCAATCCAGCCCGCCCCACCCGTGTATGTGATAAGGTGTGATAGTGTCTATGATGCAATTAAAATAAATAAATAAATAAATAAAATAAAATAAAAGAGGATGGTGTATCTGTGTGCATGTATATGGAGTGTATGTGGATGATAGCTAATGATGCAATTAAAATCGGGGGACAGCTGCCGCTCGGAGGGCCCCTCACCTGGCCAGCCCCCCCAAACCCTAAGTGTCTACTCTGCGATTAAAATTGGGGGGCAACAGGTCAGTGGCACAGCAGGAGCAAAGGAGCCCCGCAAGGCAGCTCCCCTCCCCAATCACGCCCGACCGTAGGCCACCCCCCAATGTCCTATATATATGTGAGGTGGTGCAGTGGCACAGGAAGGACGGGGGCCCCACACCCCAACGCCGCCCAAACCGAGCAGGGGGGGGACCAAGGACACATGACCGACCGGCCGCCCACCACAGCCCAGGCTCGGGCGTGCCGCAGGACACACCACAGGCCCTACCCGGCCCGCCAGGATGCCCAGTCCGGCCCACCCAACCCCCCAGAGGCGATACCCCCAGTGCCCCCCAACACCGGAGCCCCACCGGAGGTAGCGTTCACAGCGCCACCCCCAAACCGCCAAACACCACGGACAAGCCACACGCCCCCAAGGCAGATCCGACCGCCACCAGGACAGCGGGAGCCGCGCCCACGCGCCCCCCGCATACCACCACGGCCGGCAAGGGAGCAACACCACGACGACCACAAGAGCACCGGACCCCACATAGAGCGGAGCACGGCCGCACCCACGAAGCACGCAGGCCAGAGGCGCCAGGGAGGGACAGAGAAGCAAGCACCGCACGACCGGGCCCGCGAGAGGAGCGGCCCCCGCCCGGCGCCCAAGCAGATGCCCCCGCCCGCCCCGCCCACCGCCACGCCACAGACCGGCCACCGCCCCACCCCCCGCCCATCCACCAACACGCCAAGGGGGAAACCCCGGAGGGAGGGAGACAACCGCCGGCCCGGAAGCAAGGACCAGCCCGACACCAGCAGGCAGCAGGGACCGCCCGCCAGCCCCCCGCCAGCCCGACCCCCAAGCCCCCGGCCAAAGCCACCCCCCGACCGCCCCACCCCGGAGCAAGCATCCTCCCGCCGATCCCGGGAAGCACCACGCAGATGGACACCACGCCGCCCGCCCCACCGCGCAACCCGCCCACGGCCCCCACACGCCCCACCCACCGAGCCACAGCGGCCCCGTCCCTGAGGGGAGAAAGCAAGGGATCCCCCCCACCCCAGCACCACGCACCCCCCACCCCGAGCCCAAACCGCACATCCGCGACCCCCACCTCCGCGCCCCCCGTCACCCGGGGGACAGCCACAGGCGCCGGAGGATAACAGGCAGCTCCCACCTATCACACATACACCACACACATAAATCAGCGAAATAAAATAAAATAAAATAATTTTTAAAAAAAATAAAATAAAAATAAATAAATAAAAAGGGGCAACCCAAACCACCCTCCCACCCAGGGGAGATGGCTCCGCGGGGGCAGCCGGGCTCAGGCACCCGCGCCCCCACCAGGGGGAGAGGCCGGCCCCCACACCCCACACCGGACGGCCCCACGCGGCAGCCGAGCAGGAGGGCCCAGGGCAGTCCCCGCCCCACCCCCAGAGGCAGAGGAGGCGAGGGAGAGCCAGCGCCACCAGCCGCACACGGGCCCCCCCAGCAGCAGTAGGCGCCCGGCACCAGCAGGATGCAGCACCCCATCCACCCACCACCCCGGAGGCCAACCAACGCCGCCCCCTGGGCGACCCCCCCGACCCCGCCCCCGCCCCATCACCCAACCCGGACCCCTCCCCACCCCCACCCACCAGCCCCCCCAGGCAGGCAGCCCAGCAAAGAAGACCCGGGACACCAAGCAGACCCGGGACACCAAGAGGAGAAGAGGAGAAGGAGAAGTGTGCTGGTGCCCATTTTTAAGAACAAGGGAGATGTGCAGAGCTGTGGCAACTACAGAGGAATAAAGCTGATTAACCATACAATGGAGTTATGGGAAAGAGTAGTTGAAGCTAGACTAAGGGCAGAAGTGAGCATTTGTGAGCAGCAGTATGGTTTCATGCCAAAAAAAGAGTAGTACAGATGCAGTATTTGCTTTGAGGATGTTGATAGAGAAGTACAGAGAAGGCCAGACGGAGCTGCATTGTGTTTTGTAGATCTGGAGAAAGCTTATGACAGGGTGCCCAGAGAGGAACTGTGGTATTGTATGAGGAAGTCTGGAGTGGCAGAGAAGTATGTTAGAGCGGTGCAGGACATGTATGAGGACTGTAAGACAGTGGTGAGGTGTGCTGTACGTGTGACAGAGGAGTTCAAGGTGGAGGTGGGACTGCATCAGGGATCAGCTCTGAGACCCTTCTTGTTCGCTATGGTGATGGACAGACTGACAGACGAGGTTAGACAGGAATCTCCATGGACTATGATGTTTGCAGATGACATTGTGATCTGCAGTGAGAGCAGGGAACAGGTGGAGGAGAAGCTAGAGAGGTGGAGGTTTGCCCTGGAAAGGAGAGGAATGAAGGTTAGCCGCAGTAAGACAGAGTACATGAGTGTGAATGAGAGGGACCCAAGTGGAAGAGTGATGTTACAGGGACAAGAGATCAAGAAGGTGGAGGATTTTAAGTACTTAGGGTCAACAATCCAGAACAATGGAGAGTGTGGAAACGAGGTGAAGAAGCGTGTACAGGCAGGATGGTACGAGTGGAGAAAAGTGTCAGGTGTGATGTGTGATAGAAGAGTTTCAGCTAAAATGAAAGGAAAGGTGTACAAAACTGTGGTTAGACCAGCGCTGTTGTTTGGTCTAGAGACAGTGTCAATGAGGAAAAGACAGGAGACAGAGCTGGAGGTAGCAGAGTTGAAGATGCTGAGGTTCTCTCTGGGAGTGACCAGGAAGGATAGGATCAGGAATGAATACATCAGATGGACAGCACATGTTAGAGGTTTTGGAGATAAAGTCAGAGAGGCCAGACTGAGATGGTTTGGACATGTCCAGAGGAGAGATAGGGAATATATAGGTAGAAGGAAGACCAAAGAGGAGGTTTATGGATGTAGTGAAAGAGGACATGAAGGTAGTTGGTGTGAGAGAAGAGGATGCAGAAGACAGGGTTAGATGGAGGCAATTGATTCGCTGTGTCGACCCCTGAAGGGAAAAGCCGAAAGGAGAAGAAGAAGAAGAAGAAGTCAGACATTCCATGGGCGACTTCATGACTTTATGCAGTTTTAAGTTAAAGGGATAGTTCGGATTTTTTGACATGAAGTTGTATGACATCCCCATCAGCACTGTAGTCCATTAGGAGCGATTTACCCCCCACTTGGTCTCCTAAATCCAGTTTTGGTCAGATTCCTGTGATGAAGAACGTAGTTCCGCTTAGTTGCTGGGGACAATTAAGTAAAGATTTTGCCTTCTCAAAAAAATCAGACCTCACAAAACGCTTGGCGTATTTGTCTCCCGCCGTATTCCTCTGCACTGTCGCCTGTGTATTCTTGTTTATGTGGACGCTTGCATCTACTTCCGCGACGGAGCGCCGCGGCCATCTTGTTTACATGTGTTCCACAGCGGAAGTTAGTTAATTTCTAGAAAAAAAAAACCCACAATATAGCGAGGGACGACGGTACTGCCCTCTTTAAAAAGATGAGCAGACAGTAACGAGCATTTTGTTTTCTGCTCACAAATCAGTTTTTTGAGTCATAATGTACAGGTGATCTTTTGCCGTTTCATGGTTACATTCGCACCCCCATAAATGAATTTATTACTTAATTTTGGTCTGTGAACACTGGAATAACTTGTTTCAACACGTGCAGCGGATAAATACGCTGTGCAAAGATGCGTGCAAGGGTTTGCAATGTTACCAAGACGCTATGAGGCGAGGCATTTCTCACGCCAGGGAGGGATGCTGTACAGTACAGTATCTGTATGATTCACAACTACACAGAATGAATAAGGTTGCTTATTAATGAACTTCTTACACTTAATTTTGTCTACTAAACAAAAGGCAGGCTCTTCTCTTGGAAATGTGCTGAGAAAAAGAAAAGCCATCACCCTGGAAGTGAAAGTGGACATCACCAAAAGCTCTGAAAGAGGTGAAACGCCCGCCAATATTGGCCGCACTTTGGGTGTGAGCCATTCAATGTTGATGTCTATCATTAGGGATAAACATTGTATCCTCGACCATGTAAAAGCATCTACTTTTTTTTACTGAAAGCGATAGTGATAACTAAGCAATGCAGTGGTCTTGTTATTGAGATGGAAAGGTGGCTGGAAAACCAGAATCAACACTATGCTAGTGAGCATACTTGATTCAGGAAATGATCCTGTATCATCTAACTCAGCACCTGCAGATTCTCCCGCCTCTTTTACTTCTTCCTCCCAATAAACCACAGGGATAAAAGTAAGTTGTCCTTTTTTAATTACTGTATTGTTAATTATTTAGTATTTTGTGTTTTATTACTGTATTTTATGTCTTTCATGTGTTTTGTGTACAGTGTGAATGACTCAAGAGTTAATTTACGTCTAATTTAGGCATACGATTCTACTTAGTATGTCAAAACATGACTGACATCACGGCATAGGAACAGAACTGTGATGTCCGAAGACAACCTGTCTTTAAATTTTTCTTGCAAACCAACACCAAGGGCCAAAACCTAGGGCACGCACTGGTATGAATTTTGCCGTACTATTGCAAACTGCTAAACTCGTAGCAGGGATGGAACTAGTGTAGATAAAGTGTATATACAGTATGTTTCCCACAACAAACTCAGTGGCCCAATGTGGCTAATGTATTGAATCAGATGGGGTAGTTCTTAAAAGCTCTTTTAAAGTCAGTGTGTTTGTGTGCAGGGTGGAATACGGCGGAATTGGATAGGCTCCAGCTCATACCTTGACAGTGTAAAATAAGGAAAATAGTCCGGGAAAGTGAGGGAAAATAATGGGAAATTCTGCCTGTATTTCGCCAATGTTACTTGGAGAGGGCAAATACGGGAAATTATTGAAAACAGGAGGGCGCCGGGGAAGAAGGAACAAAATATGATAGTTTCCCAATGAAAAAAGGAGGGTTGGGAGGTATGCTCCAGCTCCATCAACAGGATAAGTGGTAGAAAATGGAAGAACTGATGGAAGGATGGATGGGAATGTATTAGTAACACAATATAATATACTTCAAGTGCACCACTGAAGCAACCATATTTGATCCTGTATACAAGTATACTGCATATAAACAAGGTTAGGAGGTCACAGTCATGAATAAAGTGAGAAATTGCTTTTGATGTAAAATATGACAGACAAATCGTAACATTACTTTGGCAAGAGAGTGTCTTAGAAGTGATTTTATTTCACACAAAGTCAACTACTCTTAAATTGTATTTTTTTTTACTGAATAGAAACACATCAACATGCTGTAATCTGCTCTAGACATTTGGACACAGCAATTTAGCAGACCACCAGACTGCAAAAATTGTTTCTCCTTGAAGTTTCTTCAAGGCTTTTTGAAATGTGTGACAAAAACAAAATAGGTCATTTCTTTTTTTCATGAAAATACCATATGATTTGTATTCACATTGAGTCCACAGTGATAGAAAACTGTCCAAATAATGCACCATAATAACAGAACACAGTCAAATCTAATATATAACCTTCTAATTTTCTAAATAGTAAATCATGTTTCCTTTGTGACTCACCACCTTATGGTGGTAGAGGGGTATGAGTGCCCGAGTAATCCTAGGAGCTATATGCCACTGGTAGAGTCTCCCAAGGCAAACAGGTCCTAGGTGACGGTCCAGACAAAGAGTTAGTATATGATTGGTGGCACGCTACTACGTGACATTCGGTCCTTGTTCAACCGGAGCAGGAGCTTGGTTCGCATTGCCAGTAGTAAGTCGAGCCATTTTCCGGTGAACGTTGGCCTTTGCCAAGGCTGCCCTTTGTCACTGATTCTGTTCATAATTTTCATGAATAAAATTTCTAGGCGCAGCCAAGGCGTCGAGTGAGTCCACTTTGGGGGCCTTAAGATCTTGTTTCTGCTGTTCGCTGATACCTCCAGCCGGGTTTTGGGGACTGGGCTCCTGGCGGGAGCTTGCAAGTTGCGTGCATGGAGGGCGGCGAGGCGTACGCGCTTGTTCGGTGGTCAAAATGCGTGCTTGTTGGTCACTCTCCGTGAGCGCAGGTCACTGATCTAATATTCTTGCAATCAACTGGCAAAGTCTCAAAGATCGACCAGTAGCTTGCGATTGACGGGTTGGTGACCCCTGGTATATGTTGTAGCATTGTTAACTTTCTCATTATTGCTCAGCAGCATAAAACAACAACAGCAATATAGCTACTGCGTTAAAATGTGCACAAAGTGACTTCCTGTTCAGTGCAAAGTAAGCTTCAAAATGTGAAGTGTTGCAGTATTAACCTGAATTCTAACACCACAACCAACAAAATATACCACTTTTTTAGATTGTTAGCCAGTGGAAGCAGGATTTGTGCATGCATGGAAGTTTTATCGTCATTGAAGTCAAAACACAAAAATCAAATTACCCTTGCCAATCTGTTAGATGAGAGTATGAAATACAGTATCATATGAGTACAGAAAAATCCAAATTGCCACATTGCAGTTAGAATTTTGCAGCTTCACTCTATCACGATTTTTCAAAAATATATTAATTAATAAATCATGCTGTTTCATGTTTGAATACGACCTATTAGTAAAAACGTATGCACATTTGAGCAAATTTTACATATTTAAGCATTTTCAAGCATTCAAGCAACAGACTTCAATGAACAAATACAATACAAATATAAAGCATTAGGAAGACACATTCAATATGCAGTATTCTACACTGGTCACACAAACCCCAGACTTGATTGCTGAAGTAACAGGCTTTTTTTGCAGGTTTGAATGATCTAACAACAGGAACAATAATAATAATGATAATGAATAATAATAATAATAATAATAACACAGGTTACTGTACCGTAATCCAGCTAAAACTCAGCTCTGAACAAACCCATCACGTCACTTCCTATCCACACATCTGAAACCCATTTATTGCAACACACACGAGTGCGAGTTTATGTCTATGTCTTAAATGGCTGGTAATATGTAGGGCCGGGTACTTGTTTTAGACGAGTATCCATTACGGATAATGCATTTTTGCCGAGTACGAGCATGAAACGAGTACAGCTCATCATTATCCATACTTGTGCTGAAGGAAATCCTCATTGGGTAATTGCGCATGTATTCACTCTTCACTCTTCACGTCATTGGCCAGTCACACACAGCAACCGCCCCTTCCTAGATGGACTTGCTGCAGGATGAAGCCAGAGACGGGCCGTGCCTCACTCTTTCACACACAGACAGTGGCTGGACTCCAGCTCACGTTGCTTGAATTAGTACTCAGTAGTGATGTTACGAGAGGTGCCGGGGCTTGAACCGTGTACCGAGGCTTGATTCATTGGGGGGAGGGGCCGGAAACTATGACGTCCGAAGCCTCGCTGCCCGGCTGTACTACGTGACGGATTCAGGAAGTGGTTCAGAATTTGTTGACAGCAATATAAACCCCTCAGGCTTAGACATTAAAATGTGGGGTTTTGTGGAGAGTCATTTGAGCGTTTGGATAGTGTTTGATAGTTTGGTTAACGTTACTTTGGAGAGTTCAGAGAGAAGATGTAAGATTAGATATAGGTATTAAGAGGATGGATCCTCCGTGCCATGTGAAAGGATATTTTCAAAAGCCGGAGAAGTTGTGTCAAAGAAGAGGAATCGCCTGAAACCAAAAATAGTTGTGAAACTATTTTTGAATAAAAATCAATAAAATCTCCCCTGTTCTGTACATCATTGTCCAAGTTACACAAGCATGCACCTTCAGTGCCCTTTTCAAAGTTACACAAGCACTTTCACTGTCCTCTGCCTGCATAAACCCATGCCAGGTGACATAAAACCATGAGGAAACTAGCCATATCACATGACACTGGAAGCATTTATGGACAAGAAAACAATCACAGTTTTTTATATATACACTGCTCAATAAAATTAGAGGAACACTTCAAAAACACATCAGATCTAAACTGGGGGAAAAATGATCTTGAATATCTTTCCTGATAATAAGTGGGTGATGTATTAGTAACAAAATGATGCCACATAATTTGATAGAAATGAAAATGATCACCCTATAGAGGGGGGAAATCAAAGACACCCCAAAAATGAAAGTGAAAAAATGATGCAGCACACTGGTCCATTTTGCCAAAATGTCATCGTAGCGACTCAAAATGATTCTCAGTAGTTTGTGTGGCCCCCACGTGCTTGTACGCATGCCTGACGACGTGGGGGCATGTTCCTAATAAGACTACGCGATTCGTGTCGCGTTGGTCATTGCCTTTTTTTTTTTTTCCTTGTCTGCTTGCTTCTAATTTGGCTGGTGATATGAAGTCAGTTGGAAAACTTTGCTCGTAGTACTGAACGTGAGCGCTTTTGAGAAAAATACAGTGAACAAGTCTGACGGATTATTCAGCTATATGTGTACTGTGTATGTGTGTAAGTGATCTGTAAGAATTATTAGTTTTTAATATCAAGTCTTCTACAACTCTCTTAGTTACTTAGTTATGTTTTTTTTGCTTTATTTTTCCAGTTTTATTTTATATTTTGTTTGTACAATCTGCCGTTCACAGGCCCATAAAAAATGTGCTCCACACACTTAGGAGATCCCTGGTGAGGGGGGAGTGTTACCAAATGAGTGCATCCATGCTGTGTTTTCGTAGCACTATCACTAAATGACCCCCGCTATAGGCGGAGGCTGGATGGAGGCTTCCACAGCGGTGCACACGCTCCACGTTGATGAGTTGTGCTCCAGCGGCAAGCTCTCGTGAGCGCTTGTTTACACAGTAAATGCATGACGAAAGAAACACTTTATTGCTTTCTATTTTAATGCGCGCCCCACGGGAATTCGGAGCGGAGTTACGATGCATACAAACAAAATAAAAGTATTTTTAGCGCATGAATTGGACAGCACCTATGTCACAGAGAGCAGTCATCTTTCCAGCAACGCTCCAGTATACACCTGATAACATAGCTAGTTAGCTATGTCAGTTAGCTACAAGTGCATCTTGTCCGGCTGAGACGTCGTCGCACGTCAACGCGAGAGGTGCCGATGTGAACAAAGAAAAGCTGTAGGAGATTTATATATTCTATTTATATTCAGTTGTGCGAAAATTTTACTCGAGTTGGATTCACTTGGTATTGACTTATTTCAGGAGCAAAATGCGAATGAAAGGGTTGAAAATGTGAGTGAACAACCCTGACACACAGACACAATACAGACAGTGACAGTGACAGTGACAGTGACGCTGTGTCACGCAGCGAGTCTGTTTCGGGCAGCGAGTCTGTCTCGGGCAGGAAGTCTGTCTAGGGAGGGACGGTTGCTGTGTGTGACTGGCCAATCACAGAGCATGAAGACTGAATACATAATGAGGATTTCCCTTCATGACAAGCTGTACTCATTTCATGCTCGTACTCGTCAACGAGTATCCGGCTCACGCCTAGACAGATTATTTCTCTCTTTGCCATCACTGGTTGTTTGCATGAATCACCAACTTCCATCCATTTCATTTTCTACGCCGCTTATCCTCACTAGGACCACGGGTATGCTGGAGTCTATCCCAGCTGACTTCCAGTGAGAGGCGGGGCACGGGGCACATATAGAAAAACAACCATTCACACCTATGGACAATTTAGAGTGCATGCATGTTTTTGGAATGAAGAAAACAGGTACGGGAACATGCAAACTCTCCACAGAGATGCCCAACGGTGATTCAAACTCACATCTTCTAGATCTCCTGGCCAACATGCTAACCACCGTGCGGCCCTGAATCACCAACTTCACACAAATGATTAAAAAATAATTAAATAACAAAGTCTTACAGATTACTTACACACATACACAGTACACATATAGCTGAATAATAAACAATAAATATAGTAACTTCTGATCAATACATGTCAATTTCAAACTTAAAATAATGTACCGATTTAAGCCAAACCCATTTCTGGTTAAACCACACCCACTTCCGGTTTATACCCCACCCACTCCAACTACAGATACAGATACGGATAATTTAGATGGGTGAACAGATACAGATACAGATAGTGGTGTACTCGCTCATCCCTAGTAATATGAGTGTAAAGGTGACTATGGGGTGTTATTGTCACCCCCTGTGGTGACACTGGTTTGTTATGTTATTGAATTGTGGTTTGTGTTGTGCTTTTCTTGGTCATAGTTACTGTGTGTTTCTTGTTTAGACCTCTGTGCTCAGTGAGGTGGACGGAGTTATTGGACGTGCGCAGCTGGCTCCCATCAGGAATCTTCTCTTAAGCTCACCTGTGGCAACTGGATGGCGCTCTGTGATTCTCACCCCGTCTCGAGCCTCTACACCACGTGCGGCCAACATTCCTTGTAAGCTGTTGCCATTCTCTGTGCCATCCGGTCCAGCCGTGTCAGTCTGCCACATGTAAAGTAGCTCCGCTGGGGCGGTGTGCTTTATTTATTGTTTGGGCTTTTTTGCTCCCTTGTGCGCGGTGCCTTTTTGTTTCCTTGGTACCGTAGATTTTTGTTCCTGTGACTCCTTTCGACACAAGTAAAGACTGTTAAACTCACCTTGCATCGCCTCTGCATTTTGGGATCCTGCTTGGGAACAAACTCCCATCACAGTTATTTCATGTCTCGTGGGCTCTACCAATGTTTAAAAACATTATTTAGAAGATCGGAAACAGGTTTTCTCTGCCATAACTATGAAAAAATTCAATTCATAAAGAAGGAAACCTACTTAACCGTGGACCCAATTAACCATGATAAAGGATTACTGTATGCACAAATGGAGGGAAACGATGTCAAATCCTTTGATTTTTGTTTTGATTTCAGTTATGTCGACAATTACTTATGTCGATGTCAGTCAGCCCGAGGGGCATCAACATAAACCATTTCCACTGTTTTGAAAAAAACATAACCTATTGGTTTGTATAAGGGTGAATATATTTTCTTTGAACATTTCTACATTCATAATGTCACGTACGAAAGCCATCTGATTCTGACATATCACTCAGTCCTTTTATGCTGTCGCTGTGACATTTGCTAACACCACATGGTTGCTAATGATAGTGTTAACATCCCACTAATGGACTGCCCCTTTGTTCACTTCCACTTTCCCTGGGCTTCAGCCATTAGGACGTTCCAGTTTAGAAAGCGTTCCCTCTTCCCTCAATGTTTTTTTTTTTTTAACTGAAGCAGAAAAAGTAGGACTTGCAGAATCCCTTTGGTTATTTGGTCACTTTGAAGGAGAGAAGTATTAGCTTTTCAGTGTTCCTCCACCTCACATGTTCAACAAGCTGTAATTGAAAAGAAAGCTGTGACATGAACAGAAATAACATTACGAACCTTGTGGTTAGTGCGTCTGCCTCACAGCCAGGTGGTTCTGGGTTTGAATTTTGGCCTGGACCTATGTGATGTGTTTTGCATATTCTTCCCATGTTTGCATAGATTTACTCCAGTTTCCTCCCACATCCCAGTAACATAACCACAGGTGGGTGTGCCCCACCTCTTGCCTAAAGTCAACTAGAATAGGCTCCAACTCACCCATGGAACAGGATAGGCAGTAGAAAATGGGTCACTGGATAGATGGGATCAAACTTTAAATTCATATGCTGAAAAAAAAAAAAGTGATTGAGTATTCTCTTAAAATTATGCTTCAGAGGTTGAGCAGATGAAGCCACAGAATTTTGCAGCATACTGGTTTGTGGATAATACATGAGGGCAGAGTGATACATTCTGCAGATAACCATTGAATCAGAATCACTCTCTTTGAAGAAGCCCCATCACAAACAATACCCGCAAGGCGAGGGAATGAGTTTAACGCTTCCGCTGTTTGCTGCTGGCAACAAAACTCACTAGGGAATCCATGCATGCAGCAGCACACTAAAATATTCACATATATCATTCTGCAAGGAATAAAACTAAACAACATACAGCTTGTGGTTTTTTGCATTATTGTGTAAGGATTGCATAGAAATAGTAGTAGTAGTTTGGAGTCAAACTGTGCACCTCTCTCCAAATAAAAATAATACCAATAACACAGCTCTCTACTTGCTTATTTATAAATTAATGCCATTCCTTACCTAAGTGCATTGTAACTCATGACTCGTGGACAGTATTGCACCAGACTATTACACTGAGATTGCTGGGAACCATTCATATTGGGACACAGTTATTCCAAATCTGAATGTGATCCTCACATTCGCATTTTTTCATACCAGGTTATGTGACTCTAGCTTTTATGAACACTACAACACACACTCAGTAGCTCAGATCAGCAATCTTCAGCAAGCTTCTTCAGTGGAACCTCGGTTAGCGTCATTAATCTGTTCCAGAAGGTGTGACAAAACACAAAGGTAGTGTCAAATGTCCATGGTTAGAGGACATTCAGAAACGCAAAGTGCCTCAGCTTTTATTTCCTGCTGCTCATTTTTCTCACCTTTAAAGCTTCCTTGTGTGTGCAGCCCCTCCGTGCCTCTTCTGCTCAGTGTCGACACATACAGTACCAAACATTTAACAGAAAATGTAGGCTTCGACACATCACCACTGTTAATGGTAGTATTAGACGCAAAGAGTGATGCAAGGAAGTCATTCGGCAGTGGCTGTAAGCCAATAAAGTACAGCTAAACCTGTCTTAGCGGCCACCTTTATAGAAGGGCCACCTGCCTATAGCAGCCACTGAAAAATCCCCCCCAGCAAATTTACATGTTATAGACCCTGTGTATAGCAGTCACCTGTCCAACGCAGCCAGCGGCCACCCATTTTGTCTCCCTTGGTCAATATCTGACTGCATATAGCGGCCAAATTACCAACTCAAGTAGAAGCTTAATGCACGAAAAAGTTTTGTTTTTCAATCAATGAAGGCGTCGTGTGTAGACTTTAATTACTGAGTCCTAGCTCAGTCACAATCATTCACAAGATCCACACAAACTGTCAGTTGTTCCACATAAAAAAGCCGTCTTCTTTTGAGCTTGCTATTTCCTGGTCAAACATGTACCTTTAAGAGCATTTGCACCAAAACATTACCGCAAATTAGGCTGGGAACAGGACGTGCTCCCAGCGACGCTACAATAAAAAAAAACATATGCTAGCATGCATGCGGCAGCGGGAGCAAAACTGAGTTCGGTTGTACTTAACTGAAGTATTTTATCAGTTATCAGTTATTATTAAGCCTCTAGCTTCGTTTTAGTAAGTAAAAACCTTGGCTATGATTGCACTACATTGTCATGTAGCCTTACAAAGTACACTTGGAAGAACAAGAGGTGAATAAATGTATTGCAACTGACGTGAAACTGATGAGGGGTAGGATTAAATAATCTTTGCTTCTTCCTACTCCTTTTTGGACATGCAAAATTGTGAATTGTACTATGTGATGTGCTACTGTTTGACTCATATGCATGTTCAGGATTAAAACCATGAACCATGATAATAACAAGCCTAGTAGTGCTGTACAACTTTTATCAGCAGTCCGCAGTGCCCTCTACTGGTCAACATTATTATTATTATTATTTTTTTCCCCTTTTTTTTTCTTTTTTTTCCTCTACTGGTCAACATTCAAACTGGACGCCAACCTGTCTATAGAGGCCACCTGTCTATAGCGTCCACTTTTGCAGACTCCCTCTAGTGGCCGCTATAGACAAGTTTGACTGTACTGCTAACGAGGTGCATTCCTACACAAGTCCAAATTGGTGCACGACATCTGAGTGTATTGCAGTCTCAAAAAAACACCTGCTTGTTGAAGCTGTATCATATTAAGAAGCAGATTGTCCAACGTGAAGTGATATTTACTGGTTTATTTGTCTTCAGTTTGCTGACAGTTATTGAAATTGTATCGCAGTTGCTCAGTCTTTAAGGCTGAGCACTTCCACTGAAGGGTCAGCGTTATGAATCTTGCTACGGACCAAAGAAAATGTGAAAGCTGCTATTGTTGGATGCTAAAATATACTGAACACATAAACACATAAACACTAAAGCATAACACATCATGTGGAAGAAGTGTTATGGCGTGGGCATATATACAGTGGGCGATATCATGACTTGATCTGATTTTATGCTGATTTTTTTCATTTTGTGTACCCCGGTACAAAGAAATGAACAGTACATAATTTTTTGGTAGATTTAGTTGAACAGAGATAGAAAAATACCAACAAGAAGATTGCAGAAAGAAACAAAAATTTACCAAAATATGGAGTCAAAGTTATAAATGAATTTATATTTGAATTTGTTTTCATTCATTCAGCCAAATGCTTTTAAACTATACATTAACGCTTGACAATGCAGATAGATAATAAAACAAGACCCAACAGTGCAAGCAAGTCAAGACTTTTTCATGGCAAAGAAATTGAATTTCAAGTCAACACCCCGATCTCAACCCAATAGAGCATACGTTTCACTTAATGTAGGTGTCTGCAAGTGCTCATGCTCTACAGGTTTCTGGCAGCAACTGTTTGGTGTGTCACGTTCCACGGGCTCTTTCTGGTTGCCCCTGTCTCCCGTGCCTTTTCTGTGTTTCTGTCCAGATCCTTAGTTCCTGGCTGGAGGCGGAGCTGCTGAACGCACCTGTAATTGAGTGCCTACGCCACTACTTAGGCTGACTACTGACAGCTGGAGAACGCCGGATTATTCCTTTGCTACACCACGTTCCAGCCGTGCGTGTCCCTCAGCCTCGTACTGTTTACAGTCTCTTGCTAGCGCTCAGCAGACTCTGCCTCCTACCGGCATTATTTGTGTTCTATTTTTTCATGGTGAACCTGTTTTGTCACCATCGCTTTACATTGTGAATTCTGGAACAGAATAAATTCTGTGCTCACCTACCTGCCTCCAGCCTCTGCATTTGGGGTTCCCAGACCGGCACCTAACCGCACCGTGACATGGTGTCTGCAAATCATTTTCATCTAAGTATTAAAAATAATGGCAATATTTTCAAATATAGAAATAATTATTGACCACCTGAAAAAAAGAGAGAAAAATGTAATGGTTTAATTCATTTTTAACATGAATACAAGTTACACCTGAGTACATCACACAGTACAGTTCACAGTTAAACATGTCCAAAAAGGAGTCGAAAGAAGCAAAGCTTATTTAATCCTACACCTCATCCGTTTCACATCACTTGCAATTCATTTGTTCACCTCCTGTTTTCCAGATTCTTTGCCAATTGTGAATACATAGGAAAGTGACAAAGCAATATAACAGTGTGGTGCAATGACAGTAAAGGCATATACTTACTGTAAAGACATTATAAAGCAGACTTAATGATAATAACAAATAGATAACAACTGATAAAACGGTTAATAGTTGACAGAACCAGTTTGATAATGACTGAATACAGAAAATGTACTCACCAGAAATGAAGAGTTAGTGGTCAGTGTAAGAGTGATTAGACTTAGCATTGTGTGTTAAGTATTGTATGTATCAACCTTGTACTTTATAAACATCAACTGCTTGTACTCTTTCTTAAAATCGCTCATTTTAGTGCATTGTTTCAGTTCTTTATTCAATCTGTTCCACAACTTGATTCCACATACAGAAATGTTGAAGGTTTTTTATCGTTGTCCGTGCATGTAAGTGTTTTAAGTTTCATTTTTGCCTAATGTCATATTTGTCCATGCATAATTTTAGCTGTTTGAAAATTTGCCAAGTCACCAAATTTTAATAATTGTAATTTTAGGAATAAAGGGTTTGTAAGTTCTCTATAAGCGGCATTATGGATTATCCTAACTGCCCTTTTTTGTAGCATTGTTAGTGAGTGAAGTGTACTTTTATACTAGTAGTTATTTCCCCATATCGCCAAACAATAAGTTAGATATGATAATATCAGTGAACAATAGAGCGTATGGAGTGATTTTTGGTCCAGAACTAATTTTACTTTATTTAGTATTGAGGTATTTCTTGCCACTTATGTTGTATATTTCTAATGTGAGACTCTCAGTTCAAATTATTATCTATTATGACTCCGAGAAATGTATTTTCGTTGACCCTGTCAGTGTCCACTGCATCAGTTTGTGTTTGCCAATGCATATCCTTTCTGCTATTTTCAAATAGCATTATTTTAGTCTTACTTAGGTTCAATACAGGGATGTGATTGTTAAATGGTCAAATCTATTGTGCTACGAAGGCAAAAAGATAATACTTGTGGACTTAACTGTATAAACATGGTGAATTACATTTTCTCGTGGGGATAAAAATGACATAAAAATCTGCCAAAAAAAAGACTCGCTCAATTATTAGAATAAAATGTGACGATATTTCTTGTTTAAAAGAAATGCTGTCTCGGGGGCACAGGGCAGCCTGAAGCCAATCAGACTGTGAACTATAACATCGCTACTGTGAATACTGTCATTGTAGTTTTCTTAAAAGTAAATGTTAAATACCGTCTCGTTCTCGTGACCCCAATATCGTTGTAGTCTCGTCTCGTGAGCTGAGTGTATCGTGACACCCCTGATGTCCTTCCATACGACGTATCTTATGTGGTCAACTCATGCTGGCAGCAAAGTGAGTGACTCAGAGGCATTCCCCGATGTAACAAGCTATACATTCCCCGGTGCGTGTTGTGGGTGTAGCCCGGGTTGGATCATCTCCAAGCCTCCAGCTGCAATCTTAATGAGATTCTGGAACCACCTCAATTGATTCCTCAATACTAAGGAACAGTGGCCCTACTCCAAGCTCCTTTCAGATGTCTAAACTTCTCACCTCATTTTTTAGGCTAAGACAAACCATCCTACGAAGCACACCGAGAAAAATCACCATCTTATTGCAGTGGTGTGTGATTTGTGAGCCTGTGATGCTGAATGGAGCTGCGCTGTCCCTGCTCGTGTCTCTGTGGCGATTCATAGATAGCAAGAGCCTCTTCCTGTTAGTATTTAGTAGTACAGTGGTGTCTTGACTTATGAGTTTAATCGGTTCTGTAACAGAGCTCATAACTCAAATTACGTGTATGTCAAATCAATTTCCCCCACTGAAATGAATTTAAATGCCATTGATCCGTTCTGGGCCCCTGAAAAAACACAGCTATTTTTATGTTACATGTTCTTCAATGAAAAAAATGTACTGTAAATAAATAATATTGGATAAAAACATTACATAGAATGTACTGCATTAAACTGGTTTTATCAAGTGCATTATAATGTACAGCATTTACCTTTGGTATCAGGTGACTCCTGAGTCCTGATTCTCCGCCAAACAAAGCATCATCAGCTTCTTCTTCGATGTCCGCTGTTTTGAAATTACGTTTTCAGGTCAAAACGGCAAAGTATTTTATCATTTCAGCCTTTCACCCACACGGAAACCGCGTTCTGCGTGACCTGGAACAGTATTTTTCGAAAACGGCCTGCAGAGTGGGAAAATCTGGAAAGATCGGCTTGTCGTTTCCGTATAGACGGCTGAACTACTGTTTCACAGTAATCGATGACGTCACAGACCCGTCGCCAATTAGCCGCCATCACGTGACCAGAAGTGAGCTTTCACGACAAGCCAACATAATATCTGAATATTTCCATGGACATGACTCACCCCAGTCGACAGTCTCCTGGTATTTTGCCGTCTTATTCTCCAAAATGAATCGTAGAAGTAATTCCTCTTCCGATGCGTTCTTTCCTTTTTTATAGTTTGGTGTGTCACGTGATTCAGTCTGCTTCAGTCTGTTTACATCTGTATTGCATAGCTTTCACCCAGTGATCCATTCCCATCTGGATGCAACTATTTATAATCTGGCACAGTGTGGACGTGACTTTTTTTCAACCCGCCAAAAAAAAAATCCCATGAACGTTCCCATGGGGACAGGGCCTCAGTGTGGTGCTACGCTAGTATAGCTTCGCCAAGTTGGCGACACACACACCATCATGTTTTTTAATTTAAAAAAACATTTTTTTTTTACTTCAATACACGCCTTCCGCTTTTTCTTCGTCAGCACTGCCCTTCGCACTCACTTTCCTCCGACCCACGGTTGGAAAAATTAAGTTTTGCCCAATAACTGCAAGCACAACACAGCACAAGACACCCAAATTTCTTTAAGAACAAAATCGTCCGAGGCAGCTCGTAGTTGGGACACTCGTAGATCAAGCTACCAGTGCAAGCTGGTGTAGCTGTGCGACAGTACTTTGCTAAAGCTCACTCGCTGACACCTTAAGTTGCACTGGACTTTGACTTGATAGTCTGGGCTTTTAACTTGATGGCTTCTGCTCTTGTCTCTCATTTTGTGAACCTTGGTTCGAGCCTGGGTGGAATGCGTGGCTGGCTGAACCAGGCAAAAGCACAATATTGCTGTAATGACACACAAAGCATTTCTAGAGAACTGCCATTTTTTTTATCCTTTCACATTGCAGAATTAAGTTTTGCACTGGTTAAACAGGTATACATAGCTTAATTAAGTGAATGATTGCTTTTAAATGTAAGGAAACCTGCAGGTTGCTTTTTTAACCAAGTGAGCCAAAACCCACACCACACTATTTGAAAAAGTTGGGACAGAATTTTGGTAGTCAACTAGCAATGTTTTGCTATATCTGTGTAAATGAATAGTGACTGCAGTTATTACAACAAAAGAGTCAACAATGTGACTCATACTATCAACACACACGCACATCCTTAGGAAGCGTATCATCCATCCGTATGCAATGCAGCGATCCAACGCGCATACTATTGCCTCTTTTGGGTATAATCTAATCTGCTCTATAGGGTGAACACAGGGAAGGGAAGGCGTAGATGTAGCCTATTAAACACTCTAGTCTGTGTGACATTTGCACCGCATTTCTTTTTTAACAGCTACTACTCCTATACAAAAGAACTGTGTGCAATGATTTGGAAATCCAGACTACACCGGCCGAGTATGATTATTTCACCGTGTGCAAATGAGGACTCGGTGTTAAATTCCTAGATGGCAGTGATTATGACACAGTAATTAGTGAGATGGTTATGCAGTGATGATCGTAATTATTGTAGGCTCATCAAAGGCTGTCAATCACGGCCTGTGTGAAGCTCATCTGGGAAACCCAAATGCTTGACTTTTACAGTATATGACGCACTCACATGTGATTAGAATAGCTTACATTCTGCGACCGTGTGCATAATCTAAATTAAAGATCAGAGGATTGTGTTTATTTTTTATCTGAAGGGATGACCTTATCCGTGTTTCAATTAAACACAAAGAACATGTAAACACGTATGTATGTATGAACTGCAATTACTTAAGCTAAATTCAATTTTTAATTAGGTCACAGGTAATCTTTTTTATGGGTAAAGAGAAACTAAATGTAAATATTGTGGAAATTAGCATGCGCTCACAAGCTATGAGTTCAGCAAGGGTTTTTTAAAATTACATATTTAGGCTTTATTTTAAAATATCTGTACATTGAAAATGTTCTCATCAGGATGATTTCAGTGAAAATTATAAGACAGAAGATTCATGCCTAGTCGACAACATGCCAACTTCAATGCCACAGGACAGAGAATGCTTGGCATCCTCCCTCTTTTGTCTAACAATTTTCTATCTTCTCCAATGAGGACTTTCACATATCTCTGTCCAACTCCCTTACCTTGAAAAGTCATACCGTAAGCAGATTCTTGAAGAGCAGGGGCTGCAGGGGAGAGAGAGAAATACCTTCAAGGATTAAAAACTAATCCAGGCTTGTGAATGGGGTCTTCTGGCCTCAGCCTCCTGTCCTTCAAAACACAGGGAGTTCTCAGCTAATGGTTGGGAGTTTACACGGATGGGGTGATCGGGGTGATCGTTAACAGGCCATAGACATTGTCACTGCTTGTGGAGTGGACTACCTCAGATTCAGTACAACGGTAATGCTTCTAAATGAAAATGTGGTAAAGACATCAGACATCCTCCGTTTTTTTTTCATTATTGGAGTATTTGAATGGATAGATAAACAGTATTGTTCCATCCTATTTATGTAAATGAAGTCAGATATTGACAATACAGTATGTACTACAGTACTCCACCTTATTTCACTGGGGTTACATACACCAGGACAACAAGCAAATGGTGAAAATAGGGAGTAATTGATATGCCCATAAAATCTTGGACAAAAACCCTCCTGCTAGCTTGAAGTTCTCCAATTTCAGTTCAACATTTGCAATAAAAGTGACTGTTGTAATTATTAGATTAAATTCAGTTTAAAGATTCACATTAAATTCTGCAATGGCCTTTCTTCGTTGGCGACACA
The DNA here is from genome assembly GCF_027744805.1 of Dunckerocampus dactyliophorus. Lineage (NCBI taxonomy): Eukaryota > Metazoa > Chordata > Actinopteri > Syngnathiformes > Syngnathidae > Dunckerocampus > Dunckerocampus dactyliophorus. The sequence goes on from NC_072821.1 coordinate 23,183,217, forward strand.
ATCCCAGTTTAAGTTGTAAATATGCCTCTCACACATAACAAAGGCACTGTGGTGCATTCAGGAACTGCTGAGCAAAGTGAACATGACGAAAAAACATTGTTAGTGAAGCATAAAGACGTAAACGTGTAAAAATGGGCTTTAACAGTGGTACATGTATGCTGTGCATAAATTATTACCGACTGATGGTGAATGAGATGTGTGTCATAGATAAAATGTTTTTTGGCCTAATCTGTGAATTTGCAGGGCTGTGAACGTTGACTGTTGGGGGATGCATAGATGTGCAAAGTGACAAGCTATTGCTGTGGCCACACATACAATTTTATCCATTTCAGACAGTGTCATTGTGACAACAACTCTGGGCAGCTTGCAAACACTGACTAATTGTGGCCCATTTTGCCTTAAAAGGGACGGTGGCTTTAATGGCTCAAAAAGGTATTGTAAGGGTAAAATGCTTTTAAAAAATCACCTTGCAGTGAGATAGTGGGTTTTCAGTAATACGACTGGTATCATCTTTTCGGATCATCACGAACAAAATGTCACGTCTCGGCTTTGGCATTGTGGCGACGACCCCGCGGATGCAGAGAGCAGGAGACCTGATTGCAGGTAAAATATATATTTTTATGAAATAGCTGCAATGCAGTGGCAGGATACCAGCAAAGAACAGGTTGCAGTAGCGTGGCAAGCTGCAACAAACAAGGCAACGACCAATAAGATGCACGCACCTGAACTAAATAGAAGGAGAACTCAAATTAGCAACAGGTGCAAGTGATGAAGGCGAAAGCGAAGCAGGCGGACACCAACCAGGGAAAACAGGAAGAGCTACCAAAACAAGAGCATAAATCAGGAACTAAAGCATAAAAGTGGAAACAAACTAAACTGTCACGCATGCTAACTCATGGGTCATGACACAAAAGAGGTAACAATCTCCAATATGGACTATCTTATGTAGTTTTCGTGTTGTCCAAGAATAAATGAAGTCTCTTGAAATGAACTTTTCTTTACTGCCGCTGCCTGCTTTACATAGGCTCCAGCATACCGCATGACCCTAATTAGGATAAGCGGCATAGAAGACGGGTGGATGGATGCCTTGCTTTACTATCCTGATCCAAAAGAATCATGAGCCCCCCCTTGTCTCCTAAAAATCACATCATCAACACAGCTTCAGAGTGATATATGTTTTATTGCAAATAAGAAAATCTGATTCATTTGGAAATCATCTTTCACAATCCAAGCACAAATCACTGCTTCTCTCTACCTGTTCTACTCACTCTAAAATATTGTTTTTTCGTACGTGTCAAGAATTCAAGGACATTAATACATAAGTGATGAATCTGACCTTATTCTCTTACCTCACCTATGTTGTTTATTTGATTATAATTTAAATTAAAGCTGCAGTGTAGTGCACGATCATTGACTTACCTCCCCACTTTGCCCTGTGAGCCAAGTTCTGGTTGGATTTCGGTGATGAGGAACGTAGTCCCGGTTAGTTGGTGGGACCACTTAAGCAAAGAGTTTGGCTTCTCAAAACAATTTTCGTTCAAAACAGTGAAACATTTACATTAAAGTCAGACCTCACAATAGCTCGCCGTTACTTTCTCTCCTGTCGTATCACTGTGCGTCCATTGTTGTGTATGTGCTCTAGAGCGGATGAAGACCACGCATGTAAACACTGTGGAACACGTACACAAAAATGCACACTTTTATTATGCATGTATGCGTGGTGTAAATAGACGGAAAGACAAAAACAATAATTAGATATTCTTAGCACTAACACTCAAAGTAACTCACATATTTGTATATAACGCACACAAACGATGAATTCCTCCATAATTGTGTCTTTTTTCGGCATCAAAGCAGGTAAAAACTGTCACCGTGCTTTCTGTGCTGGCTGGGTGTTGTTAACATGATGATGCATTCAAGTGTACTGTGTAACTTATTACAGAAGTACAATTTGCTGCATTTAAGTATTCCTGGAATTCTTAGAAAATACATTCAAAACATATTAACTCAACTTAAATGACGTTGTGTCTTTGAATTAACGCAACTCAATTAACTCAACTTTGAATTAACCCAACTTAACTCAACTTAAATGACGTTGTGTCTTTCAATACCCCCCCCCCCCCCCCCCCCCCGCTACTATTACAAAGGCTAGTGTTGGACAAATAGATTCACAGACGTGTGGTATCTTATGACATAATCATGTCCTGTCATTTATCTCTCTTTTCATAAAATACAGTAAAATGGACTAAAATGGAATATTTCAGACATGGTTGCAAATGGTGACTAATCATAATTAATTCATTTGAAAACTGTGATTAATCTTATTTTAATTTTTTAAATAAAAATCATTTTAATAATCTGAGAGTCCTAATAACAAAAAAGTTTTTTTTTTTAAAGTAAATTAAAAAAGCTTGACAGATATTTGATGCTCCGGCATTGTTTTGCTTCTACAATATGTTCATTGTGGGAATTAACTTGTTAACAGTGGGATACATTGGAAAATGATCATCAGCACCGAATGTGGATGTTTTTTTAGGTACATAATACTGCGTATATCACTGAAGTGGATGCTGTTGTCCATTTTATGTGATCCCCTTATAGCCAGATGCTCCAGGACACACATGAGTAGAGGGAGGGACAAATATAAGCATTCAGGCGCCCAAAAAATGATGTTGTTTGACTTGAATTATTATAATCAACCAACTTTGCTGCTCTCATCTATTGTAAGGGAAGTGGGTAAGACTTCTCTGAGGAATAGAGGCCATCATAAACCCCTGCTGACAACCAAGGCTATTTTTATTTCCCTCTCCTACTTCACTTCTGCTCAGCACAGCATGCTGCAAAATCATCCGTTTAAATAGTGTAAAAAAGAACCATAATCCACAAAACCTTGTGAGTAAAAGGAGACATTTCAGAAGACCGCCAAAACGGGATGTCAGCAGCTATGTCTTGCGGGTACAGGTGAAAAAAAAAATGACAGGTGCAAAATGAGAGACCGGGAACAAGTTACAGATGACGGTGACAGATTTATCTCATATAATCTACTGTTGTTTCACTTTTCTCACTTACTGTATCTATTAAACCAATGAATATTGATTGCTGCTATGCTTCTCCTGTGAACCGGAATCACTGCAAACTCCCAAGAAGATGTTTCATCCCCACAGGATGAACTGTCCTCAGGGTAGCCCTCATCTTTCAAACTGTACCAGCTATATTACACCGAGGGAGAGCATGATGGGCATATGAAATGTTCGGTTTCAAAGAGTGATGGGTGATGTCAGAGGGGTGCAGTCAAGCACGTGCAGCCCCTGGCTCTGCAAGAACATCTCTTCCCTGAGGCTTTAGCGGTTAGATCAGCTCCGCTTATCTGTGAAGCAACTGTCTTTCACTGTCTCTCATCACACGATATTGCAAATACTAAACATCCCCCAGATTATTGGGACAACTATGGCAGTCAAAATTGCAAGTTTTATAGCAGTCCTATAAATTACACACGGTGTTTCCCCCCCAAAAAACATGAAATCTAAGTTACGCCAAACAAGGATATGAAAGATATTGAAGATGTTGAAATAGCTTGTTTCAGGAGCAGCAGTCCGTGTTAATCTTAAACAGAGGCAGTCCACAAATGTATGGCTTCATAATTTCATTTTGGGCTGGGTTGTTCTCTGTGTCATGCTTTACCTACCACTTGGTTTTGTCAGTTTCCTATTAGTTCAGATAGTAAGTGATATTTATAACCACATGAGACCTACGTTTCATTATTCATGGTGCATTCGTCCCTCGTTTATAGTGGTTAATTGGTTCCAAACTCCATGCATGAATTTGCGCGATTTGGGATTCAATGTTAATGTTTTCTTTCTGCTGCTCATAAGCAATGTAAGATGAGGCCATTTTTACAGGTAAAGCTTCTCAAAGGGTTAACATGCTGCTTGACAGAAGATTCCCTGGACATTATTTTTTTTCAGCTACGCCGACTATGCATTCATCCGTCTGTGAATGCACTCTGATTGTGGACACACTGCCATTACAGAGCAGACGGTGGCTGGAGGGAGAGAGGTCCGCTCGCAGCACGTTGGCAGTACCACTTTAAGTCTTCTCTCCCAACCCCCTCACGTCCCCATAGATACCTAGAAAATACATGTCCCTCCACATGATGGAAAGCACAGATGTCATGGTCCTTTTCAAGCTGAGAAACAAATGTTGCCACGGGGTCAGTTAGTCATGAAGGTCATATGATGCTTCCGTCAGTTACCTCCTGTCATCATGAAAACTGTTGGTGGTCTGCGACAAGCCTCTGAAAACTAGCAGCGGGGTTTTGCCCTTGGCGTTCTGCATTAGCCTGGATGAGGTCCTTGCAATGTCATGTTTTTGGGTCACAATTGCACAACAACTTCCAAAACAAACAAAATCATGTTCTGCAGAAATAAACGTCACAGGAAGCATGTGCAAACAGAGACTGAAATATACAAATATAGGAATATTCACATTAGCTATAAAACTGCATATTGATCGGGTTTTGTGTGACAGTAGGATTGCCAATCTGGATGTGCAGCCTGGTCACACCAAATTGAGTGGCAGCCAATTCACAAGACACTCAAACACTTCTTTTGGCAATAGGCATATATTGAATCCCCCCCCCCCCCCCTCCCCCCCCTCCCCCCCCCCCCACACACACACACACACACACTGAAATGTAGATGAGTTCTTCTTTTTCATTTTTTTATGTGAGTCCGGTGCACATGTGCGGAGGATAAAAGACAAAACAACACACATTACTGACAGAATCCCAATGGGTGCATCTGAAATGTATTGCTGCCCCTACGCCAACGGCGCCCACTCAAAACTATTTACAGCAGTTCATTGTAGAGTTCAAGTTATTGCTGCCGACACGAGCAAGACACTAATATTTCCTGTAAATTATGTGAAAGTTTGGATAAATGTGCAAAGTACTGGCTGCAAAGGACTGCTAATGAGTAAGTCAAAATACTGTAAGTGCAGAAGTTCTTTGCACGTCACAGCTCGTACAGACATACAGAAATATGTGATGTGAAATGTCCAATATGTCCATTTATCTGTACAAGTGAGACAGGATTGTAATTTGCTTTCATGACAACGTGACAGCGTTTTGATTTGTCCCCACGAGCTATTCTCACTACTATGGCTCTTCTGGTACAACGTGTGTTCACTGTAATTATAGATATGGATTTTCAATTATTTTACAGCAAAATGGCATGACATGAGATTTTCTGCTCAGCTACACACAGCTGGAGGGAGGCCCACGGCTTCACAGAGCCATCCCAAGACAGTAATGCCTTTGTGGTTGTTAGATATTGGATTAATAACATTTTCTCCCTTGGAAATACTTTCCTCTGCTGCTTATTAGGGGTGCTTGAGTTGTTTTTTTTTCTCATCAAGACACAGGCAAGGATAAAACAACTGTAGCAATTTAACGGAGGTATCTCCAAAGCAAAGCGCACTGGAATCCCAATTCTTCCCCTTAGCCCTTCCCCTTCATCTTACCCCTTCCCCTACCCCTTAAAACGTAGGCCCAAGGGGAAGAGGCCACAAAGAAATGGGACACCACTTGATTCTCATTACATCATCACCTTTCACCGCTTGCTGGCCGTGACACAGGCACACGAGATAATTAAATTGTTCATAATAAATGTTTCCGACCATAAAGTAAGGTACATACATTTCTACATTGTTTCAATGTTGCACAGCCTGCCTTAGAACACCTTTTTTTTAAATAAAAGGCACACATTTTTACAAACTGTGACATTTGTTGCAAAACAACAAACAACAAATAAATAACAGCTTACAACCAGCACTGTAACAACATTCATAAAAATAAAAAAAGTATCAAATGTACATATGAAATAGAAATAACGATATAACAGACTTTATGAACATCAACAAATGCATAAACCTTATCAACACCATTATTTCAAGGTTTAAAAACCTCCCCTGTTTTGGCCTCGCTCTCTTCCTGTCGATGATGTTCTCCCTCAGATTCTATTGTAAGAAAGTCCAGAATGGCATTTTGTTGCATTTGGCTTTCCATACCGGGATTGCAGCTTTTGAATGGTCCTGGAGTGCTGTGTGGTGTTGCTTCAGCATCTCCTGTGGGAAGGACACATATGCATGATTGATAGGCTACAACTATTAACTCATCGTAAATACAATAACAATAGTAGTAGTAGTAGTATGGTAATAGTGTGCTGAAAACAAATGTAGAGTAATGGTAAAAAAAAATAGATGCGACGTTAGATTCTAAAAGTTGAATAAACTTGTACAATCTGGTGTACTGCCCACATGTGGCCATGTTGTTACATCTTTTATTTAGCTCACTTCCTGGCCATTGATAGTGTATGCTGAATACAACAAACATATCTGACCATGAGAATTGTTGGTGGACTAGTGTTTACAGCAAACAGACTTCACTATGATGTGCAGCGTTACATGAGTGGTTATGTAACGGATGGCAGCCTGTGAGGCTGTGCGAGGTTACGTTGGTAAAACCTCACTCCATCTCACGCCATCGCCTCCCATTACGAAGGTCCAATCAGATAGCCAATATAAAACTCCAACATCATAGTACAGTTCAGTAATGTAGATTTCCCTCGCTAGCAAGTGATTTCAAACTACAACTTACAATTAACAAGCTAATGTAGTTGCTATATTTATCTAATCATTGCCTAATCATTTATGAAATGCAGGAGATTGCAGTGAAGTTAGATATCGGTGTTAGCTGGCTAGTTATGACTAGCGACAATATCTAATAAAACATGAGTGACGTTACTGTGAAAATCAAGAATTATGCCTAATGAGTTACATTTATATGCTTATTTCGGTATTGCATCCAAGTAGGCTCCGCCCCTTCGTTTAAGGAGAATTGGAACACCACATGATTCTTGTGAACACGCAAAACCTGGGGGTAATGGGTAAGATAAGGGATAAGGGGTAAAATTAATAAGAGGCAATACAAACCACGACAGACTGCTTATATAACAGATTCCAAATGAAGCTTTTTCGAATCATCCTGCAGGTATAGATTTGCTTTTGGTCACAATAACTCTAAAAGTCATTTCAGGAGTATGCAGTGTCACATAAATAAAAGAAAGCAATGTTTGACTGACAACAGACATTCTATTTCTTACGGTATATTTGTTCTTGCGCTGGTGGTCTCACTCAGCGCTGTGGTTCATCAATAAATTGTATGTTTACCTTTCTAGAAAACAAACCTTGATGTATCCTGTATGCAGTGGTGGACATATCACACCTTTTGCAGTACCCCCTGCTCAGGAAATGTATAAATTCCAACAAACTATGAGACATTACTTTCTTGTCGTATTGGTCAGCTGGAGATGAAGAAATACTGTATAGGCCTCAATTTCAGTTTCTGAAGCATAGTTATTATGTAAGAAAATAAATAAAAACGATAAAACACCACATTATATTACTCAACTCACTCCCCTTGACTTGCTTATATGATTATCCATTGTAAGAAATGAACATTTATGGAGAAATTTTGCTCAAAAGTACGAAAATGTCCTTCCTGAGTAACAGCCGGGCTTAAAATCTATCTATAAAAATTTGACAAAATGTAAAAAAAAAAATGAAGAGCGGTATTAATCATATAGTTGGTGTTGACGTTTGCAACAATGCCCAATAATAGAGTAACAACCCAAGGCTTTTTGACATTTTTTAAGTAAGTAACGCTTTTTGTCTGCATTTTTGGCTTTCCCTAACATCCTCTCGGGGTAACAGACATTCAAATGCCAATACTACCCATAAAGCGTGAACACAGCATTTTCAAGAAGACTCTGAGAGACCCAGACGGCTGCTTGAAAGGTCAGTAAGTCTCTCTTAAAGGAAAACTGCACTTTTTAAAAAAATGTGTCCATCATCCACAGTTTTTATGTGAGAGATGAACACACGTCTTTCTCTTTTCTGTGTGTTCTAAAGATATAAAAACAGATAAAACAAGGCAGCTAAGAATGCATCTAATAGGACGCAGTTAATCGTCCTATAAAGTCTTCTGTAAAAACCTCGGAAAACTGCCAACAACACTCCATTTACATAATGGGACCTGCACAGTAACCAAGCTGCAGTGACATTGTTATTATTATTGTTATTAACAATGTTACACTGAAGAACTGCTTTACCGGCGTAGTGACACCTCACCACACCACACCGGCTAGCTACTAGTCAGCTAGGTGTAGTGTTCGTTTCTATGTTGTTATGTGAAATCAATGGGCCCAGGAAGGAAGTTCCAGTAATGCTTATGATGACCAAAATACATAAAAATACTGTAAGTGTTACATGTTATCATGAATGTGCCTGTTAGTACATGCACTGCAAAAACAGCCATACTTGAAATTATCTTATAATGAGACAAGTTTTCTTTATTTGAAGCAAAAAAAAAAAGCTGCAAATGGGGTAAGCAAAATTTGCTTGGCTCGAATTCTTATATTTCAAATATTTTTTGTGATTTTTAAGAATATAATGAGTTGTAAAATAAGCAAGTTTTTCTTGATCACATAGCTAGATTTAAATAAAATGTTAAGTAGGTAAGTAGTATGCCAAATGCCCTTTAAAGACTCCTAAATTGCGATACAATTTGCTTTTATGAGGCTAAATTTAAGCAAAATGTTTTTATATATTCTAGATGTAGGAGTATTATTCTTTTCCTGTAGACAAACAACCGTTCATACCTATGGACAATTTTTTGAGTCTCCAATTGGCCTATCATGCATTATTGTTGGAATGTGGAAGGACGCCAGACTACACAGAGAATACCAGTGGGGGAGTGTGCAGGTTCCGAGGTGTTTCGATACAGATTTGAAACTAGGTTGCCTGATTGTGGGGCCAACATGCTAACCCACGCGTCCACCGTGCAGCAAACATTTCTTCTTGTCGGCATGTTAGTGATGTTGCTTACTTCTTCACCGGTCTGAGCTTTTTAACAAGCGTGACAAATTATATGGATGGAAATTTTTAATTTAAAAAGACAGTGTGATTGTATAAAAAAATAACTTAATTTTGGAAAACCTATAGTCATAAACACTATCACAATTCTTTTTTGGCTTGATTTGCATGTAAATTCACTAGTTTTCCATCCATCCATCCATTTTTCATGCCGCTTATCCTAATTAGGGTCGCGGGGGTATGATGGAGCCTATCCCAGCTGACTTCGGGCAAGAGGCGGGGTACACCCTGGACTGGTCGTCATAAATCTTGGTACGCTCTATGAAATTTGCTGTGCAGCCTTCACATTGGTCCGAAATCATCAAATCTTGAGTTTCAGTTTTATTCTTCATTTAAGACAAATATTATTAATGTTGTTGAAGAATAGTCAAAATTAAGTTTTTAGCTTGTTATTAGAAAAAAGAACAAAAAATATCTTCATAAGAATTGTGAGAATCTTCATAAGATTATTCATAAGATTATTTTTTCATAAGATAATTTTTCTCATGTGAAAATTGCTAGACGAGATGTTTTTTTCTTTTTAGAAAAAAGTGAAAGATGTGTTTTCATGTCACACATAAGGATTGTGGCTGAATGGTAACATTTTTTTTTTTAAAGTGCAGTTTTACTTTAAAATGCCGAAATTTGGACCTTTTTGCTGACTGGTGTATGATGTCCTAAAATCATGTGTCCTTCTGGATAATGCTCATGTAACATAAATGGTGGTTTTATTACTTCAAAAATGCCTTTTCCAAGTGAAACCTATCACTGATGTGATGTAAACTGAGTTTTAGCTAGCTAGGCCATTGCTTGGCCAAATGTTGGCAATAAAAAATGCTTTTTTTGTCCTTCCTGGTTTATGAAGATCTTCTGTTACATGTCCTTTCCTTTCATTTTATGATAGAAACGCATGCTTTGGAATGGTTCCAGTCCTGGACACACAACTCTGATAAGCGCTTTGCTGATGGCTAGGGATGTATGATGTATATATGGACATGGTCATAGTTCAAATTGGGAAAAAGAAGGAAATCTGAGCTGCAGTAGCAGGAAATGTGGTGAGTTCACGTCCAAAAACACCCCCAGCCAAATGCAACAGTTTACAAGTTGACTTGTAAACTTAAGTCATTAGTTAAGTCAACTGATCTCCTTTGTAACGGATACATCCATTTTCAGTTTGGAGGTATTTTACTAAAAATGTCCTTGAATCCTGTAAAATTTATTTCTGAAATGCCTTCATTTAATCCATTCTGTGAACAGAACAGTTCTGTTTGGGAATACATTTTTGGTCAAGGACCTTTTTTTATTTTGCATACAATCCCCCCAAAACTATGCAATTTTCATTCTTAAAATTCATCTCTGTTGTTGAGTTGTGTACAGAACACCTTTGATGAACACAGAAGGAGCTTCACTTGACATTTTTGACACTTTCTGTCACTGCCATGGCGTGGTGGTGCTGAGGCAACGACCTCAGGATGCAGAGACGGGACCCAAGTGCAGGTAAAAGTTATTTCATTAATGAGAATTACAGCGCAGGAAAAGGAATCAAGCAACAGGAAACAAGCACAATGCTCCAACACACGACAGATGCCAAAGGCTCAACTAAAAAAATCAAACACAAATGAGAGGCGGGCGCGCTGGAGCAGCAGAGTTAAGAAGGCAGAAAACAGAACAGGGCAAAAACGGAAGTAAAACAAAATAAGAGCATGAAACTGGAATTGAGGTATATAAGTGAAGGAAACAAACGGTCACGCAGGCTAAAACACAGAGCATGACACTTTCATTGTACATTTGCAGATTTTAATTCCTAAATCGTCTTTCACCGGTAAAAAGAAAGAAGATTTTTCAATATGCAGAAAAAGGGCTAATAAAACATAACATATAGTGCACGGACCAACGCTGAGCTTTGTTGATAACCTATTTCTTACGTAAACAAGTACACCAGCAAACAGCGGAGTGCACTTTTGAGAGGACGCTGCAAGCAAATTATCCTCCTCCACATGGTGGAAAAAAAGAAATACTGCGTGAGCATGTATGAACACATTTTATATGCATATTTTATATGTGTACATGCATATTTTTACTACTTGTAGTAAAAAGGTGTTTGCGGCCAGACAGCTGTCTTATCACAGCCAACCCATCATGCTGAGACCTTCTCAAAAGAGGTGGTCTTGCCACCACGTTGGTTGATCTGAATCCACACCTGACGAAAAAAAAACCACACCAATGGGGAAAATGAACATGATTTTAATTGTAATAGACCAGAATAGAATAAAATATTTTTTCTTGTGTTAAGGTTTGTCAAACAAAAAAAAAACATAATTCACTGGGTTAAGCATTTTCTTTTCAAATACTTCTTAGTCCGAATTATTTATTTTTTATATTGACTGAAAAATATTTGTGCATTTACCTTTTATTGGTATATGAAGTGCATGCATCCTATCCTTCGTCAGAAAAAGCTCTGACACTTTGTTGTAAAAGTCTTATCACCGTCTGGTGAGCTTGGATATATAAATCCTCCATCTTGGCCGTCAAATTCATTCATTCATTCAGCAGAGCATAAAACTATCTTTCATGAATTTCTTTTACTGCTCTCCAGCTGGTGCTGCTGTAAAAAACAACAACTAACTTTTCCTTTCTATGGAAGGACGTCAGTGACAAGCACCTTCCTCCCTCCACCCCTTCAGGATGAAGAGAGAACTGCACTACCTCAGCATATGACATTTATCTGTATTTTATTTTCCGGTTAGCAAGTAAAATTATGTCACATTTACATTAGATATTACACAGGCTATAGAAATTAATGTACAGTGTTCCCTCGTTTACCGCGAGGGATAGGTTCCCAAAATAGCCCGCAATAATTGAAATACACAAAGATACACAAGATTGTTTTTATTTATTTTTATTTTTGTTTGAAAAGAAAATACATAGGCCGCACGGTGTTCTAGTGGTTAGCATGTTGGCCACACAGTCAGGAGATCGGGAAGATCTGGGTTTAAATCTCCATTGGGCATCTCTGTGTGGAGTTTGCATGTTCCCCCCGTGCATGCGTGGGTTTTGTCCGGGTACTCCGGTTTCCTCCCACATTCCAAAAACATGCATGTTAGGTTAACTGGCGATTAGGTGTGAATGTGAGTGTGAATGTTTGTTTGTCTATATGTGCCCTGTGACTGACTGGTGACCAGACCAGGGTGTACCCCGCCTCTCTCCCAAAGTCAGCTGGGATAGGCTCCAGCATACCTTAATGAGGATAAGCGGCATAGAAAATGAATGGATGGAAGAAAACACATTTTACTCACCATAATTCAGTAGTAAGTTATAAATATGTGATAATACAGGTAAAATGTACAGCATACATGTACAGTGGAACTTCGGTTAGCGTTTGTCCAGTTAGCATGTTTTTCGTTTAACGTCAAAAACTGATGCCACAATTTTGCCTCGTTTTACCTGCATTCGCTGGTTAGAGTACAATATGGCGCGCATCTTGCTGTGTGTAAAATTTATTTTTATCACAAAACGTCCTGTTTGCATCCTATCAGCTTGCTAACAAAATGGCACTGGAAGTCAGCTATGTCGCCGGTCTATGTCATCAGCGGTTGACTCTCAAGAATGTTAGCACAGAACACGTTTGTGTAGTTTAACAATTATAGCTTTACATGAAACAATTCCAAATGCATATAAATGATGAATGAACGGGAACACTTAGGATTGCTTTTACCTTCATTGAATACGTGACTGTTCCCAAAAGCACAATGTGGCAGCGAGAACAAAATGGAGACCATTTTCCTGTTTTGTCATGAATTTTTTGGAGTTTCTCACTTTCTATATCAAATGCTGGTACTTAAAACTTTCTTTGGCTCCATTTTGGGTTATTGACGTGATAAACGCTATTGAATTCAAGAAATAACTCATGTCAAAACAGGAAGGTGGTGTCCGTGTTGATCTTGCTGCTACATCGTGTCCTTGGGAACAGTCATGTCACAAATCACATCTCCAGTGAATTAAATGTTCATTTATCCCTTTCATTCATCAATTAAATGTATTTATATGCATTTTTAATTGTTTTATGCATGTAAAACTATATTTAGAAAACTATAAAAATGTGTTTTGTGTTAACATTGGCTTTCTGGAACGAAATAATTGGGTTTGTAGTAGTAGTAGTAGTAGTAGTAGTAGTAGTAGCATGGAAGGATCCAAGGAACATGGAGTGCAAACTGCAAAATCTTCATCAGATTAATTGGAGGACCAGACGCAAGAGTTCTTGTTGTTAAAGTCATCAAGGATCTAGTAAAATACTGACGTCTCCCAACATGGAAAAGGAAAACAGATTCAATATGCCACAAGAAGATCAACATTTGGACACTTTTTGTTTCACAGATTACAAACAATTGGATTTGGAAAAAGACATACTGGTAGATCCGGACTCAAACTTTTTTTTTCAATGAGTACAAATGACTGTTGTTACTATACCTAGGAGCAACACAACAATAATCTTAAAATCAACAATAAGTTGTCCATTATCCACATAAACAGCAGAAGCATGTATGCAAACGTCAATAACATCAAACAATATTTGAATCAATTCAAGGAACCTAATTGCAATCTCAGAAACTTGGATTCATGCTAACAAAGGTATGGACTTTGAGCTGGAAGGATATGAAATGATAAGTACAAATGGGAACAATTCAAGTGGAGGAGGTGTGGCCGTATACGTGGACAAACATCTGAACTACAAAATGGTAAAGAATATGTCATTTGTTATTGATAACATTTTAGAATGTATAACGATTGAAATCTGTGAAGAAGAAAGCAAAAATGTGTTAATAAGTTGTGTGTATAGACCTCCAAAGTCAAGGATTGGAATGTTTGAGGACTGGCTAAAAAGACTTTTCAAAAACTGCGCACAGAGGACAGCGTCAGCACTTTTAGGAAGGATCTAGAAGAACAAAGTTGGGAGAGTGTCTACAGTGCAAAAGATGTGGATGAAACATAAGATCACTTTTTATGCACTTATATGGAGCTCTACGATAAGAACTATCCCTGGCAAGAAAAGCCCAAGAAGCAAAAGAAAAACAGCCAGCCATGGATGACAAAAGGACTAAAAAACACCTGCAAGAAGAAGAACACATTATACAGAACATTTAGCATTCAACAAACTAAAGAAGCAGGAAAAAAAAGTATAAGACTTATAAAAATATGTTGCCAACAATCTTGAGAGTGTGCAAGAGGGAATATTATAGTCATTTACTAGATAAGAATACAAATAACATGAGAGCAACTTGGATCATCTTTAATAGTATAATAAAGAACAGTATTAAGAAAGCAGACTATCCTCACTATTTTATGGTTGGAAACACTAATAAGGATGATATGAATGAGTTGAAATGTTTAACAATTATCTCGTAAATATTGGACCAACACTGGAAGAAGAAATTCTCTCAACTCTCAACAATGGAGGAATGGAATGACACCATAGATAGGAATCTCAGTTCCATGTTTCTCAATTATGTAACTAAAAAGACGCAGAAAGTGTGCAGTTGCACTATTCATGGATCTTATAAAAGCCTTTGATACAATTAATCGCTTTGAATTGGGTTAAAAGCTACCTAGCAAACAGGAAGCAATTTGTAAAGCTAGGAGAATACACATCTACGAGTTTAAATATCACATGTGGAGTACCCCAGGGGTCAATATTGGGACCAAAACGATTCAAAACTGTTCGATATTTGTAAAGTGACAAAGGACTTAAAGTTGGTATTATCTGCGGATGATACCACTGCCTTGTGTTCTGGGAAAGCACACAAGAACTAATTAAAAAGGTCAAGTATGAAATGGTCATATTAAATATGATCTTAGAGGAAAATTAAACTTAAAACACTTATATGCGAGAACAAGGCTGAAAACCCACAGCATTTCAGTATGTGGAATTCAATTATGGAATGGATTTAAGGAACACAAATATTGTACCAAGACGAGCGAATTCCAAAAACAATACAAGCAGTCGATGTTTGCTAAATACAAGGCAGACACGTCCTGATTATTATACTTATTGTTCTGTCATGCTTGTTTTTATTTTTTATTATTTATTTATTATTACACTGATTATTATATGGAATAATATTACATGGAATGCAGGAAGTGAATAATATGTACTGTACACGATGTGGAACGGATGGGGGGGTGGGATTAAATAAGTTTAGCTTCTTCCTACTCCTTTTGGACATGTGCAACTGTGAAATTATTTATGAGATGTTTTCCATTGTAACCCGCATGCATGTTTAAATCAAATGAAACCAAACCAAACCAATTATTATTATTATTATTATTATTATTATTATTATTATTATTATTATTATTATTATGTCCATTTAAGTCTGAGTCAGACCTTCTGGAATGAGCTGATGCGATTGTTCATGGATAGCAGGAGCCAACATGTTACATCATCACAGTGCGTTCATATAAACAATAACAGTCAGAGGTAATTAATAATGGATTCAATTAGCACTCTTTGTTCTATAAAGCATTAACTTTGATGAATTATGTTCCTTACTTTTCTGTTTTCATTGAGTCCCTCCAACATGAGAAGAGAAGCTTCCTTTTCTCTTGTACCAAGTTTCTAAATATATCACACAGCTACAGTACGTAACTCGATAGCAGGAGTGACCTGAAAACTGTCTTAAAGGGAGGTTTGAGACATGGTTGATATTTAACTTACTTTCCCTGCCAAATGTATCTATGTGTTTGCCAAAAAAGAACCCAAAACAAATTGGACTGTGAATGAATAATCCGGTACAGCTTCAGCGGCTCTGGTATTTGGGCCGAATATCCTGCAATTCAGCCTTAATTCATCCACTGGCCTGTGACATTTCAGTATGAACAGCATTTACAGAGTACATTTCCCATTTATCAAGCATATCTTGAAAAGTTAATCTGCTGTGTCAAATATTCAAGAGTGAACTACAAGACTGTGGCCAATTGTAAAGCTAAGCAAGCGGTATTTAAAAAAAAATGATAGACATCTTTTGAGATACCGTGTTGCAAAGGTTTGGTACATTTTAGGCTATTCTATTCCAATGGAATCTTAAGATGCACATGAAAATACTCCTTGTCTTGCCGAGAATGAGGTAATCTGGCTTTTTGCCTCAAAGAGTAAGTCTGACACACGTAGCCTCAAGCATATGTGTGTATTCCAGAATGTGTGCAAGTGTGACTGCGCTGCAACATATGTGTGTGTTACCTTACAGCATACACAGTACGACGGTTGTGCATAGCACATACCGCCTGCAGGCCTACACGATCACTGCATTTCAAGAACTCAACACCTCTGTTGTGAAACCCAGTTAGTGTTGAGTCATAGCTGCACACTGATAGGATGAGAAGGGCAGGACAGAGACAGGATGGTGATGATATGTCTTGCCTCTAAATAATGTGAAAAAAGAAATAAGAAACAGTTCTTTAATTGATACTGTCTGCTAAAGCCAAAAGTAGAATGTCTACAAAGTGTGCAACAATGTCCTTTTAAAAGTAGCCGTGTAAAATGATTTACAATCTTAACAATGATGAAAAAGAACATGAGTGACAAAAGGATGAGGGATGGATGGATTTATTTTAGAGATATCGGTTCCTATCGGTATCGCTTTTTCAGCTGATGATGACGTTGTGCTCCACACAGCAATAAGCGTGATTATATTCAGTTTCACCTTTGGATTGTAAATATGAAATTCGCAAAGCCAGTAAAGCACTGCGATGGGGGAGGACGGTGTCATTCTTTAATACGTATAATCTAATATCACACCTCAGGAAGAATCACTCTCAGCTACCTGCAGCAACTGAAGATGCGCTGAATGAGCCCAGTTTATGATGTCACTAATGGTATTAGTCCAGAGTTTCATACTTAACACTTTAGTTTGTTGTTATGTCGACGTTTGTGCCGCATAGAAATGTGCAGCTTTCCAAACTGTATCACTGCCTGCATTATGTAATTGGATTCTTATTTGTGAATTTGCAGTTTACATTGCATTACATACAGTACATATTTGTGAAATGCATCCAGTGGCATTACAATAGAAAAGCATAACATGTTCATTCATTACATAAGATGTGATTTTGAAGGAAGAGCTACTGCCAATATTGGTATCGGTTGATAACGGTAAAGAAAAGCTGCACAATATTGGATACTTGTAAGAAAGCCAATATTGAGCATTGATTTATTTATAAGTTTAAAGACTGACACACAGATAAGTTACTAACTTCCCACACCGTTTACCCACACAAACATGGATATAAAAAAAAACACATTTGCCACTCTCTGCTGTTAAAAAAAATCTTCATCCACGGAGTAGCATTTTAAAATGATCTCTGTCCACACAAAAATGCATCCACAGGATATCATGCGCATGTCCGTGCTGGGGAGGACAGCACGGGCTCTGGGCAGTCCAGCCCCCCCTGAAACCTACCGGCGACAGTGGACCTCCCGACACCGCTCCTTGCTGCCAAGATTCGTCAGCAAACCCGAGCAAAAGCCGCTAGATCGATCACCTCTCCACGCGTTCTCAATCATGAGTAGTGATGTGCGAACAATGATGATACTGAAACACCGATACCTCCGATACTAGATCTTTAGGCTCTAAAATCGATTCTCAAACAAAAATATTAATACATTGATCCTTCAGTCGTTTGAGATAATGTATATCATTAAGAGGAACACAGTGGAAAGTAACTACATTATTGAGACCTTGTCTAGATGTTATGCACTTCTTTAAAATAAATGAATAAATGACCCTGATGTATTATAGGCGTTATTTTATGAGATATGCTTTTTAAAATTTACCTGACACATTAGGTGTATTTGCAGAAAATATTGGTATCGGATGGGTATCGCTGATCCCAGCCTGAATTTTACTCATTATTGAATTGAAAAAGAAATCAGTGGTACCACAGTGGTATTTTTTTTTAATCCATATTTGTGTGGGCATAGCCTTATTGAAGACAAAGGCAACCGACAGCTGAAATGATGATGCTTGATGTGCTGAACTTCCAAAATCTGCAGAGGAGAATGACCCCTCACTATAACATTTCTCTACATTAGTTTTTCACATTTTGCAGAAATTGTATATTTGACTGATTGACCTTTGAGACAAAAGCACACAAGCAACAACAAATGAAAAAAGGAATTAGAGCATTTGTAGCTATTACAGTGTCCAGTCTTCCAAAGAGAGGTGATAATTAGTACATGATTTTAGAGTGTGTATGAGTCTGTATGATTATTTTGCCCATTTGAACATTTCAGAGATCTGTGATGCTGGATGAGAGGGCACAGTGTGTTCTAGTTCATCCCAAACAGTGTTTGCACGGCGTTGAAGTGCAAGATTCTCTCCTCTCGATGTTTTCCACCAAATGGATTTTGCTTTGTGTTTATATTTATTACTAACCAACACACCTCTTCTTCAATGAGACTGTTGGACAGAAGACCACTCAGGATTTACCATCAGGTAAAAATGATAAGCTTTCTCTGACAATGTACATGCTGAATATTTATGTAGTCTCCTAAAACCAGCTGTGAATCACAAGACTATTCCTCTAGAGATTCAAAGCATCTGCTTTGCTTTTCTGTTTATGTTTATGCTCATGGCAAAACTGTATTCACCACATAAGGACACCAGTTTCCTCTCGGGGCTTGCTTTAGTAAGGAAGATTGGCAGTGGAAATACTCAGTATCATTACAACATTGTGTAAAATCCAGTAGTATTGAGAATACTGCACATGTAAGCTACTAACAATAATGTTTAAAGGTGTAATAGCCACACAGGTTAAAATAGAGAGTAAAAAACAACACAGGAATCCATGAATGTTCAGTGTCTGGTGTTAACAAGCAGCTGCTGTTTAAATAGAGTGGAAGATGATTTCTCCTGGCTTGAATTATTCCAACATTAACCCATAATTCTATTTTCTCTTTCCATGGGTGATTGCATATTGTGATGTTTGAGTCAAAAAAACACCAGGCTTTGTCATTGCACATTTTTTGGACTCACATTTCAACTACAACAACTACACATTGCAACAAGGCTGTTATGTATGTTTTTGACAGTTTGTATGAATATGGACAAAAGTGTTACTTAACACCTCTGAATGAATCAGGCAATGGGCTCGTACCCGTAATCCTTCATATTTACCAATACATTTGGACAATTCTGTGCTTCCTACTTCTTAGAAATAGTTTTGGGAAGACCCTTCCAATCAGTAATATGTCTGACCTTAATGTCGTGTATACAGGAGATGCGTACACAAAAACTGGCCTCTGCTTTGAACCCATATTTGTGCCATGAACCGAGCAAACACACACAATAAGACTTGTTGGTGTACCTCTACTAACTTCAGTGCACTCTTAAAACCCTTACCACATGGTATTTACTCAGTTTGCCACAGTCGTCCCTCACCACACTGCGGTTCCAATTTTGCAGCTTCACTTCATCACGTTTAAAAAAAATAATAATAATAATTAGTACATCATGCTGTGTTGTGGTTGAATATGGCCTATTATTAATTTAAAAAAAAACAATCTTCCACCAAATTTTACATTTTTTTTGGTCTAAAGTAAGTATTTTCAAGCATAAAAATTGCTAAATGAATTAAAATACAAATATAAGGCACACAATGCATTCAAAGATGTGATGGATGTCACGTAGTATTCTACACTGGGATGTACTGGAAGGTACACAAGCATCAGACTTGATCGCCTGTACAACAGGCTTTTATTGCAATCAAATCGCAACAGGCACGTTAGTAACAACTAGGGCTGTCAAATGATTAAAAATTGTAATCCGATTAATCAGTTTTCAAATGAATTATGATCAAAAATCATTTATTGATCACTAATCATGATTAATGACTGTTTGCAAATAATATGCCCATTTCCTGTCCGCCACAGGTCTGGAACACATTTATTGCAACACACAAGCACAAGTTTTCATTTTTTCTTAAATGGCTTATTTTCTCTGATTATGTGTACTATATGTGTAAACGTGACTATAAGGGTGTTATTTCATGTTTAGAGGACTCTTATAATGATAAAAAACACTATTTAGAAAGTCGTAAACAGGGTGTCTATGCTCTAACTACGAAAATATTTGATTTATAAATAAGGAATCCTACTTCGCGGAAATTCACTTATCGCGGTACTGATCTGGAACCAATTAACTGGATTACTGTACTCGCTAGTTACATGTTTTCACAATCAAATCCAAGTACTACCCGTTACTTTTTACAGTACCTGGTCAGCTGTCGTTAGACTGTTCGCATTGAAATGAACAATGTAATTTGAGAGCTTTTGTTTGCGGAGGTCCTGCAGTACATTTTGGGGGGCTGAGTCGTACTGTATTCAAGCATTACAAATAATAGATTTAGCAATAATTTGTCCAAATTTATTTCAGATTACTGTGACGCCTCTTAAATTAAAGTTGAAAGTCAACACTTCAATCACATCTTAAGTGTTTTATTTCAAATACAATGTAGCGGTGTCTAAAGCTTCAGTAGTCATGGTATCATCACAATGTAAAATTACACTCGACGAATCCGAATCATTACACTAATTCAAACTGCTTGCTTCTTTTTCCAGGGCGACTATGAACTCATGGCTTCTCATACTTGTCTGCTTGTGCATGTGTCCACTAATCTCATTTGAGTTTTGCAGGCCTGCCGAGGGGAGAAAAGCAAAGAGAGCTACAGCTGACCACAGTGACGTGAGCACCACTGTGTCATGATGTGTGCACATGTACACATTTGCACGCACAGTCTCTCTTACTCACCTACACACTGATTTCCAAATGGGCATAAACCACCGACGCTTCCTCAGTGTCATTGCGTGTACGTATCATTGTGTGTACAAGAGCGAGTGACCTATGCTTGCCAGTAGCAGCTGTCGCTCCCAATTTGAAAGGACACTGTGCCATGCTTCTCTTCTGAAAATCTGCTCTTGCACACTGTACAGCGTAATATATAAATATATGAAATGTTATTGCTACACAGTGAAAATCCTCTCTGCCCACAATTTTAAAATTTTAACCTAACCCAATGTTTTATTACAATCCATTCTTATGCACTGTCAGAAGTGTCCACCAAGCATGTATGTGGACTATCATACCGCACAGCCCCCATTCGCTTTATATGCAGAAAGACGATGCAGACTTTTACTTTAAATGTAAACCATATCGGAACAACCCTGCATATTGATGGTAACTGTGTGAGTTGATGATTGACTGTAAATTATTACTCAAAAATATGCATATTTACGCAAATGTGACGTATTCTTGGTTTACTGTATATTATGCCTTTTCAAGGATAAAAATGGATAAAAATGAGCAAAAATACAAATTATATTCAGAAGACACATTTAAAGATGTGATATGTAGTATTCTACCCTGGTACCTCGGTGTCTAATGTTACTGTAGCGATAGTTGGCGGATTGTGTAGTTCTGAGCCACCATTTAGCATGTGGGCTATAGAGGGCAGTGACATTCTGCATGCTTGGTGAGACCTAGCTTTTAGGAAATAAGTCCATAGAAGGAGAGAACTAGGACGTGTTGAACTGTTCATGCTGTGTTTTCAACATCTGCCTGAAAGACATAGTGCTCTGTGTCTATTTCAAATAAAAAGGCTGACTAATTTGCAATCATCCTGATGTGGTGTCGTTCAGCCGCCATTACATTACAATGATGAGACCAATACCCACCGCAGGAAGTACGATGTCCAGAAAATAACTCTCCCAATGCTAACGTGTGAGTCTTTATGTTTTATATATGATACAGTCGTCCTTGGGTATATCGTGTTTCGAACATCGTTCCCTCGCTCTATCACGGTAAAAATGTATTAATTAATACATCATTGCTTTTTCGTGGTTGATTATGGCCTATTATTAGTCCAAAAATATGTAGTATTCTGGTCACTAGGTGTCAGTAATGTTACACGAATGAGGTATTGCCTTACATTACATCACCTTAACTTGCAGCTATGGATGCAGAGTCCAACATGACACAGTGAAAAAACGTTCTCCTGTGTGGAAGTGGTACGTTTTTGGCTTCTTACTTTGTCCTTCTTCCGCACTTAATTTCAAACCCATTTTTAAGTTTAGAATAAATACATTGGAAGCTAACTAGTTAGCTCGGTAGATTTGCTATGTTTAATGCGGCAGCCGTCTCTTGTGTCACTTCAAACATCCGTTAGCCTGCACACAAGAGTTGCGCAATGTGGTGCAAACAAAGCTAGCAGTAGTGTCTAAATGAACGTCTATGTATGCCAGATTCAGATCAATCAAGTGACAAAGGTCATAGTGAGGATGGATGATGGGCTGGTCGATCTTGTTTTTTTTCCTCCGCCAAGGAGGAGTTATCTGTTTGTTTATCTGTTTGTTTGTGTTCAAAAGAACTTCAAAAGTTCTGAATGGATTTTTAGGAAATTTTCAGGAATTGTTGGAAATGGGATATGGAAGAACTGATTACATTTTGGTGGTGATCTAGATCACCGTCTGGATCAAGGAATTTTTTAAAAGGATTTTTTAACATTGTGAGATGGAACTATTTTCGGCATTTGTGCATATAACTCCACAAAAAACGGTCAGAGTACTTGGAAAAAAAATCAAGGATGAGTTTCCAACAGGTTTGACAAAATATCAAAGGCTGATCCAGAATATGAAAAAATAGGGGAACTTTTCATCATAGGAACACAACAAATGAAGCTATAAACTATATACAGGTATATGTAGCCAATACACTGTGGAATCTGGAGTGTGCCAATGGATTTGTTGTATCTTCAAAAGCCATGGAGCTAAATCCAGATGAAACCCGCTATTATGGAAAATGCAATGCATTTTTGTGAATAACTACTGGACTAATATTGGTATCATAATAAATCAAATTGCTAATGGTATGTTTTCATGGTCAAGGTATGTATACAGTATATGTAGGTAAAATAAATGTAGGACTAATATTTATGGTGTAAATCGCAATATGGAGGGAACTATGCCGCGTGGCAGAGGTCTGCACTCTCTGTTTTTCTAGCCATGCAATCGACCCACATTGCATTTGAGATATTACAACAAGGAACTTTCCCAGTGCTAACGTGTGACTTATTATGTGTTATTATCGCTTATCGTGTCTACTATATTAGGTAATACAAGTATAAAGGTGAATTTAGGTGTGTTATTTCATGTCTACAGAGCTAGAATAATGTTAAAAAAACATTTAGGTCATAACAGGTTTTCACTGCTCTGACTATGAAAATATTTCTTTTATTAATATTAAATCCTACTTTGAGGAAATTCTCTCATCACGGTAGGGTCTGGAACCAATTAACTACGATAACGAGGGATGAGTGAATGTCTTATTATCTGTTATTATTTCTATTATATTGGGTAATACGAGCATAAAATTGACTATAAGGGCGTTATTTAATGTCTAGAGGGCTCTAATAATGTTAAAAACCGTATTTAAAACGTCATAAAAAGGTTTTCAGTGTTCTACGTCAGGAATGCTACTTTGCAGAAATTCGCTTATCACGGTCAGATCTGGAAGCAATTAATCGCGACAAATGAGAGATTACTGTACCGGTGTTACTGTTATGCTTTCGATGTAAACAAACTCACACGACTCAAATTGCAGCAGATCCTTTAATATGCTCGAGGATACTGTAGCGACCTGGTCGTTGGATAGATGGATGGATGGATGGATGGATGGATGGATGGATGGATGGATGGATAGATAGATACTTTATTTATCTCCAAGAGAAATTCACAATAAGTGTAGTGTTAAAGAGCGTTGTGATTTCGAAACTCTATGAGAGTTGAGTTTGCTGATGTTGTTTTGTCGTGGTTTGGTCGAGCCTCTTTTGATTTTGCAGTAAAAGCATTATTGATAGAGCACCTCCTCGTCATCATTACAACGTCCAGGTAGACGTTACAACACGATCTTTATCCTCAATGCGGCCAATATAGACCATACAGTGTATATCTCGTGTTTACGGACCAAAATTAAGTTTTTAATTAATTATGGGATCGCAATACACTGAGGACAACCTGTATTCACAACAGTTGTCAATGAGTAAGTGTTGGACATTTATTGAATTGACAGACTTATGCTAACGGATTATATTAAAATGCAGTACCGTGCATGGCAAGTAGCAATTTAAGTTACAGTACTGTATATAATCTTTCCTAAAGGAGGACATGTTATAGTTTGCATATTAGAAGGAATATTTTATTTTTGCAAACGTGATCTCTAAGCTGCTCTGGCCATTAAGCCGACTATGATTTCCTGGATTTCTTACTAATGACCTGATTGTTATGCCTCTCTTACAGTGACCTGCTGACAGCTTCAATTAAGCTGCTCATACCACCTCTAGCAAAGCTCAGCTCGCCCATCCCCCCACTGCCATTTAACCAGCAGTCTAAATGGCAACTTGGCCAACCTCAGCATGACACTTGAACTCAATGATGTTATGATTTTTATATGAATAGTTTTGATTGTGCTGTTTAATTCTTATTCAGGGCAATCTACCAAATGATTAACAGAGGTTACCTGCAGAGATTAGAAATGGCTTTACAGTACACTATATACAGTACAGTATACTTGCCAATAATATGTTAGGACGTGGCCTTTATTCAGCTCGGTAAGCTTTTCAAGTTTCTAACTCGTTTAGTCTCTTTACAGCGGATTTTGATCACAGTAAACATTTATTTGTATTCATGTCAGCATATTCTAAGAGAAGACACTTCTGAGTAGAATATTTTTGTTTTAAGGCAGCGTTTGCTCACTGACAAGCAGCCAAGTACAAGCTCCAAGCACATTATGTCATCTCGGGCGATTTCTTCATCATTTGTTGTTTTTTTTGCTTTGCCACACACTCACACAAGGTCAAATTATTAAAAATTACTCAAGCTACATCATGAGGGATGGAGATAATTGTAAGATAGAGACATGATGGGGGGGGTGTGGTGGTTGCTGGACTTTCTACCAGGGATTTATGATTTACCTCAGACATCAGAGGGGGAAAAAGAAAAGCCCAGAAACCAGCAACAAAATGGAGGGTGGTATCAAGAAGGTTCCAGCATATGCACACTGTGCGTAAGTGTGAGTTTCACATTTGAGGTGGAGCCCATATACAGCTGACTTTGGGCAAGAGGTGGGCTACACCCTGGACTGGTTGCCAGTCAATCAGACGGCACATGTAGACATACAGTATACAAACATTTACACTCACATTCATAAGCCACTTACGCAGTCACCCAAGCAAGCACCCGAATGCTTTTACATTCCACAGATGTTTCCTGATGTTTAAACTTTTTTTGTTAACGTGTTTATTGTGGAATTGAATGCAGAAAAATCTTTTTTACTTGATGTTGATGAAAGATGCCTGTGACTATTCCTATCCATCCAGGTCGTTGTACTCTCATGGCATTGAATTGATCGCAACTTTACTGTTCAGGCTTCATCGGTTCAGTTCAAATGATAGATAGGACAGCTTTTACAAAGGACAGCAAAAACGTCTCGACTAGATAGGAGAGACTTGAGCTGTCCTATCTAGTCTTTGAGCTCTCATCAGACGACCTGAACAGTCCAGTTGCAAATGATTCTGTGCCCTGAAGATCCTGAGGAAAAGGCAAAGCCAACAGAAGAAGCAGGCCAGGAAGGATGACATCCCCCATGTACACAAGACAAAGACAGGATGAGCCACAGCAGGGTAGAACACACGGTCAGGCAAGGGGCTGATTGGCTGACAATCCAGGAACATAGAAACCCAAAGCTGATTTTTAGATCAGTGAATCATCAGTGCTTCTATTACCAGAATGGTGACAAATACATCAATAATTAGTCACTTCCGTTAATAAACTACAGACTGAGAATGTTGTAATTTGGTTTTAATTGCCAAGCAATGATCACACAAATGCGCGTAGTCCTAGTTTTACAAAATAAACAGTTTCAAAATGAGCAGAACTCAAAGCACATTCAGTCATTTCAAAGGTGAAGTGAAAAAACTGAGCGCGAGGGCTAAAGTAAAAGAAGAATCCCTCGAGATCTGTAGCAAAAAGGGGAGGACTATGGAAAAACAGAAGGAAGAGAGAGCTTGCCGCCAGCTTCAACGCTGAGGAGGATCAAAAGGGCTGTGCTTTGCATCTCAATGGACATTGGGCCACCAATACTGATGAGCAATCATTTATAAGGTTTATTTTGTGGTCATTGCGCTTAAAATTATGGGCATCACGCAGCATGAATATGCAATTTTTTGTGATGACACCAATGCCAATCATTTTTATAATTTTTTTATTAGTAATTTTTATGTTCTTTTTTTTTCGGGCTGTCAAAAATAGTGTGTTAACGGCGGTAATTAATTTCTTTGGTTAATTACGTTTACTTTTTTGGTGTAATTAACGCATGCACGCCAGAGCAAGCACGCCTCTGTTATGACGGCAGGCGGAGTCACACACAGTCTGACGCACACACATTTCTAGTCCGTTCATCCTGGGAATGACACTTCCTCATTGTGATTACAAGATGCATTCAGGGACATTCGGAACATCACAAAATCGGCTTTATAATGCGTGTGCAAAGTGGAAAAACAAAGTGGATATTCTTATCAGTCACTTTGTAACTCTTGCTTGGGATGTACAATTTGTTAAATGTACGTATGCTGGAAAATACACTGGAAACAAGTAAATTTACCTTAAATTACGTGATGTCTTTGAACGCAACCCCTCACTTCTCATAATAACGCGGTTGAAAGTGTGATAAAACTGTTCTGCTACTATTAAAGAGACTAGCGTTACACAAATAGATTTTTAGACTTGTGTGGTATCTTTTAGCTTGATTGACATATTCAGTTCATTTGGAGCTGTTAAAACATAGAAATATATATAATCCTGTCCTTGCTGTTAATTATATACAGTAAAAATGGGAATATATCAGACATAGTTGCTAATGGTGATTAATCATGATTAATTCATTTGAAAACTGATTAATCTGATAAAAACATGTAATCATTTGAATGGAATTTTTTAAATTTAAATAATTGTATATTTCTTTTCTTTTTTTTCTTGAAGATGGTTTTACCATGGAAGTTACAAGGTCTATTTTAGGAGTTAGACGTTGAAGTTCCTATTTTGTCTATTTTGACATCTGTAGATTTCACACACAGAGTTGTGTGGCTCATCATGCTGAAATTTTGCATTTTGGCAACAAATCAATTCAGTGCAGTCAAATATACAGTATACATTTTTTTTTTCATGATGTTACTACTCACCCAACGGGAGTATGGAAAAAAACAGATTGTTTAAGCAGGTCTTCAAAATCATCATGTGATGTCCAGCTGAACGTTCCAAATCTACAAATCAAAATTAACCAATTGGCTTGTTTTAAAAATGCACTGCAATAAATCTGTTTAAAGCTAGAGTTAATTTAAGATACAAAAAAACCCACACATCCATATTGGATCATGTCCTGGCAGCTGCCCAGTGTATTCTGGATTCTCTTATGTAACAAGACAGATACAACAGGAGCAGATGAATTGTATTGAGGGTTTGACCTTTTCACTTCTAACGTTGCAAGTTTCAACAGCATCACTGCTGCCGATTGAACGATCTAAAGATTTCTCTCAGATGATGAAAACTCATTAGTCTCATACTCATTTTAGACGTGAGGCAAGGCTGTGTTGGATGAAGGCGTCACACTGTCCTAAAAAAAATGGTTTTGCAAAGGTATTTGTCAGAGAATCATGTTGGAAAACAGCAACACATCAGTTCAGAAAAAGCTGTGTTCAATGAACTGTTTGTTTTCTGGAGTCTCCATATTTGCTAATAAACAAGAAATTGAGAGTTTTTAGCTGGTGAGTTGATTTTTCTTAAACCCAGCATGTTTTTACTGGAAACAAAGGAGACTGTGAATTTGTGACCAAGGTTCCATTCACACTGCAGGTCAATGCCGTTTTTTTACTTACTATTTTTTACTCATATGTGACCTGTATCTCATTTTTTCATGTCACTGTGATTGTCATGTCAGTGAAGTCTGATTTTTTTCCAATGCGACACAGGCCTCTTTCATATGTAGATATGTACTGTATGTATGTATCCGACGCTACTGCAGTTGGAACGTTTGGGTCACATATAACCGACCTATACGTCATCGAAAGACAGGTTTTGCCATGCAAACGTTGGGGAAAGGTACTCACAGATGTAGGCAAGAGTTATTTTTTGTCATCCGAAAATTGTTTGAAAAATGTTTGTCAGTGAAGCGGCTCACATCAACGTCTCACCACTCCTGGCTTCGACATCCACCCACACGCTCCTTGAGACAGACGTCTCAAGCTGCCATAGCCAAAAGTCTTGGTTAAAGTCTTTGGTTAAGTCTTGGTTAAAACAACACAAATCCTTGAAATGGTCACAAATACGCGAGCAAGACCATGTGTGTAACTTCCCGGACTAATTCCATTCACCTTACAAACAAATACACATTACATATATTTGGTAACGTGACTACATAAAAAGATCAGATTTTAACCAAATATCTGAATTGGGCATCATGCCCTGCAGTGATTGAATGTAGAGTTAATGTAGACATTCTGAGACCAGAAATGAACAAAGCAGTGCTTCATCATATTCTGTCAATTTGGATTAAAGCCTGTATGAATACCGCCATCCATGTTCATAATGCCATAATCATCTTGAAAATGTTCACCTAATCTCTAAATACCCACTGAGTGGAGATTTCAGAATTACCTTCCATGAGTGTGTGTTTGTTTATCACAGACGGCTGGCCGAAAATCCTCTCATGAAACACTTATGACCTCCATTGGGTTTCTGGTACTTTAAGTTAGAGCCTACTAATTACATATTTTCCGGCACTGTATCTGACCGATCTATCTATTTCCCTGTATGGACAGAAACGCAAAAAAGATTGACTGCAACATTCACTATTTATTGCACAG
The DNA here is from genome assembly GCF_027744805.1 of Dunckerocampus dactyliophorus. NCBI lineage: Eukaryota > Metazoa > Chordata > Actinopteri > Syngnathiformes > Syngnathidae > Dunckerocampus > Dunckerocampus dactyliophorus. Next base: position 23,212,149 of record NC_072821.1, read on the forward strand.
TTTTGTCATTCCTAGTAAAAGAAACATGACCCATTCCAATTACCAACCGTTTTTGAAGGGCAACTTTTGATGAAGGAACTACTTGCATACACAAAATGAATAAAGACAATGTCCTGGTCTCTTCATGGGAAAACATCAATGACACATTTGTAAACTAGCTTCTTTGATTACTTGGTGTTTTACTGTGTGCTCTTCATAACATTTGGGGATCATCCATAAGTCCCTTCGTGCATTCAAATTCTCATTTAGTGCAAATTTGAAGAGACAAAATGAAAGAAAAACAACCAATGAAATAAGGCAACAATTATATAAATATATCAAAAATAGTCAATAGAGAACTATCTTTGTTACAAAAAAGGTGCAAACGTTCTGTCCTGCACCAGTGAGAGAGTCATGTTTTTCAGTTCCTCAACTGACCTCACAGCCTTGTATCCCAGTTGATGGAGAACCTTTTGACACACAGTCTGTGTGTATTCTACCATGTCATAAGACAGTTTCAAGCGCCAACTCTCTGCATTTGCCGCTGAGTCTCGTACTGTACCAAACTTGTGTTTTGCTGATGGCTCATTGCTGCCACGAGTGTTTGCTTGTATCCAGTCTTCCACGGTTTTATCCATTGGCAGCCCCAGATAGTTATAGATCTCCTTTGTCTTTTGGAGTGGATTTTTTGCTAAATCCTCGTAGCGAACCAACATATATTTTCCTTTCAGCCAATATGGATGGCTGAGACCCGTTGAAACAGAGTTCCGGTAGTCTTCACAGACAACAGTGAGCTGACTTAAATCAAGATTATAGGGCTTCCGCCCCGTGGCCCTCCAGATACGCCACAGTCGGTATGTATCCCTGAATGTCTCAATTCGGGATGATAAGATGCCACGTGGGTCTCTGACAAGTTGGATCACTTTAATATTCAGTCGTGGATCCTCCAACAAGGCGCGGAGATCCCCAATCTCTGGTACACGGACAATCTTGATGGCCACATGTTGTTTCTCCCGGCAGGCCTCAGTGGCCAAAGTCATATTTAGAAGTGCACATTTCTTAACACAGTCCCCTTCGTCCACATTCACATCAGCAGGGCTGAAGGCATCACATACAGGTTGCTGGCACAATGCTCGGCTCGCGCCACGGCGAAACAGTTTGTCCGTGGTGTGGTTTGTCGGTGTTGGTTTGATGTAGCTCTCAAGGAAATACAGGTCGCAACCGTACAAGCTTCGCAAGAGGTCTCGACTAGCGCCCAGCATCACACGGCGGTCTGCAGTGTTGTGGCTGTGGGACAGGCGGGGGATCAGTGCGGTCTGGACGTGATAAAGAGGCTCAAACAGGTAGAAAACCTCTTGGTGTTGGTTAAGAAGTTGGCCGACGAAAGAGGAGCCGCTACGAGTGGTGGCCAAAACCAGGATGTGTGTTTTACGGGTTGCATTGACGTAAAAATAAGGGTAGTCATCGCAGCCTGCTGACCCCCGCTCAAAGGGAGACTCCGTCTCCTGATCCCCCAGACCACAGTTCTGTGGACTGGGCAATGTGCACAACTGGAAAGGCTTGGAAGTGAGTGTACGGATAGCTGTGTACTGGATGGCGATGGAGGCCAAGGCCAGCAGGATCACTGCCTTCCAGGAACATTGCATGGCGGAACCACTTCATTTAGACACAGGGGTCCATGCCAGGTCCACCCTGGGAACACAGAATTCACAGGACAGTAAGACATTTTAGTTTGTTTTTCATTAGATTTAAAATTAGATCATAACTTTTTTCTTAATTACACCCCGTGTAAACGAGCATGAATGAACAGAAAACAAATAGTAGCAGACATTTTGTTGCTGCCAATTAGAAGTGAACATAATTCAGTAATGAAGAAAAAATTCCATCGTTGCAGACTTTATTTCCTGCATCAGCAAAAGTGGCTGTAGCAAGCGCACAAGCATTCTGTACAAAAATAAAATGTGGAACTGAAAAAAAATGCATCCACTTATTTTCATGTTGCTTATTGTGTAAAATATTCCAGTGGTTGTGACTTGAGGAAGCGTAAAATGTTACTATGTGGAAGTAGTGTACAATAAACATGTTTTATTTTAACTGAATTAAAACCTAGCATCCAATTATTATATTAGCTATATGGAATATTTGAGCAATTTCTCCTTCGATTTGCAGTCTCACTTTCTGTCAACTCCACACATCTGTGCCAAAGCACCATGATGGTCTGACTGAAGAGTGTAATTATTCTACTATGGTGGGTATACAAATGAGAATAAATCTGCACAAAACAATGTCAAGTCAAGGGGAGGGGATGCTGCAAGTAAAAAAAAAAAAAAAAATCATTTCCAAAACAGCGAATCACAAGCTTGTGCCTTCATGCAGGAAGCTTTGATGATGTACAATAAATAAAGCCTCTCATCATCCCCACATCTGACAGCATTAAATGTGTCAGTTCCAACAGCGAATCCGTTTGGCATCACTGCAAGTTCAATATACAGTCTATTGAACTTGTGCTACATTGAATATATTGAAAAACAACACATAAAATAGCTGGCTTGTTTTTTTGCACAGTTTGCACAGTGTATACATAGAGATGATTGTAGACCTTATATTCCCATTGGTGGTGGTTTACATGTAGAGAAATGTGCATGAGTGCTAAAAAGGCTGAGATTTCCTCCACTAAAGCCTACATCGAGTGCATGCAGACCGCAGTGAACAGGTTGAGCTTCCTGATGAGATGATGTGAGATGGAGTCATCCTCAGTAATGCTGCGATAAGGCATCATAGCACAACTGAACGCATCCCACCCAGCTCGCAAGTGTTCTAACATTGCATTCAAATGTGCGTGCGTGCTGATAAATCCTTACCATAAATCCACCTCGCTAATACAGATGAAAGGCATGTTTGCTTTTTTTTTTTTTTTTTACCTTTTTGGTAGCAGTACTGTTCTCATGATGCTCCGCGCTCGCTGGCTCCCTTTAGTCCTCATAAATGTTGCCAAATGTGCGCTCCCTTTTCGAATGGAGGAGAAATAACCGCACAGGGCTGATCTTGTGTTAAAATATATGATGTGTCGTCCGAGCAGGATTCATCAGAAGAGCTCGCTTCGGATGCAGCGGGAAAGTGCAGTAAAGGAGGAGAGGCTGTGGTGTTATTATCACGCAGTCAGGCGCTGAAAGAGTCCAGAGAGAGAAGGTTGCCAGCCTTCTTGCTTTTTATGATGCGTGTGTGTGAGGTACACAAGGACTGATTGTCTGGACCACCCAAACCCCTCCCCTTTCTTTCCACCTGCTTCTCTCGCGCTCGCTCTCTCTCTCTCTCCCTCTCTCTCCCTCTCATGAAGACACACACACACACACACACACACACACACACACCATCATCATCATCGTCATCATCATGGTCTGTCCTCGCCTGCCACATAACACTACGCCCCACTCCCCCTTGCCTTCCTTTTCATCCATCCAATGACATTGAAGCCACATCATCCCATCAGGCGTTCCAGTACTTTTGTGTACACTTTTGTTTACACTTTTAAATCATTTATTGTGATAAACTGTTTCTCATATCTAATTAAAATTCCAATATAATTCTGAAACAATATGTAACTACGATAACACATTGTGCTTCTTTTCCAGTGATGCCACGGCATGCGTTTCACAGATAAACACTGTTTGTGAAAAACAGCACTGCAATATGCAGTGTAAGTTATAGAAGAAGTGCCATATTTATTTTAAACCAGGGGTGCCCAAAGGGCAGACCGGGGCCATTTGCGGCTCTCTGCACATTCTAAACAATGCAACTAAGCAGGAAAATAAAAATAAAAAAATAATTACTTAAAAAAACAGCAAAAAATGGAAGAAAAGAGTAATATTTTTGTGAGAGGAATTGAAATATTAGGAGAATAAAGTTATAATAATCAGGAAAAAGGTGGTAATCTTTCCAGAAAAAGAAAGTCAGAAGTTTACAACAGCAAAGTTGCAGTATTATGAGGAAATAAATATATTTTAGACTCATCGGTAAGTTGAGATATTTTTTAAAAAGTTGTTTTTTGGTCATAACATCAAGAAAAACAAATATAATAAAGATGCAACTTATGGAAATTAGGTTGGAAAAAAAAGTTCTTATCACAAGAACGAAATCATCATAATCAGTCATAATATTATGAGAAAAATGATTCAAAAGAATATAGTTAAAATATTTGCAAAAAAGCATTTTAAAATGTAAAAATGACCAAAAAAAAAGTTAATAATAATTCGCTTGCCACCTATAACACAAAGCTTCATGGAGGCTATTTTTTATTTAAATATATATATATATATATACACATATATATATGTATATATATAGCTCATTAGCTCATTAAACCCACAAAAACAGGAATTCAAAAAATTAGAATACTGTGAAGAAATCAGCCCAAATTTTTACACGGCATGAATGTTTTAAACTGAGTGTCACACACTAATCATCTACTAAACTCAAATCACCTGCACAGGCTTCCCCAGGTGTCATTAAATTGCTTCAGTTTGGTTCAATTGTCTCAGTTGGGTTCAATATGGGGAAGACTGCAGACATGACAACTGGCCAGAAGACCATCATTGATACCCTCCATAGGATGGGTAAGCCACAAAAGGTCATAGCTAAGGAGGCTGGTTGTTCACAGAGTGCTGTGTCCAAGCATATCAATGGAAAGTCTAGAGGAAGGGCAAAATGTGGCAGGAGAAGATGCACCAGCAAAAGAGATGACGGTGGGCTTCAGCGAATTATCAAACAGGGAAGATTCAAGAATCTGGCAGAGATCCAAAAAGAGTGGAATGAGGCGGGAGTCACAGCTTCAAAAACCACCACATTCAGACGCATCCGGGAGATGGGCTACAACTGTCGGGTTCCTCGGGTCAAGCCACTTCTGAACCTGAGCCAACGTAGGAAGCGTCTCCACTGGGCCAAGGAGAAGAAGAACTGGACTGTTGGCCAGTGGTCCAAGGTCCTCTTTTCCGATGAAAGTAAAGTGTGCCTTTCATTTGGGAATCAAGGTCCAAGGGTTTGGAGGAAGACGGGTGAGGAACAGAACCCAAGCTGCCTGAGGTCCAGTGTGAAATATCCACAGTCCGTCATGATTTGGGAGCAATTTCCGGTGCAGGTGTTGGTAAACTCTGCTTTCTTAAATCCAAGGTCACCGCAACAGTCTACCAGAATGTTTTAGAGGACTTCATGATTCCTTCTGCTGAGGATCTGTATGGAGATGCAGATTTCATCTTCCAGCAGGACCTGGCCCCTGCCCATACTGCCAGAAGCACCAAAACCTGGTTTGATGCCCATGCCATCACAGTGCTTGACTGGCCAGCCAACTCACCGGACCTAAACCCCATTGAGAATCTATGGGGTATTCTCAAGAGGAAAATGAGGGGCACCAGACCCAACAACAAAGAAGAGCTGACAGCAAGCATCAAGGAAATCTGGGCTTCCATAACTCCCAGGCAATGCCACAGGCTGATTGCTTCAATGCCACGTGGCATCGAGGCAGTGATTAAGGCAAAGGGATTCCCAATCAAGTATTGAAGATTGACATATTGTTTTGAAAGTACCATATTTTGATTGATTTGATATCATCCTAATTTCTTTCTTTTTTTCCTGCAAAAACTGAGAAGTAAATGGTGATTTCTTCACAGTATTCTAATTTTTTGAATTCCTGTTTTCGTGGGTTTTATGAGCTGGAAGCCCAAATTACGTAAAAATAAACAAATAAATACTTGAAATCGTTTAAATTGTGGGCCCTGAATCTATAATCTATGAAAGTTTAACTTTTTGAATAGAAATTATGGAAATTAAACAACTTTTCCATGACATTCAAATTTTTTGGAAAGGGTCTGTTTGTACAGTATATACACTATACATATATATATATATATACAGTACTGCAAAAAAAAAATTAAAGGAACACTTCCAAAACATATCAGATCTAAACTGGGGGAAAAATGATCTTGAATATCTTTCCTGATAATAAGTGGGTGATGTATTAGTAACAAAATGATGCCACATCATTTGATAGAAATGAAAATGATCACCCTATAGAGGGGGGAAATCAAAGACACCCCAAAATTGAAAGTGAAAAAATGATGCAGCACACTGGTCCATTTTGCTAAAATGTCATTGTAGCAGCTCAAAATGATTCTCAGTAGTTTGTGTGGCCCCCACGTGCTTGTACGCATGCCTGACAACGTCGGGGCATGCTCCTAATGAGACTACAGATGGTGTCTGGGGGATCTCCTCCCAGATCTGGACCAGGGCATCAATGAGCTCCTGGACAGTCTGAGGAGCAACCTGGCGGCGCCGGATGGACCTAAACATAATGTCCCAGAAGTGTTCTACTGGTCAGGTGAACGTGGGGGCTAGCCAATGGTATCAATTCCTTCATCCTCCAGGAACCACCTGCATACACTAGCCACATGAGGTCGGGCATTGTCGTGGACCAGGAGGAACCCAGGTCCCACTGCACCAGCGTAGGTTCTGACAATGGGTCCAAGGATTTCATCCCGGTACCTAATAGCAGTCAGGGTGCCGTTATCTAACCTGTAGAGGTCTGTGCGTCCTTCCAGGGATATGCCTCCCCAGACCATCACTGACCCACCACCAAACCGGTCATGCTGAATGATGTTGCAGGCAGCATAACGTTCTCCACGGCATCTCCAGACCCTTTCACGTCTGTCGCATGTGCTCAGGTTGAACTTGCTCTCATCAGGGAAGAGCACAGGGCACCAGTGGCGTAGTTGCCAATTCTGGTGGTCTATGGCAAATGCCAATCGAGCTCTACGGTGCTAGGCAGTGAGCACAGGGCCCACTACAGGATGTCGGGCCCTCAGGCCACCCTCATGGAGCCTGTTTCTGATTGTTTGGTCAGAAACATTCACACCAGTGGCCTGCTGGAGGTCATTTTGTAGGGCTCTGGCAGTGCTCATCCTGTTCCTCCTTGTACAAAGGAGCTGATACCGATCCTGCTGAGGGTTGAAGGACCTTCTATGGCCCTGTCCAGCTCTCCTGGAGTAACTACCTCTCTCCTGGAATCTCCTCCATGCGTCCAGGTACCGCAGTGATGCCCTGGTCCAGATCTGGGAGGAGATCCCCCAGCACACCATCCGTAGTCTCATTAGGAACATGCCCTGACATTGTCAGGCATGCGTACAAGCACGTGGGGGCCACACAAACTACTGAGAATCATTTTGAGTTGCTACAATGACATTTTGGCAAAATGGACCAGTGTGCTGCATCATTTTTTCACTTTCATTTTTGGGGTGTCTTTGATTTCCCCCCTCTATAGGGTGATCATTTTCATTTCTATCAAATTATGTGGCATCATTTTGTTACTAATACATCACCCACTTATTATCAGGAAAGATATTCAAGATCATTTTTCCCCCAGTTTAGATCTGATGTGTTTTCGAAGTGTTCCTTTAATTTTTTTGAGCAGTGTATATACGAACACAAGCCGACTGTTCTATTTTTTAATGTATTTTGCCTTGTAGTACTGTAATGTAACTCCATATTTATACTGCTACATGCTTGACCAGGAGAAAGCACTGTGACACTGCTAATGAGGAAGAGTTAGACGCTGGGGAGAGAAAGCTAAATGGAAAGCTAAGTTGTAGCTGTATAATACAACCCGGACAGAGCGTGTGATTAAAGTTTATGAAGAGTTAATAGGCCTGCTTAATTCTACACCACCAACAGAACACTACCTCTTTTAGAAGAGTCTAACGACGACAACGATTTGTCCTTTTTTTCAATATTACCTCCTCTACCACCATTACCAACGACGTATGCTCGGCCACTCCCATTCAAAGGTAAATAACATTTATCATTACGTATTATTATATCATTTTTATTATTGTGTTTTTCATTAATTATCCTCGTTTAATATTACTACTACATCCAAACTCATATTTACATACATACGCATATACTGTATATGTATACACGTACATGTATTACCTATATCATTGGTAATATTACCTTTTCCCCCACCTAAAACAATTCGACTTAAGAACAGTCGTCTGGAACCAATTGTGTTCCTTGGTTGGGGACTTAGTGTATATATAAAACATAATGTTGGTTTACCAAATGTAAAATATCAAAGTGGCCCCTGCACCTTTTGAAGTTTCAGTATGCAGTCCTCAGTGAAAGAAGTTTGTCCACTCCGTTTTAAACAATTTGTCTCAACAAACGTCATTTAAAAATCATGACCAATAGTCAACTAAAATGCCATGTTCTCCTACTATTGACAAGTACGACAGATTAGTCCTAATAAATTCACAAATAGGAATCCAATTAAATAATGTAATAATAATGTTAACTATACAATTTGGACAGCTGCATTTCCATGTGGAACAAACATCAAGTAAATGTCATGTGCTGTGTTGCTGCCGCCTGTCTGCCGTCTTTTGCAGTACACTGCCGAGCCTCCGGTAAACACCTGAAGGCAATTACTCACCTGGCCTTCTTAAGCCTGGTTGTTGGACCCTCTCATTGCCAGATTGTTCCTCGTTGTTCGCCTGGCCTCCGTTGTTCCCTGCCTCGTGTGTACCTCGTTGTGTGATTTAGCTTTCTGGTCATTGCCTTACCTGTTAGTGTGAGTACTTTTTGCCTGCTTGGCTTACTCCAGCAGCGGCGGGTTTTTTTTCGGGCTTCTTTGCTAGTGTACTCACCTGCTTGGGTTTTTAGCAGCCCCTTGAGTTACTTCCTTGCATTGTCATTTTTTCCTGCTAGACCTTTTTTCCTCGCAGTATTTTGTGTTTTTCCTTTTTGTGGCTTAGCCCTGTATTTATGTTGTTGGACATTTTGGTGTATTCTTTTGTCTGCCTTTTTACTCCTGTGGAGGTCTTCTTTTGTATTAAAACTTTTTGTTCACTACGGACTTTGCCCTCTCTGCATTTGGGATCCAAACACTGGTTTACGCCAAATCGTGACAGTAAATGCAAATAATGAAGCTCTGGATTAATACAATCAGTGAAATTAAAACTGGGCTCTTTCAGCACGTCACCCCTTACACCTTACTCCCCTCTCGCAGCGCTTTCATTGCAAAATGCATATTTATATTCCATAGGCAAAACTTGGAAATAATTCCAGGCCGCAGACATATTGCTTGTTGCTGTGTGGAGCACATAATTACTCGAATGCTAATATCCATCCATCCATCCATTTTCTATGCCACTTCTCCTCATTAGAGTCGCGGGGGTATGCTGGAGCCTATCCCAGCTGACTCCGGGCGACAGGCAGGGTACACCCTGGACTGGTCGCCAGCCAATCGCAGGGCACAGTATGCTAAAGTATGCCAAAATCATCAACAGAAAAAACCCTGATACCGATATGAACTGATATCTCATTTTTATGCCAATATTGGACGTCCCTAATCTCTCCCGTCCCCACACAGAGGCTGACACTTTTATAACTTTATTCTGACCTGAACACCTCAACAGAAGTTTAATTCCAACACCATATATTTACCTCCAACTCACAAACACGTCTCTGGTCCACTCATTATCGGAACGACACTTCCTCATCGTCACGAGACGACCGCGAGGTGCGTTCACTGACACTCCGAACATCACAACAAAATTATGCATGTATGCGTGGTCTACAGAAACAGAAAGACATGGAGAAACAGTAAGTGGATATTCGGAACTCTCACTAACATAACTCTTGCTGGGGAAGTACAATTTGAAGTATGCTCGGAAAATACATCTACACTCAAAACATGTGAATTCAACTTAACTTATGTGGTGTCTGAACGCAACTACCTCATGGCTCATAATGACACAGTTAATGTGTGATTCAAATGTTCTGCTACTATTAAAGAGACTAGTGTTGGGCAAATACATTTCCAGGCATGTGTGGTATCTTTTGGCTCGAGTTAAATTTTCAGTTCATTGGGAGCTGTTAATACTAAGAAATACAGCATATATAATTGTGTCCTGTCATTTATCTTTCTGTACAAAAAATACAGTAAAATTAGGCGTATTTCACACATGCAAATGTTGATTCATCATGATTAATTAATTTGAAAACTGTGAAAATTTGATACATTTTTAAAAATAATTTGACAGCCCTTAATTTTGTTTAATTTTGTCTTATTTTAATTTGTTGAAAAAAAGTTTCATTGACTTTAATGTGAACATAGTGCCTCGGGTGCTGTGATCCTGCAAAGTCCCATCTCCAACCTGTACCCCGACTACACTTTTCAGCGGGTGGCCCAGCTTCCACACGACACATGCACCACAACAACCAGTAAGTAAAAAAAAAAAAAAAAACATTGGCCGCTTTACAAAATAGTCTTTTCAGTACAAGGCAAGACAGGACAAGAAAATGCAGATTGCATTCCCATTGCTAGACTTACTATTGTAGCTTTAGAAAGATACCATATTCATGCCGTCCTTACAACTACAAGTATACGACATTTAGTGGGCTTTCAAACTAATCTGTAGTCACAGTGTTTTTGTTTTTAATAATAACTACATCAGTGGTGACGGCAAAAAATTAATCACATTTACAGTTTTATTGGTATTATTTCAAATATTTCTGCATCTGTTTATGACATGGTTAATTCTGAAGTGTATTTTCCTGAATCTATTTTGTGCAGTCTAACTTTGTGAGTCATTGTCCTGTCAGGTGGTGACGCAGAACTTACCAAAACCTTTTCATGTCCTCAAGCTTTAATATCAGCATGTCGCATTTGTGTTGTATGGCACTTAAAAAAGGCAAATCAAAATTGAAATAAAGTAAAGTGAAAGTGATACATCTTGAGTTAAACCCGTCAGTCAGTGTGCTTTGATAATTAATCCGATATAAGAGTAGTGCCAAAGCAAAGGGGTAAGATGGTATTGCATCTATATTGTAACATTAAAGGGTAGAAATATGAATACACATATTGCATTGGCTCAGGTTTATATTTTCCACATTATAAATGACTGATTAGCAGAAGTGCTATTTTATGATGATTTTTATTTCTTAACCTTAATAAAAGGCAGAAACTATCATTAAAAAGTATTTTAATCTTGGTAAATTGTGTAATTTCGGAACATTACACTTTACTCACTTATATTAGTCGATGAATGGTAATTACCATAAGCTTCCCAGATGAGAAAAGGCCTAGCTTATTTTCTAAGTCTTCTCTAAACATACTGTTAACATGTAGAGAACCTTTAATGCAATTACACTCACATTGTAATGCAATTAAAGCCCCATTCATTTAACCTTTTCTGAATAATACCTCACGTTGCTGGGGGAACATCAGAGCCTTGTAGAAGAAAGCCACTGCATGTGTTTCTAGCAGTGCCAAAGGGAGGCTGATGAAGCAGCAGCGAGAGCTCTGATTCCATGTGGGTCCCTAGAGCATTGATGTCAATGAACCCAGCTTGTGGGAGCCATGTCAGGGGACACACTAGCGCATAGAAGCCGAGCATCTGCTACAGCATGATAGCCTCTCACTGCATTATTATGTAGGGCCAGTTGGTGTGAGCATGCAATGATTGTGTTAGCCATTTTTCATTTCCCACGTCGGAAAGTGTTCTTATTTTGCAAGCAATACAAATGTTATTTTGTGCTATTTCATGTTTTATGCCAGTTACATGTAAGGTGTTATAGTCAGCAATAGGGATGTCCCGATCCGATCTTCAGGATCGGGATCGGCTTCCGATTCAATGTATTTTGAAGATCAGTCCGTGCTACTATATTGGATAGCAAGAGTGTAAAGGTGACTATAGGAGTGTTATTTCATGTCTAGAGGGCTCTAATAATTTTAAAAACCATATTTGGAAGGTCCTAAACAGTTTTTTCTATACTCTAACTATGAAAATATTCCATTTATAAATAACAAATCCTAATTCGTGGAAATTCACTAATCTGAAACCAATTAACCACGATGAACATGGTATTACCGTATTTTATTAAAATAAACTTACTATTGTGCCCCACTGTGATCCAGTATCATTTTAAAAGCCCCTGAAATGAGCAAGCTCGGGCCCCAAGCAGGATGAATGTCATTGTCAGTATAATGTCAAACAGGACTTCAAAAATATTTCCCAAGGATTCAGCCATGCTTCATTGGAGCTCAATTCAACCAGCATCAAATATTCAACTTTGGCAATTAAATTGTCTTTCTGTAGCTCAGCTTTCTGCAACACATTCCAAAAGATGGACCAGTCTCAACCAGGGTTGTTAAGAATGTACACTGGAAGTTATGTCAAGTAAGCGGCGATGCATTCAAAGCGTGTCCCATTGGAGTGTTCAGCATTACTGAGTATTTCAGTGTTATTCCAGCCAAAAATGATGCTATTTTGAGACAAGAGTTGACAGTAGCAACAAAGCAGCAAGTGAAGATTGTGAGGCCCTATACCAGGGGTCTTCAGTTAAAACCGAGTAAGGCCCGTTCATGCAATTTTTTTTTTACAGCAAAGAACAAGCTAATATGAATATCAAATATTATGAAACCCTGCACATCACTGCTGTTGTTGTTTCAGGACAAACCAACTATCTTGGCATCTAAATTGCATTTAAATGAAAACGGGACCAAATTTCACATAATTAATACAAAAGTTTGACTGCACAAATAATGAAATGAACACCTGAGGCTTATTTTTAAGTTAAATAAAACTGCACCGGTTTCTCTGAAAAATTATATTCAACAATAAAAGTGTCTCTTTAAAACATAAGCTACAACAGTACACCCTCTTAAAGTTTGAGATTTTCCTTTTTATTTTTGTATTTTTGTATTTTTGTTATTTTCCGACAACGCGACACTAGCCGTTTTCAATGCTGTCTTGTCACATGTCTGTCTAGGGAGGGGCGGTCGCTGTGTGTGACTGGCCGATCACAGCGCGTGAAGAGTGAATACATATGTGGTTACCCAATCAGGATTTCCTTCATGATTACGGATAATGACAAGCTGTACTCGTTTCATACTCGTACTCTGCAAAAATGCATTATCCATTTGCTCGGCTTAGACAAACTGCTGCTGTGATCGCTCCGTGAGCATGATTATGTTATTATTATATTTCCCATCCACTTTAATTGGTCACGGGTCCGTAAAGGGCCATCACTGCGTCCTTATCCAGACGGAGGTACGCCATTTCGTGATGGCTGCCCTATACCATACCATACCAACTTTATTTACAAAGCCGTTGAAGCACAATCACAGTTGAAACATCAAAATAAGTAGAATGCAGAAAAAAATAAAGACAAATATAAAAACAAACAGGGCCGCATGGTGGCCTAGTGGTTAGCATGTTGGCCACACAGTCAGAAGATCGGGAAGATGTGGGTTCGAATCTCCGATGGGCATCTCTGTGTGGAGTTTGCATGTTTTCCCCGTGTGTGCGTGGGTTTTCTCCGGTTTCCTCCCACGTTCCAAAAACAAGCATGTTAGGCTAACTGGCGACTCTAAATTGTCCACAGGTATGAATGTGAGTGTGAATATTTGTCTAAATGTGCCCTGCAAACGACTGTGCGGGGTCTACCCCGCCTCTCGCCGGAAGTCACCGTAGTGAGGATAAGCGGCATAGAAGATGGATGGATGGATGGATAAAAACAAACATTAAAATATACAGTAAAGAAATTGCATTACAAATAGGTAAGATATATATCATAAAACACTGAGTCATAATGGAATTTTACAGCTGTTAATGTGACAATTAAGAGGAGTTAAAGGACGAACTATACAAGGCTTCATCATCATCCCTCACTAAAGTTGAGTGTCTAAACAGTGTTTGTTTTTAATGTAGTAATAGTATAGTGGTTAACTTCTTTTTGCACTTAAGTATATTACAGACAGTGGAAAGTGTGGTTAGACAGCCACATGTTTCTGGGTTGGAATCTCCACCTGACCTCTCTGTTTAGAGTGGTTGAGTGTCACGATGTGCGGATGGATACTGGATGTAAAACTGCTATCAATACTTCCGATACCAGACCTTTGTGTTCTAAAATCGACAGTCAAATAAAAATATCAATACTTTTCAGACTTCAGTCATTTGAGGTAATCCATATCATTAACAGGAACACCGTGAAAAGTAACTAAACTGTTATTGTGATTGACTGTGACTGTGATTGTGTCTAAATGATACGCGGTTGGTGGGAACTACTCTTTCTTACGTCTGTCGAAACGATGGCCGATGGTAAACGGAGAAGTGTGGAGCTATTTCAGCTCCACAAACAGCCAAGACGCTGTGTCGATATTTGTCCAAAGAACAGTACACCTCAGGTTAAAAAACACAACACTGAATTTGAGGCATTTATCAGGCGGACAGAAGAACAGAGCAGCCAGACCACACTGTCAGGTGCTGCAAGTCCTTGCGGAGTCCTTTGGTGCTGCCGTCAAGCACTATCCAGGTACAGAGGGATGAAAATGTGGAGCTTTAAAGAAAAACTGCACTTTTTATGGAATTTTGCCCATCATCCACAATCCTTATGTGAGACATGAACACACTCTTTTCTGTGCATTCTAAATAAAGAAAAACTGGTAGCATAAGGAACCTAATAATTTACCTTTATTCACCTATTCCGCCTATAAAGCCTTCTATTAAAAAACTTTTTGTATATTATTGATGGTTTGTGTAATTGTGATGTGAATGTGGTGGTATGAAGAGCTAGATTGGGTCACTTAAGTTCCCACTGAAACCCCAGGTACCAAATGCACCGCGTGCCACTGCTTTCCTCCGACAAAAAGATGCATATTAGGTAAATTGATGAATCTTGCCCATAAGTGTGAACGTGAGTGTAAATGGTGTGCCCTCGGCTTGACTATCAACCAGCCTATATCAGTAAACTTTTTAAAACTCAAATAAGCTGCAGTTGGACCAGCTTCCCAGAATGTATTGGGCTGTCTTGGAGTCAAACAGCCTCACTGCCTAATCAAATAATAAACAAATGTCTTAAATTGAATCACATTATATTATGCAGGTCTTCCTAATGAAGTATCTGGCCAGTGCATATTTACTGTGATCAGTTGCAGCGATTAGTTAATTAAAATTGTTTTTTTTTGTTTTTAATTAGGTTCTCTAATCACAATGCCAACCAATTAAATCACTACAGGTGATGCAATCACTGTATGTTAGTCATTGCTTTATCCATCCATCCATCCATCCATCCATTTTCTATACCGCTTCATCCTCATTAGGGTCGCGGGGGCATGCTGGAGCCTATCCCAGCTGACTTCGGGCGACAGGCGGGGTACACCCTGGACTGGTCGCCAGCCAATCGCAGGGCACATATAGACAAACAACCATTTCATTGCTTTATTTCTAAAAAAAAAAAAAAAAAAAAAGAGCAACAAAAGCCAGTGCCTGCTTGCAATTACATGATGGTCCTGATATTTTTCCCCCAAGCTGATCTGTTGAGGAAAATAGGTTCCGGGCAGCTGTTTGGTATTCACCACAAACAAGAAGTACCCAATCTGCCTGCCCTTCACTGAATATGTAAGTGACCTGAAAAGGCTCGCCTCTCTCCAGCTCTCTCGCAGCAATGGTGCTGCTTGAAATTCCAACTAGCCGCTGGTCCCTCAGGATGAGCTTTATGCAGTGTAAACCCAAAGCGCTTCGTCTGTCATTGTGCTGTACTGGCTGCTTTGTCAGAGGTCTCTTTAATCAAACAGACACCATATATCACATACTTCTCAAGCATCCATATGTATGGGCTTACGCTTTTGATATATGGCTTGTGCAAAGATAACATAACTTTTGCAACGAACATATGTATACACATACTCAGATATGAAAACACACACAGTGCATTTGTATTCATTTTAGGAGATTGTGTTAATAAAAGACGGACCATTTGTAAGGTTCAAGGATCAAGTCCAATTTAACTACAATTAAACTCTGCTGCAAATAAGAGACGTATGCAGGGTATTGTGGTGTGTGTGTGTGTGTGTGCATGTATAATATATTCCATTCAGCCAAAGAACAATAGCACTTTATGCTACCATATAGTGTATTTATATTTTTGTCAGTAAGCCTATTGTCTTACGGGGGTGTGGATAATCACCCAGCTGGGAGCCAAATGGGATCCTGCAAAATAAGTAATGTTGTTTTAGGATTAGAAACAGGATTTATGGTTGAGGTTGGAATGGAGTAAGTAGAATAAGCTGTGGTGTGGAGCTCAGTGGTTACTTTCTGCAGACCAGCACCAACGACATGATGTGGTGCAGGAGGATGTGGCTAAAAAAACTGTTCCCACTGGAGTAGGTCTGAGTGCGCTCAGTGGTGAGTGCGGCTGCAGCATCAGTGCCTGTGAAACCACTGATTTTCAGCTAAATGTATGAAGCGTTGTTTTTAGGACACATCATTCTTCTTGAAGGTCTAATTCTCTTATGACTGATATGCATCAAGTATTTTCTTTTTCTGTCTTACACAATAACAACACAGTAATCCCTCGTTTATTGCGGTTAATTGGTTCCAGACCCAACTGTGATGAGTGAATTTTCATGAGGTAGGATTCCTTATTTATAAATCAAATCTCTGCCCAGTTAGAACAGAAAAAAACTGTATACGACCTTCTAAATACTTTTTTACCTTTTAAAATATTATTAGAGCTCTCTAGACATGAACTAACACCCCTATTGTCGCCTTTCCACTGGCATTACCCAATCTAGTACACATAAGACTAAATACAGTCCTGATCCAAATTTTAAGACCAGAATTTACATTTTACACAGTTGGAAAAACATTTTGAGTATGCAATTGATTGCAAACAAACATTAAGACCACAGCCTTTAAAAGCCAAAATCTTGGCAAAAATGTGGATTTAATGTCATTTTCTGTCAGGTATTCACACTGTCATCTCTTGATGGCAAAGACAAAGAAGCTTTCTCTTTTTAAACGTGGTCGGATTGTTGAGCTGCATAAGCAAGCCTTCTTGCCGCTGAGGTTGGACGCAGTAAGACAGTCATTTGAAACTTCTTCAAAAGAAAAGAAGAAGAGAAAAGAAAAGAAAAATGTCAAGTGGTAGACCCAAAAAAATGTCACCGGCCCTGAGCCGAAGGATCCACTCGGCTGTCCGTCAAGACATGGGACCATCCTCAGCCCAAATGAAGGTTGTTACAGGTGCACTTGTTACAAGTGTAGTCCAGTAAGCATCAGGGAAGGATTTTAAGAACAAAACATGTCCTTGTCTCCTTCAACGACACAAAATTGCCTGTTTGGAATTTACACGAGAGCACCAAACATGGGCGATTGAATAGTGGAAGAAAGTTTTATTATTTGATGAGAAAAAATTCCACCTTGACGGTCCTGATGGCTGGCATGACAAGGAGATCCCACCGAGGATGGTTTTTACACGGCACAGTGGAAGGGGCGACATCATCATGTAGGGTGCTTTTACCTTCAATGGAACAGTGGCGCTTCAGTTTGTGTAAGGGCGTCAAACGGCAGATCATGAGGGATGACTGGAGGCCCTCGTATGTGTGGTAATGACCGGGTTTTTCAACAGGACAACACTGAAGTTTACAATGCAATGCAATGTTCACCTTTTTTGAATATTTCTATTTTAGGGGGGCGTTCAAGTTTTTTTTTTTCCGCCAAGGTCTTAAACTTTTGATCAGCTGGTGAACAGCCAATTTCAGTTTAATGGTTGTTTGCAATAATTGCTTAATCAAAGCAATGTTTGACTCACTCCCATTTCATCTTTTTGCATTTTGAAGTTCTACTTAGAAGGCCCTTAAGATCCAACAGTGCAAAATGGTAATTCTTGGAATTTTTCAACTGGTTTTACATTTTTGATCAGGAAAGCCATTTATGCGCCATATTTCTAAAATCACAATTATTAAAATTTGCTGATTTAGTAAATTTTGAAACAGCTAAAATTATGCATAAAGCAAACAATAACCTTACCCCAAAATGCCGTACAATACTTCTATAAGGGAGAAATATGATCTTAAGGAAAAAATATCTTAAACTTAAAACACTTTTATGCAAGAAACACGCTAAAAACCCCACTGCATTTCAGTATGTGGAATCAAATCATGGAATGCACAAACAAAGCATTAAGATGAGCGATTTCAAGAAACAGTACAAGCAGTTGATATTTGCAAAAAAAAAAAGAAAGAAGAGTCTTGAACTTGTTCTGTTATGCCCATTTGTATTTATTATTAATTCTTATACTGATTATTATATATGGTTATTATTTATTATAATTGTGAGTAAACCCGGACATTGATATTACCACGCTGATACATTACTTATCACTTTTGTATGTATTAAAAAGACCACATGAAATGCAGGAAGCGAATAAATATACTGCAAGAGGTGTAAAACGGATGGGGGGTACGATTCAATAAGCTTTGCTTTTTCCTACTCCTTTTGGACATGTGGAACTGCTAATTGAATTGCACTATGTGATGTATTGAATTGTAACTTGTATGCATGTTCAAATAAAATGAAACCATTTCCATTACCGTAAGACATAAATAACGCTTGTGCTAATGTGCGTTGCTATGAATGTGTTCCCTCGGGGAGCAGAGTAAGTGGCGGACAGGAAGTGATGTTGAGGTCCAGAACTGAGTTTCAACTTGACGTGGGTTACAGCCGCAACAGTGGCCCGTGTTTTTATTGGGAAATTTTTATTAGGGATTATTGTGCCTGCTGTGAGGTCATTCAAACCTGTAATAAAAGCTGGTGTAGAATCATCAAGATATCATTCATAGCGTCTTTGAATAGGTCTTCTGAATGCCTTATATTTGTACAGGTATTTTAGTTCATTTAGCCATTTTTACGCTTAAAAATGCTGAATTTAGTTTGCTGAATTAAATTTTTAATTTAACTTTTTTTTTAAACAAATTGATAGAAATTTGAACTTTGAAGTGGAGAAGGACAACTGTATATTATAATTTGGTGATTTGGTGTTTTTGCTCATACGAAGTGTATTCTATCATTTTTGACTACTACAACCTTTCATTAAAATAAGCCACAACCAACTCGTAGTATGGAGTTGTTGTTTGGAAGTGCTGTAAAAAGCTGGCAATAATGTTGCAGTGTGAAAGCATCTACAGGGAGAACTGTTCCTGCCTATTGTTAAGTCACTGCATTAAGCCCTGAAAACATCTGGCATAATCTCCGCAACATCTGGCCATCAGAGATCCAACTCCACAAAAATGAACTGCCAATTACTTAGTAAAACACTGGCAGAGTCCAGGTACTAAGTAGTGAGGCCAACGTGCTCCACCATCACTAACAATGGCACCCTAGGTAACATATAAGCTTATTTAACCAGTTTGCAAATTTAGTTTAGAATGAATGCAATTAGGGTTTCAATTGCTTCAGTCCATTCTGAACATTAGCAGTGCTGCTCCAATATTTACGGAACAAAACCTTCTAAAAAAAAAACACAGATAACGTAATAATGCTAATGCAGTCCAAACTCCACTCTATCATAGGATTAACCTAAGCTTCAGATGGTACTGGGACATCTTTATCCCTATCTAGTGCCCTTAATCATTTAGTGTGCCAAAATCTGTGTAGCCTACAGACTGAATGTCAGATGGAGCAGGCAAAATAACCCATAAAATGTCAACATAAAATTCACTCATGATCAACGGTTTTTATGTAAAACTAGGATGTCTGATTTTGTGATACTATAAAAATATAGACAGCTGTTTACACAGTTGTGCATCGAAACGTCTTGGTAAATGATAGCAATGTGAACACAAATACCAAATGAGATAAAAAAGAAGCAGACCTGCCAACAAACATTTTTCAAACACAGCATGCTTTTTAATCATTGAATACGCTTGTATGCTCCGCTTCTGTCCCTCTACGCATTTTGTTGCATTTCGTCGGTTTCAGTTTCAAGTTCAGTCTGCGCGTAGCGTGACTTGCAACACCAAAAAATCCTCAAGCTGCGGCGACACAGACAGTTAAGGCTGGGATTGTTCGGCTTGTGGTACAGAATCAATTAGTTCCACCTGCAGTTACACTCTACTTTTCTCTTTAATTACCACTCTTTACTCGCTACAAAGAAAGCTACCAAGCTAAATAGTCAACGAGAGTTGTGGTTGCTCGCAGAGTTAACATCACGTCAGGCGCTCAACCTTATTAAAGAGCTATAAAAGGTAGTGTTACGTCAATGTTCAGAATTTGGAAGGAAGACCCAAGAGTCAAGTACATGGAATGGTTTACCCAGCTGGGGGCTCTATTCAGTCCTATCAGTGGACAATCCAGAAAGAACCCAGACTACAGATTACACGTCTTTTGTAGGCCTGTGGCTGACAGGATTCACATATATGACTCAGTCATCATCACCAAGCCTTCAAACAGTTCAGAAAGCAGAAATTATCCTGAAAATGAGGTGTCCAAAGTGCGGCCCAGGGGCTCATTTGTTATCGCAACATTGTACAAGTAAAATTAAACCAGACAAACAACAAAAATGGGAAAAATAGCGCAAAAGGCATAATGTAACAAGAAAATCCTGAAATGTTGATGCCAATATTTAACAATAACACAAAGCTTTTTTTGTATTTAATAGGCATGCAGCATCTGTTTGCAAAATCTACGTTGGGCCGAGGTGCAGCAGGTGAAAGTGATGATGACCCACCTCAACTAAAAGTCTGGCAACAACTGAAAGAGAATCAGCAACACAGCAAATCAGACTGGAGGAAAGAAAGGGGTTGTCACATATTCAATAAGAAAGGCACTAGAGTGGCAAGGCGGAAAGATTGTGGACTATAAACACTAAAGATTCCTGGCAAATAGCAGTTTTTACTGTGTGCTCAATGTAGAGTCTGAACTGCGCCAGCTTTCACTTTCATGCTTGGCAAGAGTTAATAAGTGTTAACTAGTGGAGCTAAAAAGTCTGTATATTTCTATTCAGCTCAATCCTTTACATCAGAAGCACCTAATTCATAAGTTTGCCTCCTAAGGCAATCCTCGTCTTAAGAACCAAAGTCGAGTCTTTATCACATTTAAATCGTAATTACATTTTAAATCCCTCATTTTTCATCCTTTACTTATTACTCTTCCCTGACTAAAATCTAGATTTGGGAGCAAAATAGTGAATACATCCCAGATATGGCTCTCTCCACCCAAATACAACAGCTACTCTTTAGGGATCCTGAGCTGTTTTCAGTCCAAATAGGAGTCTGTCAGGGTGAAAATCGAGCGAATGTCATGACGTTTGTTTTTCAGACTTCCTCTTCCACTCCAAGAGCTTTGTTCTTATTGATCTAACTTGAGTCAACGATCTCATCATTTCCACATACAAAGCGCACAGTTTATTCAATAATAATGCATTTCACACATGTTGCATTGGTCTTGGACTTTTAGATACACTCCTGATCAAAATCTTACGACCAGTTGAAAAATTGCTAGAATTTGCATTTTGCACATTTGGATCTCAATGAGGTGTTAAGTAGAGCTACAATATGCAAAAGCAAGAAGGGGGAGTGAGACAAAAAGCACTTTGAAAAAGTAATTTATTGAAAACAACAATTAAACTGAAAAAGGCTGTTTATCAGCTGATCAAAAGTTTAAGACAATCGCTCAAAAAATTAAAAAAAAACTCTCCAAACCAGAACAAAAAATGTTCCCAGTAGGACTCAGTAATGAGTAGCTCCACCGTCCTTGTTAATCACTTCAAAAATGGGTTTGGGCATGCTTGATGTGAGTGTTTCCAGGAGGCTAGTGGGAACATTGCTCCAGGTGGTGAAGATGGCTTCACGAAGGGCATCAACTGTCTGAAACTGATGGCCATTTTTATAAACTTCCCTTGCCATCCATCCCCAAATGTTCTCTATGGGATTTAAATGAGGGGAACATGCAGGATGGTCCAAAAGAGTGATGTTATTCTCCCTGAAGAAGTCCTTCGTCAAGCGAGCATTGTGAACTGCAGCGTTGTCCTGTTGAAAAACCCAGCTGTTACCACACAGACAAGGGCCCTCAGTCATGAGGGATGCCCACTGCAACATCTGCACGTAAGCAGCCGCCGTTTGACAACCCCGCACCACCTGAAGCTCCAGTGTTCCACTGAATGAAAAAGCACCCCAGATCAACTGGAAACAACTAACCACTATAAACGAGGGATTACTGTACTATTGAGAACATGATTATATGTATTTATTTGTACAAACCACTGTATGAGTTGTTGGCACCAGCAATGTTAAAGCATGAATAAATACACCAACAATCGTAGCAACTTCCTCCCCCATCCAAGGGGCCTCACCCCACTATTTCTGAAGCACTGCATTAGATACTGTTAATTAACTCTATGGAAACAGTGCTCTCGCTGGCATGTCACAGGCATGTGGCGTGATTCATTTGCATGTGACAGATGGCCCAAAAGATAGATCAGAGATCTGTTCCTTATCTAACGGCCGAAAGGGGACTGAAAAGCCTTCTAGTTGAATCATTCTGTCCCAGCAGGATACCCATCAAACATTGTCATTTTTGTTTCATATACTGACAGCCTCAGAGAGTCTGTGTAATTATGTAGATAAGGAAAATGGTCTGTGTTCCTTATTGACCCGAGTCATGCAGTGAACTGGAAATCTTGTCCATGAATGGTGGTTTATAACTCATGAGCTTACTTTTTTTCCCCTTCACCACTGACTCAACTGTTTGCAAATAAAAGGAGGGAGGATACAAACACCTCATCTGTAACATGAATACAAATAGAATAGAAATAATAACCTAAGCTTTTTCCTATGATTGAGGTTTTTCTCTTGCTTAGTCTGTGCGCTACAGACAATAATGTACATCTAGTAGAAGATGCATACCACAGCTGCAAAGCCACATTACTTTCCAACTGTATTTTCTTCAAACGAGGCACATACTTTATGTGTCTTTTACTTTTGTAAAAGACAAATAAAGTATGTTCCTGTCTATTGTGCTCATGTTGTATGGTAAATTTCTCCAACAACTGTTGCAGAAATGCAGGATTATCTCATGCTATTGTCAGGGCTGACCCAAATTTCTGCTTGTTGCCATGGTAATCAACGCCCAAATCTGTGTTTCAATACCCTCAGTTGGCTTCACTGAAAGTCTTGGAAAAGCTGTGGGGTGAATCAGACTCCCTTTTGTTCACCTTGAACTGTAAATATGAGCCTGACAATTTGTGATATAAGAGCTAGAGCTTACCCAACAGTCTTTCTTGGACTACTTCTTACGCCTATGTATTAGACATCACGAAAGAATGTTGGAATCTATAGAGAAAACTGTATAATAATATTGAACCTTTTGGTTATTGACCCCAGTATAATGTACTGTTGAACTTAATGTACTTCCTTAGGGTACTCGCTTCAAAACTACATCTGCAGAGTTACGTTATTTTAAACTGCTCCCTTATTTGTATTTGTTATTAGTGTGACATTTTGTGTATCACTTGGACACCGGATGCAGAGGCAGAGGACAGCTAGTGTACAAAAAAGTCTTTTATTGAAGCTCAAGCAGAGCGGCAAAGCAGAAAACTACAAAGCACAAAACAACAAACAAAGAAGAGCACAGCTAAGGCTAACTAAGGCTGACAGTAGAAGATCAGATCAACTAAAAGGACTGTGGTAGATAAAACCAAATATGAAGAACAAAAAGGAGCAGCTAAACTAATAAATGCAGCTGAAGCGGACAACGAGGCACGGAAGGAAGACACACGGAAGACTATAACACAAAAATATTAACCATACCGTGTAAGGAACAGGAACTGGATGTCCACTGGGTGGGTAAAGTTAGGCCAATTCCAAGGACCCCTGGCTGACAGCTGTGGTAACAACAGCTATCCGGGGAGGCCCAGTGTGATTCTTATTCTTGGGGCCCACAATTACTGGCTGGAGTTACATGGGAATGGCTATTCTCACAGCTCTGAAGAACATAGAGAGGATGAAGGAGCATAGAGGATTACTAAAGAACGACTGGTGTCTTCCTGCTGCAGTCGCAGTACTTAAGAAAGTAACTAATTGCCAAGCAGCTGCAGGTGTGCCTCGTTGTGCCACCTGTCTGGCGAGGAAACAGAAAACAGAACGAGAGGGAGACAACAACTGCAAAATAAAAGACTGGAAGAAGAAATGGAAATGGAGGATAAGGTTTGCGGCATCACCTATCATCTGTTTACAACAACGTCCTCACATCTCATTCAATGGGAAGAGTGGCTACTAATGAGTTGTTTTACAACAAGCCATCAGATGAACAAGCTATTGTCGTGCAGGACAGTCGTTCACCAGCCACACCCAGCAACAACCACAACAACAACCCTATGTTGACTCCCCCCAGGGGACACACCATCAGGGACATAACTAGGGAAACTCCACACCTAAAATATTAGAACTGAATAACTCTTTTGGGCGAAAGGTGAAACATTGTCAACAAACAAAAAGAGTACATTTGCATCAATTCAACCTTAGCAGATTTCTGCATTTTCTTTCACATTGTGACAAATATTTGCTGTTTTCTTGAGTCGTTGAAAGAATCTTAAGAGTGATAAGTCATGAACCACCAGTGGTTGTACGAGCAAGTCAGCTTAATTCCATACTGTGTATTTTGCTTTCTATTTATAGTGCTGTATATAACTAAAAATAACTAAAATACGGACTTTCTCATGCTATAATATTTAGGGCCTACTTTCATGTCTGCTTTTTTTTAGGTCCCTCACACTAATGGAGTCCTTGTCGCCATCTCCTTAAATAGATGGACGAGCAAAAGTAGAAGGTCTTTGGAATTTGTTATCCAATTCAGGACACCACAATCCAAAAACAATAATGTTTAACATGACAACTGACAATACTAAAGTTTGCCATAAGTATCCATGTGAGTGTAAATAATAATCATTCAGGTTGTTTGTGTGAAGTGTGTATGCTCTCCCGGGGGGGTTCTCTACTCCTGTGTCCTCCCAAAGTACAAAAACATGCACGTTAGGTTTCATTAGACTCTATCCTACCCATCTGTGTGAATGTGAATGTGTTTTTGTCTACGAGTACCCTATGATTGACTGGCAACCAGCTGGGAGAGCCCCCAGGTATGGCTGGAACATCATGCTGGGTAAGTTCAGGTGGACTCAAACGATCAGCAAAGCTAAAGAACAAAAATCTGTGATGGAGAGACAAGGGAACAAAAGAAGCTGAGCTCAAAACTATTACAAGACGCAACAATTCAAGAGACCGTATGGGAACAAAATGTATTTTTAGTGTGAATACTAACGACACAGACATGGCACACAGAAGTCATCACTTTAACAGACCAAAATCTTAAACAGACTTGATTAGTCACAATAGAGTGTAATGTCAGTCAACTATCTGTGCACTTGAGTGAATAAGAGCCTGTGTAGAGGAAGTGCAAAGCGTACAAACTGATTGGTATCAGCCACCGTCGAGGTTGAGAGAACTGATTCAGGTGTCTGATAGCTGCCAGTTTCATGTTCCTCTATTCCGCATAAATATGTGACAGCCCGCCCCACAAAACCTCTTTTATTGAAAGGCTGGAACCGGGGTGAAAAGGAACATAGTTGAAAGGGGTGGGGGTGAGAGGGTGAAGAGGTGGGAGGGATTATAAAGAGACATAAACCCAAGATGCAGAAGGCCTTTTACTCAATCCTTGCCTAGAGCAAGGTCTCATTTCACCCAACAACCTCTTTCTGTAAAGCTTCAGTCCTCCCCCTCCATGCATACCCCCATTTTCTGTCCTTAACCACTTGTTCCTCTGGGAAATCCTTTCAGCTCAGCAAGGATGTGCTGGGGGAGTCACTCAATGTCGATCATTTACATGTGTAGAGACCATCCACAAAATACAGCCTATAGGGCCTTTATGTTTGCCTTTACACTTGGTTCACTGTCAGGATTTTATGTGCTGCTGCGCCATCCTTTATGCCTCATTAGAGCGTTGCAAAGGGCAGAAAAAGAGGTTTTTCAACTTGTTAATACTGTAAAGAAATTCTCAAGCATCTGCTGATATGAATCATCCATGTCAGTATAGGGCAGAGCGTACAGAGAAGATTGTGTTTGATGATCCACTATTCAACAACGAACACATCACAAAGGTGAGTACACACTTCAGATGTCAGCAAGCATTTACTTCTTCTCAAGGGGCAAAAATTTAGAAATTAAACTTGTTATAAGTTTCTTTATATACAAGCTGTTTAGACAGTAATGGCTGCGTGTTGACTCATTTTCAGTGGATAGTAAATATATACACTGACTACTACTGTATATATAAAACCATGTTTCATATTCATATTCTGACAGTGAATAGGACCACATGCCAAAACGCTGGTCTGTGGAGCCAATATCCAAAAAATAAAATGGTTCCAACAAGAATACTTCCCTTGGACCTTGCCTGACATTTTCTTATACAACAGTGCACCGTATAATTTATAGTGTGTTGTACATTGTGGTTCAGAAAAGAAAGTACGGGTTTGCAAATGTATACAGTATTAATGTGCTCCTAGCCCCTTTTCCACCACAGAAACTTTACCAGAGAACCAGGAACTATACACTGGAATTGGGCCAAAATGAAGTTCCAGGTCAATTTTTTATTAATTTTTCGGGTCCCACCTTGGATGGTAGAACAAATGGTGGCTAGCAAGCTGGAGCTATCTTCCTAGCTTTTGGTCTTCACACTCCAAATGTGTCTTTAATAAAAGACGCAATGGGGTCATATGGAGCTCATTTATTGTCCAATGGGGACGCTCCAAGTCTCTACCACATTCACGAGGTATGTGCTAACTTAATAGTAATGCTAGCTCACTTTTTGTGTCAATTAACAACTCTACTTTCTTTCTTCTAAACGCGTAAGTCACAAAACAACAGTATATTGTCGGCCATGAGTCAGTGTAATAACCTCAAGCTGCACTATTTTATTTGTTGTGGTGTTTCTTTGCAGGGTGTCAGAGGAATGAGGGTGAAGGACAGACAATTCCAACCCTCACAGGACATGGAGGAATCAACCAGGGCATGCATCATGACTATATGCCGCTATTTCTGAAGGATCTGTGTTGAACTGAGAAGGTAATTTAGGAAAAGGACATTGTTGACCAGGCTTTTTTGTTTATGTGAGCCAGAAGATGTAACATGTCCCAAAACATGGGTATAGTTGTCCCTCATTTATCGCGGTTAATGTGATAAGTGAAGTAGGATTCAATATTAATAAATGGAATATTTTCATAGTTAGAGCAAAGAAAAGCTGTTTGACTTTCTAAATACGTTTTTTTAACCATATATATTCCTTCCTCCTCCATATATTCCTGCCGCTATATGTATGCACACGCATGCACGGGCAGAATATGCAAACTCCACACAAAGATGCTCTAATGGAGGTCCAAAGCCTCAAAAACTGCTTTGGGTTCCAGTTTTTTTTTATAGTCACTCACTAAAGATAAAATCAAAGCTACATGCAGTGAGGTTCATGAATGGTGAGGCACTGACTCCTTTGGAGTTTTTTTTTATGTTAATACAGGTTGCTCATTAGAAGGATAACAAAAAAAGATGAGAATAATTCACTCTGATTCATTTTCTTTTTTTCTAATACTTCTTAGACCCATTTATTAGTATTATTATTTTATAAATTGAAAAATTTGTGTTTTTGTATGTGAAGAACATGCAGCCTTTCCTTCTCCAAGAAAAGTTCTGATACTTTGTTGTAAAAGTCTGATCAACTCCTGGTGAGTTTGGGTATATACTGTAATTCTCCATCTTGGCAATCA
This sequence comes from Dunckerocampus dactyliophorus, assembly GCF_027744805.1. NCBI lineage: Eukaryota > Metazoa > Chordata > Actinopteri > Syngnathiformes > Syngnathidae > Dunckerocampus > Dunckerocampus dactyliophorus. The sequence goes on from NC_072821.1 coordinate 23,239,773, forward strand.
AATTCATTCATTCATTCATTCATTCATTCATTCATTCAGCAGAGCATACAAATTTATTGAATGCAGTTGAGTTTCTGAAAACAAAAATGCTGGCTTTTCCTCAGTGGAGGCACATCAAGAGTCCCGCGTCTTCCAGCTCAGGCATGACTGACCCCTTCGGGATGCAGCGGTACTGCAAGTGCCTCCAGTATGACATTTCTATGTACAGCATTTTATTGTCTCATTAGCAAGAATAATGATATCACACTTGTATTAAAGACATTACACAGTCTGCAGAAAGTCATTATGTATATTAAATGTTTCTGCAACATTATATTATTGGCAACATACTGTCAAACAGAAACTGTCAGGCACCATGAGCCAACTCAGCGGGCACTCAAAACGGTAGTCGGGCCTTGTGCACTAAGCAGAGAAGCTAAAAATTAATGAATGAATATATGATTGCTGTTTCATGGTTGACTATGGACTATTATTAGTAACAAAATAATGAAAGACAAGTCTTGGAGTATTCTGGTCACTAGGCGTAAGTAACGTTACATTGATGAGACATTACCTTCACACAGCATGGAATCAGCCATGTCATGTCCGACATGACATAGTGAAAACAAGCTCTCTTCCCACTCCGTGTGAGCGTGGTCAGTTTTTGGCTTCTGACTTTGTCCTTCTTCCCCACTTTAGCATACATGTCGGTTTTGATTAAAGGGAAACAAATAACTTTTCACTTCTAAAGCTTAATCAACTCAAATGTTAATGTGCACACTGTGGCACATTCACCCTCCCACCTGCACCATGCTGCACTCTGCCTTAAGGGACAGCTTTAGATCAAATATAAATTATAGCTCCATTTTTGTACAACACTTTATTATCACATTATTTCTTTGTTGTTGTTTTCATTGTGGACGTACAATAATACTCATTTGTAGTTTGTCGATACCCACAAAGATCTTGCAGAATATGCTATAGTGTTTATGATCTTTTGATATGAAATCTTCATTATACAAGAACACTTTTCAAAATAATTGTTCAGGGTACAGCAACTTTTGATAAGAAGGAAAGTCCCATTGCTGCATCAACATCAGGTTATTGAATTGTCACATTTTAGAATAACACATGTTTACTTTGCCACACTAGAAAAATACACTCTCATGCTATGTTAGTGTTGAGCTCTTACAGTACCTGCCTTGGCTTCTTTTGCCTCTGGCACCCTTTGTGAGTTGACAAATAGTGGCTTAAAAATAATTTACACTTATACCATAGACAGAGCACAGGAACAAATATCCCTGATGCTTTGTCTCATTCAATATACATGAAGAGAAAAAAAAAACAAAAAACATCTCTTCCAGATACAGCATGTTATGCTATGCTCGTTATTACCAAGGCACATTTGGAAGTTATGATTTGCATACAGTTTACACGAAAGACTTGTAAAAGCTGTTTAATTCCTTTAGCTTTTCTACCCAGTTCTTGGGACCGCATTGCTATCGGAGAAGTAGTAAATGATCACACAATTTAAAATATTTTAAAATTGTATTTAAAAATAAGACCAATACAGTTGGTCAGTCTACATCACAGTTTCCGTGCTCCTCTGGAAAGTGAATGTCTAGTTTGTGTAGAAGTGAGAGTTAAACTTGGGTGAGAACAATGAATGTATTGTGCGTCTTCCTCTTCCAGTATTCTTCATAGTCATATGTAACTGTTGCGCAACTCTGATTGTGCTACGTGAGTATGTGTGTCAAAAGGGGTGGGAATCTCTGGCGATTCGATGCGATTACGATTCAGAGGTAATAAAATGATTATCGATAAATCTCAATGCATCTTTTTTTGTGATCAATAGTGTGTCGGGTTTTTCTCGCATAATTTTTTTCTATATATAATTTATTTTTACGGTACTCACTGTGTACTACCACAACAAAGCATACTTGTAATGATCCACAATTAAGATAAACATGGCGATTGGCTGGCGACCAGTCCAGGGTGTACCCCGCCTGTCGCCCAAAGTCAGCTGGGATAGGCTCCAGCATGCCCCCGCGACCCTAATGAGGATGAAGCGGTATAGAACATGGATGGATGGATGGATGGATGGATGAAACAGATTAATTGACTTCCATTATCTTAATAAATGGAAGGTTACATCTACCAACATATTTCCAATTGTACAGAAGCAGCAGGAAAAGTAAATTGCACCAGTAGCAGCATGTATAAAAAGAATACAAACCTCAGCATATTCTTAATAACCAACATAAAAAAATCAGCCATTATTCATGAATAAATAATAATGACTTCCGAATTCAACTAAAAATTCTCAGCATAGAATATCTGAGAAAAATAGTATTTTTGCTGTATAGCAAAGTCAAAAACAGCTTTCATACACATGATGAAAAGATTTCTGTACCAGTGGCTCTCATACAAGAATAATGCTTGCAGACTTTTATAATATAGTACATTATCCATCCATCCATCCATCCATGTTCTATACCGCTTCATCCTCATTAGGGTCGCGGGGGCATGCTGGAGCCTATCCCAGCTGACTTCGGGCGACAGGCGGGGTACACCCTGGACTGGTCGCCAGCCAGTTGCAGGGCATATAGTATATTATGAATAACCAAAAAAACTAGGCTGCCCTCATTCACAAATACAAAAAATACAAATGAATAGGCCACAAGAACTCAACATGTCTCCGCAACATTATTGAACAGCTCAGCCATATTTGCACCCATATGGCCCTGTTGATCAAAGCTTCACAAAGACTAGGTGAGGGGGGCAAAGGCTGATGCGTTTGGAAATAAATAAATAAATAGAATATAGTACATTCTTGTATTTGGGTACTTGCAGTATACTGGTACTGCGTTTGGAAATGAATAAGTAAATAGAATATAGTACATTCTTGTATTTGGGTACTTGCAGTATACTTGTACTGCGTTTGGAAATGAATAAATAAATAGAATATAGTACATTCTTGTATTTGGGTACTTGCAGTATACTGGTACTGCGTTTGGAAATAAATGAATAAATAGAATATAATACATTCTTGTATTTTGGTACTTGCAGTACACTGGTACTGCATTTGGAAATAAATAAATAAATAGAATATAGTACATTCTTGTATTTGGGTACTTGCAGTACACTGGTACTGCGCTGGAAATAAATAAATAGAATATAGTACATTCTTGTATTTGGGTACTTGCAGTATACTGGTAATGCGTTTGGAAATGAATAAATAAATAGATAATAGTACATTCTCGTATTTGGGTACTTGCAGTATACTTGTACTGTGTTTGGAAATGAATAAATAAATAGAATATAGTACATTCTTGTATTTTGGCACCTGGAGACGATTGTAATGATACACAGTTGATAAGTCATGGGGGTGATAAGATAGTTGTCTCAAGGTTTCCTGTTTTTTTTTTTTTTTTTTTTTTTACAGCTTCCTGACTCTGTGGTATATCACCTTTATTTGCTTTCATGTATAAAGTCTGTTTTAACGCCAAGGGGTCAAGCTGATAGCTGTGACTTTTCAACAGTAATTGTATCAGCTGGTTGGGGGAGTGGTCTAGATGCAGGAGGGAGTGGCCTAGATGTGTCATTTGTACTTTGCTCTTGAAGAAACAAGGCTGGTGGATGGACGACTGACAGGTAATCATGATATTTTCTTAAAAAATATAATTTCTAACAAAATAGCTGTAGTAGAAAGACTGGTAGCTGTTCTAGACTTTTTATTTTTATTAACAGAGCCCAAATAGTTGCAAGTTGTAAGTCTACCTTCCTTTAGTCATTCATAACACTAGAGTGCTGTCATAAACTTTTATGACAGGGGTTCATAAATCAATCAAGGCATGTCATAAATACCTTTTTGACACAAAGTGGACTATATACCTCTCTGACGCTAGCTTCCAGCCATCAGTAATGAAGTGCGCTGTTACGGTGACATAACAGCACCTTTTCCGAGGTGGGTGGAAAATTAGTTATCACCTGCTCGATGGTTCTCTGGTTGGCAACAACTTCAGCTGGCTGTTTTTCCTCCTGGTTCGGGGGGAAAGGTGCTATGTGGTTTCTAATACAGTCAAACTTGTCTATAGCGGCCACTAGAGGGAGTCTGCAAAAGTGGCCGCTATAGACAGGTGGCCTCTATAGACACGCTGGCGTCCAGTTTGAATGTTGACCAGTAGAGGAAAAAAAAGAAAAAAAAAGGGAAAAAAAATAATAATAATGTTGACCAGTAGATGGCACTGCTGACTGCTGATAAACGTTGTACAGCACTACTAGGCTTGTTATTATCATGGTTCATGGTTTTAATCCTGAACATGCATATGAGTCAAACAATAGCACATCACATAGTACAATTCACAATTTTGCATGTCCAAAAAGGAGTAGGAAGAAGCAAAGCTTATTTAATCCTACCCCTCGTCAGTTTCACATCAGTTGCAATACATTTATTCACCTCTTGTTCTTCCAAGTGTACTTTGTAGGTCTACATGACAATGTAGTGCAATCATAGCCAAGGTTTTTACTTACTAAAAGGAAGCTAGAGGCTTAATAATAACTGATAACTGATAAAATACTTCAGTTAAGTACAACCGAACTCAGTTTTGCTCCCGCTGCCGCATGCATGCTAGCATATGTTTTTTTTTTTTTATTGTAGCGTCGCTGGGAGTATGTCCTGTTCCCAGCCTACTTTGCGGTAATGTTTTGGTGCAAATGCTCTTAAAGTTACATGTTTGACCAGGAAATAGCAAGCTCAAAAGAAGACGGCTTTTTTATGTGGAACAACTGACAGTTTGTGTGGATCTTGTGAATGATTGTGACTGAGCTAGGACTCAGTAATTAAAGTCTACACAGGACGGCTTCATTGATTGAAAAACAAAACTTTTTTGTGCATGAAGTTTCTACTTGAGTTGGAAATTTGGCTGCTATATGCAGTCAGATATTGACCAAGGGAGACAAAATAGGTGGCCGCTGGCTGCGTTGGACAGGTGACTGCTATACACAGGGTCTATAACATGTAAATTTGCTGGGGGGGATTTTTCAGTGGCTGCTATAGGCAGGTGGCCCTTCTATAAAGGTGGCCGCTAAGACAGGTTTGACTGTATATGCCGTGTTCCCAAAATATTTTAAGCTTGTATAACAATGCTTGCATATTGTCTGGCTCTTGTCCTTTTTACCTTCAACTACATGAAAGCCAAAGTGCTTCCAGATGCTCGTTTTAAATTCAGCGGGTGCGGGTCGGAGTTTACGCACAGACATTCTGGTAGCGTCTTAGGTGCACCACCATAAACTGTCTGGGCGGCACTTCTGCTTTCTGTATTTTTGTTCCATTTTTTTTCTTCCATCAGCATTGACATTTAATAATAATCAATATCAATGTCCGCATCGCGATGCATGTAAGAATTGATTATTTCCCCCACCCCTAGTGCCAAGAAGGCCTTCCATGCGAGCCTCTAGACTGACGATACAATGAGAGATTATACTGAATCTAAAGGTGTAATAATTATATCTAACAGACGCAAACACAGGACACATGAATGGTAACTTGTGTTATAATGAGGTATGCAGTGGAGGGAAACTATGGGCTTGGTTGAATCCATACTCAACATTTAGCCTGTAGTACTGCTACTGGGTTTCAGTCTGACACAAGCCAAGAACCCGACAGGCACATAATAGCCCTGTGCCTCAGTGAGACAAGGATTAATTTAGTGACTAAACAACAAAAGATAAGCAATGAATACGCCATTCAAAGTGACCTCAAAGCATCATCTACCACGCAAAAACAATCATCTTGTGATGAGTGGATGAGGAATAGAGGTTGATATACTGCAAGGTTGATGAGGAGATAGATGGTGATCAGGCTGACAAAGTGAGATGAATGAACCGCAATCTGGAGGGAGCTTGCAAGCGCCGAAGGAGCACCACGCCCACAAAACATAATACACCTACAAAACAGATGGAGGGAGGACACAAAGACAATGGGTTTGACTGGAGTTATCCACAATGCCGCTTTCACCAAGCCAAAGAGTTTGGTTCAGTACAATATGGAATTTCCACTCTCAAAAGTTGCAACAGTAGTGAAGTAATCAATTTGACCTGCACAACTTTTCAACACCATTCTATTGATGTAACCACGGCAATGGTAGATTACTGTGGAGATCTGACACATTTCAGCCCGTTGGTTATTTGATTATTTGGTACCCAAAATGTTGTTGCGCACTTACCGGAAAGGATGCTTGTAATATTTATCTGCTTCCTCTTCTTCTCTGCTTTTTAAATGTCATTTGAAAGTTAGTCCCTCCCCTTCTGTTACATTTGTTGTGTGTTTTTGGTCGATTCCTACAAACTCACCATTTTGGGTGTGTTGAGTGCAGCATCAGACGATGCACTGCATTTTGCCATACTTCTCAATACAATGATCTAATGCACTCAAAAGTATGGAAGGGCACAAATTGAAACACAGCCACAGACTTTAGCGCATTTTCTGTGAATTTCATGTATTGTAATTGCAACCCTCCATACTCCTCAATGCGTCAATTGCGACCTGGGAGTGACTGAAGTGACCCCAGGAGGATTTAAAATGTCTTAAATGTGACGCGAGGAGCGAAGAGGCTCCAGGCATGAGCTATAATTGAGGAACCAAAAGCTATCTTTTGTGGAAAAACCTTGACAGCATCAAACAATACTTCAGAAAATTCAATGAACCTTTAAAAGTAATCAGAATCTCAGAGACCTGGATTGACACCGAGAGAGGAACTGACTTTATTTCAACTAGAAGGATGTGAACCCAGTTACATCAACAGAAATAATAACAGTGGAGGAGATGTACGTGGAAAAAACCTACAAAATAATTTTGTATCTATAGCAAGTGACTTGCTATAGATAACACACTAGAATCCATAACAATTGAAATCTGTAAAGAAAAAAATAAAAACGTGCCAGTAAGCTTTCTTGATTATTTTTGTTCAAAGTTGCATATTACTCAGTATTTCACAATTTGTATTTCATAGCATATACTGTATTTATTATGAGCCAATTAAATATTTTATACAAGTCCATCATCGTGACATTTTGAAATAAAAGTGAATAATCATCACTGTTTTTCAATGTTCACATATTCTCTAAACCAAGACTGTAGTTTAATTGCTTATGTGTGTAAATGACAATGGTGTCAGTAAATGGGCAGGTTGTGGTCTTGTCAGGGTCAAAATGTCCGGGGCCATTTTGGATCCTAATTCGCCCCTGGTTTGTGCCACAAAGTATATATTTTTTTTTTAATGTTGGCATGATAGAAAATAGATAAAGTCCTTATGCGCTGTTGTGCCTTTTGGGCTTTAGGAGGATGGCAGGTCTGTATTAAAAACGATTAACAGTTTCATTTTAAAGCAATATTAATTGGATTGGGTTCTGCATTCAAATATCGGCACTGTGTGTGATAATTTCTCCATACAGACTTCCAGTATCGCATGTCCTCAAATTCACTTGCTCCAAACTGGTACTCATGTACAGGTACAGTATTTAGTACAGTATTTATCTATTTAGTACAGTGGCAAAATTCACAATAGCACCCTGATATACAGTTTCTATACCAAACATATTACTATCAAATTTGGTAGGATTTCCTCCTGAATGCCCTCTCCTGTGCCTTGTCTGCATCATGACTTCCATCTCTGGCAACTGTGAAAGCTGCACCGTCAGATACAGACTCTGGGTCACTGGAAGCTTTAGGCATACTCACCTGCAGAAACACAGAATGTCTGGAAAAAGTATCCACACAATACCAACTGGCCAAACCTGTTGATATTGATCTTCACGTGTGAATGTGTGGCTCTCTATTTCTGGCTTTGGCTGATAAGGAAAAGGATGTTTTTTTTCTCTCCCTTTACTGTTGAACAGTTTGGTAAGAAACTCTTGGCTTTGGAAGTAGGCTGCTGCTGTAGTTTGTATGTTCTCATGCATATTTTATTTATGAAATTGAAATGTTTTGGGTTGTAAAAAGATGGAATGAAATTTCAAAATGATGTGCATGCCTAAATGTGTGACGTAAATGGCACAAGCTCCCGAGGACGCTGGAGAGGTAAATATTTCATGGAGTGTATGCATCGGGATATGACTGATGGGCCATGGGCTTAATGAGTCCAGAGAAACATGGACTGTGTGGCTTGTAGGAAACCAAAGATATGCTAATCCAACACTAACACAGTATAAACAGTATACAGTATATGAAAAAAGCCCCACACCTCCATATTTAAATGCAGTATATGTTTAATGTTTAGACACAATCTGCATCTCGGACGAGTGACTTCTATACTTACTAATCTATTTATTTGAAGGGATAGTTTGGATTTTTTGACATGAAGTTGTATGGCATCCCCTTCAGCAGTGTAGCGTATCAACGGTGACTTACCCCGCACTTCGTTTCGTGAGCGGAGTTCTGGACGGTTTTCGGTGATGACGAACATAGTTCCGGTTAGCTGCTGGGGTCACTTAAGTAAAGAGTTTGGCTTCTCAGAAGAATATGCGTTCAAAATAGTAGTACATTTGCATCACAAAACCGTTGCTAACAAATAAGTCATTTTTGTGGATGCAGGTTTTGTGTTCCACAGCGAAGGTCTCCCGTCGCAGCAGTCTCCATCCGCGCATGGAAACACTGTGAAACACACACACACACACACACAACAATGGACAGGCGAGAGCGTATAGTGATACGAACGGAGAGGAAATAACGCTGAGTGACTGAGAGGTATAACTTTTTTGTTAGCAACGGTTTTGTGATGCAAATGTATTACTCTTTTGAACGCATAATGTCTCGAGAAACCAAACTTAAGTGACCCCAGCAACTAACCGGAACTATGTTCCTCCTCACCAAAATCCAACCAGAACTGCGCTCACGGAACAAAGTGGGAGGTAAGTCACTGTTGATACACTACACTGCTGATGGGGATGCCATGCAACTTCATGTTAAAAAATCCGAACTACCCCTTTAAGTGATGGCTCAGTGTCGATTATCATGTGTGGTTGTTACTCACAAAGACATAATTAAACAAGGCATCTTGTTTCATAGAAGCAAATTCTACCCAAGCTTAGAAGATGCTCTGTAGAGAGTGACCTTGTCAGCAGCATCAAAGAGTGACAAATGATGGACTCAGCGACATGCCTGGCCTGCAGGATTGCCTGAGTTCCAGTCTACTAGCTACTTACTGAAATGGTGTGCGTGCCTTTGTTTTGCACACAGCTCCATGGGCCTTGTGGGAAGTTTTAATGTGGATGTGTCCCTTTATGTGTCTTGCCTGCAGAGGAGAGCCTGATCAGGCCTTGAGAATATCCTCTGTGACAGCACATCACAATGAGCTTCTCCCTCTTTTGACATTCCCCTCTCATTACAACACTGCGGCTCTGTGACTGTTCACTCGCTGTGTTTTGTCCGTGTTGTTTTTCTTGAAGGCCAAGATGTGACAAGCCATGCACAATGCGAATAGATTAGCTCACCAAAGGGAGAGAAGAGCGATGGTCCTGGACATCAAAATATGTTAGCATAAGCATAGTGAAGGATTCATATATGAATGTTAATGAGCGCTGGTTTGTACTTTATTCTGTTGGAGGTCATTTGTTGAAGAAATGCTTGATTACATGTGATTGTAACAACAAATAAATAAACATAGGCTGCACACACATACACACACGCAAACAATGCACTGTATTTTTAGGGTGGTCACATGTCTGAATTTGCCAAGACACTTTTTGAAACCTTTTGGGGATTTGCATATTGTGCGGAATTTCACCATCACAATCATCATCACAATTTTGGCGCGACTGTACCGTGATCGTGTGGCATTTCAGGCTCTGCTTGTGTAATCATTAGACAGCCACACCTGTACATGTCAATCATGATAGCAGCACCACTAAAGGCACGTTATGAACACAGTTGGACTCACGCAGTGTGTTAATTACATGACAAGACTGAGTCACGAACGCGTGAGAATCTTTGTTTGGGCCACTCGTTTTCGCTGAATGATACAGTACAAGGCAAACAGACTAGTGTTTGTAACACTCTCATTTGAGTTTGCCCAATTAATGTATGCCATGTTAACTGTTACGTTATTGAAGCATCGCAAGATTTGGTGTTGGGTGTGTGATCAACGCTGGTTGAACAAACAAGCAATGCTATCCATGTACCAAAGGGTGTACGGTAATACAACAGCTTCTTACGCGCAATATTACAACCGTGGGCAATCAGTTTGATTATACATTTTTTCTGATGATCATTTGTTAGCAAACCTATGGGATGTTTGGGGTACATTTTAATGAAACTTAAAATTCCACCATATGGAATTGGTTTGCAAATGTTGTAATAATAATAATAATAATGCACACCAAAAGAGACATTTTCATTGTCTCATTACCTTTTGTTGAGATAAGGTCAGTTGGAAATATCCTTCATGCAATCCATTCAGGGAATTAAAACAGTTTTGGTTTAATCATAACCTGCACTGCACTGTGATAGAATTATTTCTTGTTATTATTTTCAAGGGAGGTGAGTATCACACTTTCGGGAGACACATTGTAATTTGCTCCTCCGGTCTCTGAGCAGTGATTGCAGCTTTCCTTTTATGACTAGCCAGGCAGCCACTATAGATCACTGTGAAACCAATTAGCGAGCTACAGGTAAGTCAAAAGGAGGTGATATCCAGGAGTACTTGGTGTTTTTTTCACTGATGGCCTCTTAATTTAGTCCTTCTAGAATCCTGCATGGTGAGAAGCCTAAACCGTGGATATACTATTCAGTTTCAATCAGAATATACATTTTAAAGGATGAATTATTATACTGATTATTTTGGCCATTGTTTCACTGTGGAGCATTAAATATTATTTAACAATTATGTTATTGACTAAATCATTCCCAAAACGCCACAATGTCTACATTGAGAAAAGCAATAGATCCACTTTCTTTGCTTCTGTGGTCTCGGAATTCCAACATTTGTCTTTTATTTAAAACACAAACATCCTGTGCCTTTAGTTCTGATCAAATAAAAAAGTGAACTCTGAAAGATTCCATGATTGAGCACAGGAGACACACAACCTCAGAATAAAAATTATAACTGCACTCGAGCGCACAGAACTCCAAGGCGGAACAATCCTAAACATGACCATCTCGTTTTGCTAAGAAAAATCATGGTGTGCCAGAATATTAGATTTACTTTAACCTTTGCTGATCTTCATGAATGGCTTCTTATTTGGCGAATATGCCATCCATGAACAAAGTCTTATAGAATTTGTTAAGGTATTTTTTGCCTAATGCTGAAAACTAAGTTATCTAAAATTAGTAAATAACACGTTTCCTATGCGAAGAAACTGAGGTAAACAGAGATGTACATTTTCATAGCTAATCTTAATAACTTAATATAATTTTTAGTAAATGATCATTTTTGTTGGCATGTAAAATATAAGAATGTATAAGCGGTCCTTGGGTTACAAACGGGTTCCGTTCTATGACTGGGATGTAAATCCAATTTTAGCGTAAGTCGTAACTTATACCTAAATTAACTCCATAGTTGCTCACACTGTACACAAAAAACACAAAGGACATATAAAATACAGTAATAAAAGGATTAAATACCAGAATTTAATGAAACAGTCATGAAAAAAGAACAACTCATGACTTTTATTCTTGTGGTTGTCCTACCTTTGTAAAGTCTGGAAGGATAACCTCCTCTTCTCCCAGATCTCCTTGTAACAGCGCATGGAATCCATGACCCTTCTAGCATTCATTAGCATTTAATAATCTTTCTCCTTAATGATAGTCATGGCAGGTGTGCGGTTAGGACCAATATTGGTGGCGTTTCTCTTCTCGATGAGCTTTTTATGATGTTCATTTTCACTTCTATGGTGATGGCTTTTCCTTTCTTTGGCGCACTGCCGCTTGGGAGACATAATGAAGTGCAAAAAGTTAACTAATAAGCGGTGTTGTCTTTTCTCAGTGGAGCTGTGCAGGCACATACTGTATCCTTCCGCCACGGAACGCACCACCTGTACTTGGATTGTACACATCTATAATTGATAAGATTGTTGTCACACATTGATGTCAACACCACTAGTCCTGTGTAAGAATGTTCTTTGCTCATGCACAATACAAATCATATATATATATATATATATATAGGATGGAGATCCTAACCACACTGTGTACTTTTTTGGAAACTCTTGTGTTTTAAGGGATAAATGTTTATAACTCTGGACCTTGTTACTCTTGCAAACTCTTGCAAACCAATTACTTGTTCTCATTTGACAGCCACACAATTTCAGGGAATGTTATGGTACTTCATTGATGGAAAGACACACAAAATGTGAGCACACGTCATAAACAAATCAAGAACAGTGTGTTGCAAATGTGTTAATGATTGACTTTTTCACAAAACAATATGCTAATTACACGGTGGTGTTAACATTAAGGAATGTAAACATATTCAATGTACCTCATCAACTTGAAAGTGAAAACTGCTGTATATGAATGTATTTGTATTTTAATTATATTATAATTATAATGATATATTGTGTATTGTAATCTATTACCCTCAGCTACATCACGTGGCATGGGTTCTACAATTCACGAATCTGAACCTGGAACAGCGATTGCTTTTGAGTATCATGAATCATTTGTGGTCATAAAATCAATAATGTGCAAGCACAAAGTCAGTGACTGAGCTGTGTTTAACCATGAGTAGCAAAGCTGTGATGTGTAGAATTTGTTTCACGTCATACAAACTGCAAATCTTCAGCAAACACAATATACATTTAGGGTCAGCGAATTTCTCTCGTTTACTCAATTGGGTGAGAACAAAGTGTGATCAACTCTGAGGATCCTTCAGTATGTACCGAGGTTTCGCATTTAATCAGCCGATGTGATTTGGCTTTTGCAGTCAATTTGTAATGTATTCATTCTTTTATCGAGTTGTCAGACACAGTCGAAAGCTAGAACTCTCAACTCTCATTCAGGGGCGGAACACAGGGTTAGCTGGACCGGGCGGGATACTTTGGTGCTCTGAACAGGAGAAAAATTCTGGCTCTTGGACACGTGGTTGATTACACTTGCTGTGAAGCCTATAATAAACCTCTCACGGTTATTAAACACGTTTTAAAGGGTCACTGACATGATTTTTCCAACTTTGCTTAAACATGTTCTATATTGTTTGTAATTATGTTGTACGTTCGAAATCAAACACTAAATTAGTAAAAAATTACATTTACACTATGTGGCGGGAATTTTTTCTGATCTCGGTCGGAATAGGAGGCGTTTCCCAAGTGACGTCGGCGTAGGGACGGCCATGTGGGTAAACAACACTGGAGTTAGCGCATCGATCTCCTTCGAAATAGTAGTCATGCCAAAACATTTTGCCGCCGCTGGCTGTTCACAGTGTCCGAGTGATACTGTAAGTTTGTTTTCTTTTCTGCTAGGCCGGGCAAGCTGCATTGAAAACGGACCGATGCTGTGGCCAGCCCTGGGCAGAGCTGTGGATGAGAACAAAGCAAATGCTAATTTCTTTGTTTGTGATATGGGGCACCGCCTCACGTTCATTTCACTGAAGGTTTCTACGAGGAAACATCTTTACAAGTACGGTATAAACGCATTTTGGATGCTAGGAAGTTAGCAACAGGACTAAAGGAGGAGAAAGGCATCAAAGTTGCCACAGAACACAGTAAGTCTTGTCTTATTTACGTATATATTATTGTATAGTATTGTAAACACTATGCCACCATAGCGACAGGCATTCAAAGCATTATACATGTTATAAAACTTACTTTCACGGCGATATGTTGATGGTGGGGGGGCTGGGCGGGGCGCTGACAAACTTACACAACAAAAAAGGCTCCAAAGAACCCTTTACTCTTATTTAAGAAGCTGATTTAAAACAATAATTGAAGGATAAGCAACTCCAAGGTAATTTACACTTACCATTTTGTTTATGAAGCCGACCAATCTTCATCTCCATGTCTTTGTTATCGAACACCTCAGCATCAGACATATAGTCCCATCGTCGGTGGTTTTAATAATTCCATGTTCTGCAAGTTCTCTAGTTTGTCTCCAGATGTTTCTTCCTCCCCAAAAACGAATGACACATCGCTCAAATCTTTGCTATAATCACTGTAAACATCTTCTATCTCATCCAATCTCTCGTGTTTGTTTACTTGATGTTCGACTGTGCTGACATCACTTGGGAAACGCCCCTCATCTCATAAGACAATGAGATGGTGGCGAGCACTACAAAAATGTAATTTTTACAAATTTAGCGCTCGCTTTCAAAAAAACGAACAACATAGAGCATAATTACAAACAATATAGAACATATTCAAGTAAAGTGACCCTTTAAATTTAGTTTAAGACATGAAGAAACAATTACAGGCATACGGTATACAGTATTGTACTACAAAACGCACTGTTACACGTCATCACGCCTTGTCAAAGCATCTTCCTGCTAGAAAGTGTTGATTCAATTGATTGTGAACCAACGCCCTCTGCTGGATTCATAGCCGCAGCACTCTTGCCCGCTGCAGATAGCGCCATCAAACCTCTTTTTACCACGTTACCATAAAAAACAAAATATTTACTATTCAAAGCAGAGAAAATAATTCCAAGAACATATCGGGAAAGCAAATGTTGAACCACTACTGTATTATCAGAACTTGAAATGCCTTACAGTAATTCTGTCCCTCTCAACACTGGTGATAAATACAAAAATTAACAAAATGTGTTCTGACCCTCATTTCACCTTTGACCTTCTAAACTGCAGCCTTCAAGGCTACTTCGCCTGAAGATTTTTTGGAGTGCAACAGGACACTCAAGTGTTAATGACTGCGTGGGCACCTGCCATCTTAAATATAAATGTCCTCCAGGGCTGACAGGAAGCGACCTAACAAACTGATTAAGAAGGTCAGCTTCGTCCCACAGTGCCCCCTCAACACAATGCCGACTGTGGGCAGAAAGAGCAAGCTATTGTCACTGATGAAGAACATGTCCCATCTCATGCAGGTCATTCTGATAGCACTGCATGGGCGGCTTTGTCAGCAACAGGCTGCTTCACCTGTAGTGAGGGAAGCAAGCACTTCCGAACTCAAATCTGCATGCCCCCATTTCCTTAAAGTTTAATGTCAGATGGAATGGTGTTTTTTTTTTATTTCATGTCAAATTATTTACAGTGATTCTCAACTGGTGGGTCGGGACCCAAAAGTGGGTCGTGGAGCTGTTTTCAGTGGGTTGTGGGTCTATACCTGTGGAAAAAAAATGTAATGACCCGATGTCTATGAATGCACCTCACGTTGTACGTGCTATTCAGTTACAGGATGCATGCCGTGTCTCTGGGCGACTTTGTCAAGCTTGAGTGGGAGGAGAAAGACATATTTTTTTTTGCCCACCAGAAAACAGGCCTGTGTTCAGTCATGCATGCAATTATGCAATAAATTTGGTATGGACCGATGATGTCCATACCAACATAGCCAAATAAAGAAATTTCATGAAATTATTCAGTTGTACCTTTAGTGGCTACTATTTGATACACCCTGTATAATAATTGTAAAAAAATGAAGTTGGCTACTTCGTGGATTTAATTAATTGCAGGCTATTTTGGGAACCGATCCACCACGATGAACGCGGGACGACGATATATCACTTGGTGTCAGTTTGTTGCCCTTTGCATCATTTCCATACAATTGCACTCCTTGGCTGAATAGAATGATAGACAGGAAGGATTAAACTGAGACTGGATTAACGGTGTCAGTTAATGCTCACTTTTAGCGTGTACTCTCCTGAAATTATAATCTCAATTGACCTTTGCTTTCATTTTTTTTCAGTAAAGTAAGCCACAACATGATACGATTTGAACATTTTGATCTTACTACTAATATTCTTTATTAGAACATGCAGTTGTAGTGAAATAGGTCAACTGATAATTCCAAAGGGCAGGATAAAGCTTATGGCCTGATAAATGCTGAGCATAATACAACGTTGGAGAACATTTTTTTTAGCTCCTGGGCAAAAATGGCAACATAGTGATTCTTAAAGAGGCACTATTCTGCTTCATTTCAGGGGCTTTTAAAATGAAGTTAAAGTTTCTTTTAATGAAATACTCAAGTTGTGAACAGGGTAAATATGCATTCTTCTCCTCTTGGCCGATATGCTTGTATTCCGCAGCCTCATCCCCGACATGTTTACTCTGTTGAAATTGGTCAGAGTCGAGGGTTTCCTCCAGCCCCACACCCCATCACCACCACTCAGAGTTGCATAGAGACACACCATCCCCAACCGCTTACATGCTACTAGTTATCATCGAACATAATTGGATATATAATATAACTGGAAAGTTGGTGAATCCAGCATCGAACTGTGCTTTGTTCACAAAACAGCTGTCCAGGAAGTGGTGAGAGCAGAGGAGCAGTGACCGTGAGGTAGGTCAAAAAAAAATCTTCCCCTTGCTGGCTTACCTCGGTTTGGGTATACAATTCCTAGTTCGGAAAAAACACTTTCTGGCAGTCCTTTTCAAGAAAAAGCAATCGCAATCTCACCCAATTACAGTTTGTTCTTTGTACTTCCATCACAGTCTGGTTTGGCTCTGCCACCAAATTGGACAAGAGCAGACTGCAACAGATAATCAGGTCTGAGAAACTCAACAGGACCAGCCTGCCCTCCATAGAGGACCTGTACCGGTCCAGGGCCAAGAAGAGGGTGAGCAACATCTCTGCGGACTCCTCAAACAAACTGTTCCAACTCCTCCCCTCCTGTAGGCGATGCCAAAACAACCAGACACAAAAAACAATTTCTTCCCCCTGGCTGTCAGCCTGTTGGATGTTTAACCTCACCCCACTGAGTTGAATGTCCGTTTTTGTTTGTCAGCGTGTCGCCAATATAATGTTTGCAAAAACATTTAGGACACCATGACTTTCTAAAGCCTGTGTCTTTAAAGTAAGTGTGACATTAATCTAATTGGACAATCAAATACAGAAATGTCATACTCTGAAGCACATGGTACTCTTCCTCATCGTGATGGGTAGGAGTGTGCTAGCTGCTGCTGCCCTTCCATAGAGAGGAAAAGCCAGCGTGAGCATGTTTTCATACTATATTGAAATACACAAACAGCAGCCCAGCGTGTCCAATGTGCCTGCAAGAGTCACCACTCAACAACAAGTCAAGTGTGTTTATGCGCTGCTGAATGAATTAATAAAACTGACTGCCGAGATGGAGGATTATATATCCAAGCTCAACAACTTGTGCAAACTGGACTTTCAGACAAAACAGAATGCCATCAGACTTTTTACGTCAAAAGAGTAGAGCTTTTTGTGGAGAAGAACAGACACATGGCGTTCATATACAAATAAAAGGTAAGACCTCACATGGTTTTCTGTTTTATAACAAATAAACACATGGGACTAATAAGTATTTGAAAGCAAATTATTATTTTTTTAACAAAAGTAAACTATTATCTTCCTTTTCTTGTTTTCTTAATGACCAACCTATATTAACATTTAAAAAAAACAAAGAAGTCAGTGCTTCAGCTGCCATGAAACTCACCACATATCACTGGTGGCCATTGTCAACTGAATTTCCCAATCTCCAATTCCTTCTCCCTTCACTGTGATTGTGCAAAGTGGATGAACAGTTGGCTAAAATGACCGTACACATGGTGTTGCATGTACAGTATATACAATTCTGTGTATACAGTGGCTCCTCGCACCTTTGCGATTCAGCATTCATATCCCTGCACATTTGCAGATTTTTGGTAAAAAAAAAAAAATCATGTATTTTGACCAACTTTGACCTTTGTCAAATTTTAAAATTAACCTTCTAGGTCCGGGTCACGTGGATTTTGTTCTCAGCTCACAATATGAAAATAAACCGCTCCAAAAATTCACTACACACTTAAATCGTGATTAAGTATTCCACTTGAGAATCTTTGTTGTTTGCATCGTGTTTTTGGTGAGGAACAAAATGATGTAAGAACAATCAATGGGAAACCAAATGATTGACCCATTGAAGACTGGATTAAAACATCGAAGTGAAAACATCAGATCACATACTCATCCAATTTCTTCAAGACAACTCATGGTGGTGCTCAGTGTTATGTCTGTCGGCAGTCAATGCCTTCCCTCCAGGAACTGCTCACACACTCCATTCACATAAAGTGGGAAATGTTTTGTACCTACTGGTACAGGTTTATCCTTGAACTATCTTTTAAAATAATTATAGTGCAATAAATATGTGTTTTCATCATTCTTGCAAAGTGAAGACTTATGATACCTTTTGGCATACAGACCATACAGTATGTGTCATATTTCCTTTAAACAAGGCCACACTCACAAGGACTCACATTTTTTAACGAACACGTTCTGTGCTAGGGCTACTTATCTTTTGTACAGAAATATGGCGTGTCACACATCTGTCCGCTTTATATGCACCAGCCGGTCCATTATAAAGAATGAAGAGTGCATTTTAATCAGCGTGTACTTCAAAATCCTTTTAGGCAAAGATGGCCTCACTTGTTAAGCCACTCCAGTGAAATGCTAATTAATGGGAAACATTTTAATGAATTCAAATGATTAAATTTTAATATTGGAATACTCTTATGGATGCTTAAAGTGCTAAATGTTATTATATGAAGTTGGGTGCACTCAACTCATATTTAAGGTTAGTTCCCTAGACATAAATTATTATATTAAGATGGAATAGAAATGACTCAAGATGCAATATGTCTTAACATGTGAAATATACTGTAATTGTTTACAATTGTGTGTCATTTTATTGTTTTTCATATGAAATCTTTAGCTTGATGGAACAGAAAAAACAACCACTAATAAAAGACAATTAGCTATATCATCAATTACTGTGATTGGAAAGAACGATTAATATACTGGACAGAAATTTTAACCAGTTGCTCGAAGGTCCCCTATATAACATTGTACATTTCGCCTTCTTAGTGTTTAAACCAGGGGTCACCAACGTGGTGCCCGCGGGCACCAGGTAGCCCCCCACGACCACATGAGGTGCCCGCAAGCCTGCTTTTCATTCAGGTTTTCAGTTAATAATGAAAGAACAGTAGAAAGAAATGCATTCTGAAATACAAAATGTGAGTTGTGGACACCAGCATTTTGTTAATGTTCTGGTAAAACAAGCATATTTGCTTTGTTTGGGTTTAAAATAAGCTCTGAAAATAAATGTTACAAAAATGATTAGCTCTTGGCCATTTTCATTTTGTAAAAGTAGCTCTCATAAGGAAAAACGTTGGTGACCCCTGGTTTAAACCATACATACCTACAGTGTAATTGATGTATATGTAATGTGATAGAATGTACAGTACATTTCAGACTACAAATAAGCCGCAGCTTTTTTCACACGCTTTGAACTCTGCGGGTTAAACAATGATACGGCTAATTTTTGGCTAAAGGAACTACAGTTCCCATGATGCTTAGAGGGCAGATTTAGCAAGTGAATTGGAGTAGTAACGTTGACGCTAATATCATATTTTGAAGTCTGATGAAGCGATCGTGTGTTCATCTGGCAAATCGGAAGTAAGTTTGGTCAAGTGTAGAATTACTATAGTGTAGAGCAAATATATAAACTTGTATGCGGTCTTCATAGACCTCATAGAGGCTTTTGATATGGTGAACAGGGCCCTTTGGATCATCCTGTCCAAGCTCGGATGCCCCAACAGGTTTTAGAACCTCATGCGGCAATTGCACGACGACTTAACCGGGCAGGTTTTCCAGCATTTTATACTGTATATTTCATGCTTTATTGTCATGTATTTATAATTTATTACCAACTTAGAGTGACTGAGATGTGTTTTCTGCAAAAAAAAGGTCAATGAAAAAAAATCTAATCAAATTAAATAATTTAATTAAAATTTAAAAAATGTAATGGATTTTTTGGACCTCAAAAGCTACAAATTGTTCATTTATTCTGCGTTGACACACATTCCAAGCCTGCTCAAAACTGTACATACTGTATGTGTAGAGCCGTGCTCCTCATATGTGGTCTTGTAGGATGTCGAGCACGACTTGCACTGTGTCCCACTAGGTGGTTAATTGCATTCCGCTGTCATCTCAGGTCAAACTAAGCCCCTGATCACAAACACACATCACAAGTTTCTGGCTGAATAGAGTCCCAGCAGGGAGCGTACGCGCGTGCAGCCCTGAGCACACTTATGTGTAATTTGAATTTGATCAGCGGCAAAGCAATGCAGGCAAACTTTTAATGAACTCTAGAACACTTAACACCCCCAAAACATAGCACTTTGCTCCACATATGAACTTGAAATACAAGACAGCAACATTTTAATTAGGTCCCACATCTGTTATGTAAGTGATTGAGAGGTTTTGGTACACTACTTTTTTGATTTTGTTTTAGGAATTACAGTTCTCCCTCGCCACGTTTGAATTTTGCGGCTTCTCTCTACACTATTACGGTGTTACAAAACAAATAAATTGATAAAATAATCGCTTTCGTTTTGTGGTTGCAGCTGAGCTATTATTTATTATTATTTTTCTTCATTAAAAATATGCATATGTAAGCAACTTTGATGTATTCTTGGCCTAAATTAAGCATTTTTAAGCATAAAAATGTCTAAATGAACAAAAATACCAAATACGAGGCATTCAGAATACTCTACAGTACATAAGACATGACTGGTCACTAGGTGTTGCTGTTGCTGCAGTAACGTGCATTGTGTAGTTCTGAGCTGCTGTTTAGCGTGTGGGCTATAGAGGGCAGTGATGTTCTGCATGCTGGGTTAGAGAGTCTTGAACTTTCATTCTGTTTTGAGCATCTGCCTGTGGGATATAATCCCCTGTGTGTATTTCAAATAAAAAGGCTGACTAATTTACAGCCTTCCTGATCTGGTGTCATTCAGTCACCATTACATTACATTGATGAGACAATAGCCACTGCAGGAAGTATGCTGTCTGAAAACACAACAACAAGGAACTCTCCCAGTACCAACGTGTGAGTTTGTTAATGTCTTATTTGTGTCTAATATGTCTTATTTTCTGTTATTATGTCTACTGTATTGGGTAAGAGTTCTAATAATGTTAGAAAAACATATTTAGAAGGTTGTAAATAAGTTTTCTTTGCTCTAACTACAAAAATACAATAAAAATACAGTTTTCTACTTTGCAGAAATTCACTTCTCACGGTCAGGTGTGAACAATTTACCGCGACAAACAAGGGATTCCTGTAGTCGTTCCCAAACTTCTTACAGTCGCGTACTTCTTCAGACATTTGACTTGAAGCCATGTACCCCCGACTGCTGCACACTTAAAAAACATAAAACATTTTTACATTTCATTAAATTGAAATATTAAACATGATTAATTGGTTAATAAATGTCATAGTAAGTAATTCTGGTTAAAAAATGTGTATTGTCCATGGTAAAATTTTGATCAAAGTTTTACATGAGCACTGATAAACAGATAAGATGTGAATTTCTCTTTGAGATGAATAAAGCATCTAAGTATTCGTCCTACATATCTTTTATTTCAGCCGAAGTTGGGATCCTTCCCTTCGAATGGGTTGAACTTGAGCTGCACTTTTGTTCACTATGATTTAAATCTGCATGTTAATTTGATACCAAATTGAAAGGGGGAGTTGAACAAAAATGATAAAGCAGTATCCAAAGTACAAAAATACATACATAAGCAGCGATAAAACCTCATTTTCTGGGGAATCTCCCCTCTCTCATCCTGACACGCACATACATTGACAGGTTTTCACAGTGCGGGGATTGGAACACCAACAGAAGTTAAACCTTCAAGATTAAACACTCTTAATACACAACATAATCATCAAACTTACTTACTAATTCATATACGTCACACAGAGCAATGAAGAACTTCATACCGTGTCTCCTTCCTTCTTTCTGCTATGACGGTGCGCTCCATGCTTATGAGGTGTTCAGGTGCACTCGTAATTGTGAGTGTTAGGAGCTAATTGTTTTTCAATTTTATCCAAGTACCCCCAAGAACAATTGGCATACCGCTGGGGGTACACGTACCCCACTTTGGGAACCTATGCTGTAGATGTTATTAGGCTATATGGAAAGAAAACAATTATATTAATCACCAAGACAGTAATTTCATTGTCTTATGTGCAGTTTTCACAAAATGTACTTGTTGCGTTCTGACAAGTGCTGGATGCAGGGGCAGGAGGCAGGTGAATCACATCTAAAAAAGCGTTGACAGTAAATGCAGGGTGACCATCAACCAGCCTGGGAGCAGAGTGAGGCACCTCTGGAGGGCTGAGTGGGCAGGACGCAACTGGCTTAAGGAGGGACACGTGGAACACCAGATGCATCTTGTGTGATTCAGGTAGTCAAAACTAGACAGCACAGGGGTCAATAATACGTTCCACTGTATACGGGCCTATATTTGGGTTGAAGTTTTTTAGAGACTTTGTGGAGAGGAAGGTCACGGGAGGACAGTCATACCTTTTGACCCAGCTTGTAGTCAGGAGCAGCGGAGCGGTAACGGTTGGCCAGTCATTGATTCTGTTCCCATGTGTGGGAAAGTGCAGCCTGTTTATTGCGCCAGGCCAGGCAGGAACGGTGCAGGTGGGCGGACACAGAGGGCACGGCGGACTCCGACTCTAGTGAGGGAAACGCTGGAGGTTGGTATTTGTAGGCAGCATTGAACGGAGAGATACTGTACCTGTGGCGGAGCTGACAAGAGTGTTGTGCAAATACTCAATCCAAGGTAGGTTCAAGGACCATGAAGCAGGTTGCTGGTGGTATAAAGTCCTGGTTGGCCCGCTCACTCTGGCCATTGGACTGTGGATGGTACCCTGAGGACAAGCTAGGGGAGGCGAGCCTTGCAGAAAGCCTTTCAAACCGCTGAGGAGAACTGTGCCCCCTGTCTGAGACCACATCCAAGGGGATCCCATGTAATCGGAAGACGTGGCAAACGAGTAGGTCAGCCACCTCGAGAGCCGAGGGCAGCTTGAGGAGGGCAAAGAAGTGGGCCATTTTCGATAAACGGTCCACCATGGTGAGGATGACCATCTTGCCATTCGAAAGGGGAAATCCAGAGACGAAGTCCAATGCCACATGGGACCAAGGCTGGGGGGAATGAGAAAAGGTTGCAGGAGTCCGGCGGGAGCCTCGTAGGAAGCCTTGTTGCGGGCACAGACTGAGCAGGCGGTCACAAACTCACTGACGTCTGCTCGCTACGATGGCCACCAGAACCACTCAGATAGGAGGAAAATAGTGTGTGAAAAATCTGGGTAACAAGCAATCTTGGAGCCGTGAGCCCAGCGAAAGACGTCGAAGTGAAGCCTCGGGACAACAAACATACAGCCTGCTGGACAGCCTGCCCGTGGGGGTTCGTCCTTGACCACGTCCGCCACCTGCCTCTCAACATCCCACTTAGGTGCTTCTCGGATCCGAGTTTCAGGAATGATGGTCTCCTGATGGGTGTCCTCCGCAGGTAGAGAGAACAGCCTGGATAGGGTGCCGGTTTGCCATTCTGCGAAAGGTCAAGGAGAAATTAAACCTGGTGAGGAAGAGTGCCCACAGTGCCTCTCTTGGGTTGAGTCAGGTTTTGAGGCCAGGTTTTTGTGGTCAGTGAGTACAATGAAAGGGAGTTCCGAGCCCTCCAGTCAGTGCCTCCATTCCTGCAGCGCCAGGACAACAGCCAATAAACCTTATTGCCAATATCATAATTGCACTCAGCAGAAGTCAAGCGGCGGGAGAAGAAGGCAGAGGGGTGCAGCTTCTGGTTGGAGGTGGAATGTTGAGAGAGGACAGCCCCCACACGGGTATCAGAAGCATCCACCTCGACAAAAAATTAAGAGGAGGGTTCAGGGTGTATGACAACAGGGGCACTAGTAAACAAAGACTTTAATTTAGTGAAGGCAGCGTCAGCATCTGGGATCCACATAAACGGCACTTTAATAGATGTGAGCCTTGTCAGAGGTTCCGCAACCTGACTAAAGTTCTGAATAAATCGTCGGTGAAAATGAGCTGAGCAAAGCCTAGGATTGGCTCTAAGTTGCCCCTCTTCCACGATGAACCCCAGAAAGTGAACAGAAGTGGTGTGAAAAGCACATTTTTCCACCTTGACAGAAAGCCTGTTCTCTAGAAGCCTTTGTAGCACCAAACAGACCTGCTGGACATGCTCCTCAAGCGTGGGGGAAAAGATTAATATATCGTTGAGATAGACGAATACAAAACGATCGAGCATATCACGAAGGATGTCGTTAATAAAACTTAATAAAAGCGTTAATAAAAGCTGGGGCATTAGTGAGCCCAAAAGGCATCACTACTGTAGGTACTCAAAATGGCTGAGGGGGGTGTTGAAAGTGGTCTTCCATTCATCCCCCTCACGAATCCGGACAAGATGGTAAGCATTGCGAAGGTCAAGTTTGGAAAAAAATTTGGCAGAGTTGAGTGAGTTGAAGGCAGAGTCTAACAATGGCAGAGGGTACTTGCCATTGTACGGTAATGTCATTAAGGGCACGATACTCAATGCAGGGGCGCAGTGATTTGTCTTTTTTCTGTACAAAGAAAAAACCTGCTGCTAAGGGAGACGAGGAGGGACCAATAAGGCCTGATGCAAGGGAGGAGGAAATGTACTCCTCCAGTGCCTCTCTCTCCGGTCGAGAGACATTATACTGTCGCAAGGATGGTAGTGCTGCCCCCGGCAGGAGGTTGATTCAACAGTCATAAGGGCGATGTGGAGGAAGTGAACGAGCTCTATCCTTACTAAAAACCTCCCGGAGATTGTGGTAGACCCGGGGAACAAGAGAGAGGTGAAACGAAACGGGAGTGGCGAAACGACTTGACCCAGTCAATATGGGGGTTATGCTTGAGAAGCCAGGAAAGCCCTAACATGGTGGGCGCGGAGCATGAGGGAATAACAAAAAATGTCATGGATTTGTGGTGATAGCTGGACAAGCGGAGGGAGAGGGAGGGAGTCTGATGAGTTACGCTAGCCAGGCAACAACCTTCAAGGGAGCAAACCACCTTGGAGGTGGGTAGTTTAACTATGGGGCTAAGTAGGCATTTAACTAGAGCTTCGTAAATAAAACAATCGTCCGCTTCACAGTCTATAAAGGCACAAATATAAATTTCTTTCTCTGTCCAGGAGAGTGTACTTGTCAGCTGCAAGCGGCTGGATGCAGGATCCGACGTGACGTGGACTTGGGGTGTGGCACTCTCCAGCGATCTCGACTACGGTAGGTGTGGTGCTTGGGAGCGGTTGTCAGGGCGAATGGGACAGTGTGTGACGAGGTAGTCAGCCTGACCGCAGTAGGTGGTTTCCTCCTAACTGCATGGGCTCATCTAGCGGTGACGCTGACGGGGATTCCTTGACAGGAAGCGAGCGAATGGAGGGAAGACGATCACCGTGGCTGCTCAGGTTGTAGGTTGAGACGCGTCCGCGATATTGCTGTCCACCTCTTGGCCCGAAGACGCTTGTCAATAAGCACAGCGAGAGCGATGACATCATCAAGAGAATTAGGAGTAGCTAGCGGGATCATTTGGTCCTTGATGCGGTCTGACAGCCCGAGACAGAAAGTGTCCAGCAGCACCGATGGGTTCCAATCACTCTCAGCAGACAGAGCATGGAACTCGATGGTGTAATCAGTAAAGTTGCGCCGCCCCTGGCGCAGCCTCAGGAGCGACCGTGCAGCCTCCCGTCCATGGAGGTCCGCTGGAAGGCCTGTTTCAAAGCCTTCGTGAAGGCCCAAGCTCCGGCTCTTCCGGTCAAGTGTGTTGTGACAAATGCCACGTGGGCTCGTTCCGAGCGGAACGCGGCGTGCAACTCTCACTGGGTGAGGAAGGATCGAACATCTCCAGAGTCCCCAGAGAAACGCACTGGCCTTGACAGCTGTGGGCAAAGTGCGGGCATGCTGTCATCTGGTGGTGATTGGGGAAGCTTGGTCCTGCGGAACGGCTGCAGTGGCAGGAGGCACCGTGGAAGAAGTCTCCAGCTGCAGTGCAGATAGAAGGGTCTTGAGCTGAGTTTCGAGGGTCTCCAACCGCGCGTCTTGGCGATCGGCCATGCACTTGATGGCTAGGCCTAGTGCGTCGAACTGCTCCTCCTGTTTGCTGACATGCTGTGCCAGATTATGGAGAGCCAGTTTATTTGTGTCTACCTCTGCGGGGTCCAAAATGTAGCTGGATTATTCTGTTAAATTCTGACAAGTGCTGGACCCCGGATGACAGGTGATGTTCAACAGAGGTAAAAAATGCAACAAAGGGCGATGGTGCAAAAAACAGGAAATAAAATGGCACCATGAAAGAAGGCCAAAAGTAACTAAGGGTACCCAAGTTGGAGCGCAGAAACTACCGGGCGTACCTCCTGAAAGACGATGAGCAGACTGATTCCACAAAAGAAGAGAACTTGTGAAAGTACATAAGCAAGACCCCAATGGTTAATGTCCAAGGTCAGAGAGTAAGAGACCATACGTGACAGTGGCAGGCAGTCAAAGAATAATCCAGAGTCTCCCAGGTGCAGTCCATCTGTTTAAATGTGGTGAAACCCAATCAGGTGCAGGTGCGCCCAGACGTCCCGCCTCCAGCCGGAGAAAGAGTTTCTGAAAAACCAAGAGTACAGCCACGAGAAGGCGGGGCAGGGCAAAGGGCAACAAGTATAAGCCCGAGGTGAAACATGACAGTACTACACAATTTGTGACTAAATATTAAACGAAATATTCAACTTCACACTCTGATTGAACAACTGAAGGTGTACCTTCACTAACTGGGATAGACTCCAGCTGACCCATTACCCTGAACATGATACACAGCAAAAAATGTATGCAAGAATGAATGAAAATGTGCCGTGTCTCATAATAAGCTTCACATATGTTAAAAGTATGCAGTATTGCTGCAGATACGGTTCAACGATGCATGCACTTCGATGACTGAATTACAAATGGTCACTTTTTACGACGTCCCATTTTCGCCCTTATTCAACTTTCATTATCCTGCACAGTCAGCAGGGTGATAAAGAGAGAGCCCTTTGTTCATGATTAGTATAGCTGATACTTTCACCGTAAAATGAGTTGTTGGCTCAGTTTAACAACATTTTACAGCTTTATCTTAGATGCAGCCTAGGATTTACCACTGGATGGACATTTTAATTACTTATTGATTTTCTTTTGTTTATTTATTGGTTATTTATTATATGCATACAATACTTGTTTTGCAATAATTTACTTGTAGTTATCATATAGGTAGAATGGTATACATGCATGTTGCCAGCAGTCAGTTTTTGGCTAATTAAGGACATAATTTAGTAAAAGAAATCCACGTGACCTTGTTAAATGTATTGCAATTTCTCAAGTATTTCATCAAATGCAAAGACATGTATAAAACCATGTTTTAGAGTGCCAAACTACCTTGACTGGAGATTATGTCCTCTACATGAGATGAATGATTGATCACTTGACACTGTGTTGACTTCGCCCCTCTGACTCTGATGCTGTGTGATGTTTTATACTGTCAGGAAGATGATGGCACTTATAGCTCTACATTTATTTCCCAGCGCCCACACTCAGGGCCTTGCAACAGGTAATAAAGGACTCATGGAGAAATTCCTCTCATGTAAGCCCTGTGGGCTTCATTTAATGAGAGCGGCCGACACCTGCTTGTTTAGAATACTAAAAGATCGATTGCATTTACTTTTGCAGATGGAGTTCATAAGGGTGCATATTTTCAATAAATGTGTCTTTGTAGAAGAAGTGCACAGAAACTCGGGTTAGGAAGCAGTACTTGTAGAAAGGAAAACGTAAAAATTTTGTCTAAAAACAATGCGCTTTTATTTTTGCAATTATTTCACACAATTTTAGCAGAAATTAATAGTTGATATGTAATTTGTACTTGTTGACTACCGTTACGTGTTTGCTAGGGTTCGGCTGCGGTTCGTACATTATAGTGATCTAATTTATCTTATGTCTGGAGTTTTTCCAGAGAGATTATTACATCGCTGTGTGACGTTTGTGGTAAAAGGCAGTGTGCTAGCATGAATTCAAATGTGCACATTAGCACTCAATAAGTCATCAAAACTTACCTTTATGCATTCCCACATAGTATCAGCATTTGAGACCAAATATGACGTGAAAGAAAAATGGTAAAAATACAGTAGTAGTCTATCTGTGCGGCGAGAGAAATGTAGCACACGCACAATGGATATGCGTCAAGTGAGACGGATGTAACAGAGAGAATCCGGCCACTTTTCAAAATAAAACATCATGGAAATTATTTTTTTTTTCTGTGAGACCTGATACCGGGCCGCGGCCCGGGGGTTGGGGATCACTGTCCTAGTGAACACATTTATAGTAATACACACAGGCACACGTCTTATTCATGTCTTAAATGGCACATTTACTCTTATTTGGTCTACTATATTGTAAAGATGACTATAGGGGTGTTATTTCATGTTTAGAGTGCTCTAATAATAAACCATATTATAATATAAACAGGTTTTCTATGCTCTAAATACGAAAATATACCATTTACAAATAAGGACCCGTACTTCACGGAAATTAATTTATCACGGTCTGGTACAAATGAACTGGGACAAACGACGGATTACTGCAATAAAAAAGATTACATACAAGAATGAAATGAAACAGTAATTTAAAAATGTATTGCCTTGCACGCTGGAAAGGGCGTTGCGAGGGAGGGAGAGACAGGCTTATCAGGAGGGGGACATCTTAATAATGAGATCACTATGCTGCTTTGTTGTCACTGTCCTTGTCATAGTAGAAGATCCTTTCACATGTTCAAGAATACTATCTTTATCCTTGATGATGGTCGCAGTGTTTGAGCGGCTTGTAGCGGGCATGCAGCCGATGTTGATTTCGCCATGTTCTGAGCATTTTACAATGTCTAATTTCACTTTCACTTTCGTTTTCTTTGACACATTGCCACCAGAAGAGTCTGCCTCATGCTTGGGAGACATAATGAAGGTTGAAGTTAAAAAGTTAACTAAAAAGACCAAATTTGACATTGTCCTTCCTCAGTGTAGCAGGGGCTACGTATTACTCTGCCTACGTATTCTTCCACGCGCATGTAACTAGTTCCCTTTTTCCTTTTTGTATAGTATTAATAATTTATGGGAGTGTGTAACTGCTTAACGTCGCAACACGAGGACCGCCTGTATTAGTCGAAATGAGAGAGCGATATCTGCTTAGTTTTTAGATCGTTAACGTCAGCACCGGTGCCATTATGGTACTGAGTATTGACACCAATTCCTCACACAGCGTATTATTTGCATGTGCATACACTATAGTCGAACTTGTAAAATACATTTAAAAAGTGTGAATTATTTACGCTGTAGTCATTTGGAGTAATTGCTGGGAAAATCACATTCAATCACACAAACATTTCCAGCAAGTAGCACAGCTCAGTTCACCACGATGTGATGAAGCCTGATCATGCTTGCATTCCCACTACAGGGGGTGAAAGCTGAATGCAGATTTAGCCATGGAAATCACGCAGGACACAGCATAACCAGACAATTGTGTATGTTATTTCTCTTTCCATATCCATACATATCTCTATTAAAATACAGTAGCTCATCTTCAAGGGAGTCTGGGACCTGTGGCCCATGTTTGTAGAAAGCGAGTCTCCAGTCAGAATACGTGGGAATACATTCCATGCATGTAGTGCAAATGGAGCAGAAGGTACTATATACTGTATTTCTGCACTTCTGTTTATGAATTTATGGAGTCTGAAGTGGGCATTGGGCTGATAAGCAGATAATGGGCTAATTATGGCAACACATCAGCAAACTGAAAATGTATTGAAATAATATCCTTCTTGGCATGTCGTGTGGGGCTCCGTTTGCAATGTATCATGGTAGATCTGTAGGTGCAGAAGATAGCCTGCAGCCACCAAGCAGTCCATATTTGTCTTTTGCATCATCTAATAAATGAATAAATGTAAGGGTAACACAAGTCAAAAAAAGAATGTCCTCAATTCCCATGCTTATTTCCATACTCATTTGTTTTGGTTAATGAAGCTTGTAGGATATGTAGAAGACTGTGTGACAACAGCTATAAATAACATTTGCAATGCAATAGAGGGACAGTACAGTATAATGCTAATTTATTATTCCATGGTCAGTTGCAAACACTGAACATAAACTATTACAAAATTTTAGTAAGATGTATTGATAAAAACAATTCCTTGTGGTATGTTATTCATTAAAATGCAAATGGGCTCCTGTCAACCATACAAATGGTCTTTTGTATTGGCTCTCGCACTGACTTTTTTTGTGTTTCCTTTCCAGATTATAGTACTACTGCGCCAGTGCTGGGAAGAACAATGATGCACACCTGCAGTCGCTCTGCAAATAGCAGCTTTTTAAGCAAAGAGGCTGCAGCAGGAAGACACTGGATTGTGCCTCTTTATGCCATAATACTGAAAGAGCTGTCATTATTTCTCCAGTATTTTTTTTCTACAGCGTAAATAGTCCTACTTCTGTTTTTGCGTTGCTTTTCCTGTTTTTCCTCTTTTTGGCTTTCACAGTAAAAGAATGACCCGCCCACAGCAAAGGGTGACTCGCCCATACCTGATCACACCATTCCTGCTTAAAGTGCTGATGACGCTAAATAAAGTTTGCAAAAACAATAACAAAATGAAAGTACTCACTTAATAAAACATGTTTGTCATACTGCTGTCATAGATAAATAAACAACTATGAAATAGGAGTGAAATGAAGTGGTTATTTTCACATGATTTGGATAGCCCCCCCTCCTCAGGGAGTTGCTGAACCGCCGCCATCATGGCTATGACGTCAATGCTGGAAATGGCTGTCATCACTCCATGGAGCAAGAACAAAGCGAGAAAAGAGCTATTTTATGACATTTCAGACTGTTTTTAGGTAATTAAAGACTTTTTTGAAGCACAAGAAAATGAAGGAGTGTTTGAGGGAATGTTGAGCTTCAGTCCATGCAGATTTGAGCAATTTGAACCAGCAGACAGTAGACAGTAGGAGACTACAAAATAAAGAATGGTAGGTCTTTGTAGGTCATTGTACATTATATAAGTGTATATATGCTATATACTATATGCCTTATATAGTATAAAGTAATTACTTTATACTACATGGACTCATACATGTTTAGAAAATGTCCAACAATAGTAGCAATAATATTAATAGTCTGACAGCTAACATGCTAGTATTTGCTAATGTTACATTTATTGTTAAATGTAAATGTTTTATCAATGTAATAATGTTTTGAACATTTCATAGGTGGTTATGTGGGCGATGTTAGCCAATGAGCTCTGTGGAAGAGCGTGTGAGGAAAGAACAGCCCAAAGTGATGGTGAGTCAGTAGTATATACAGGTTGAGATGGTATTTCCTGCTGGACATTTTGCCTGTCGCACCTCCTCCAGTGCACTTTGTGAAGACAGAGGAGCAAGCCAACATCAGCTGCATAACCAAACACATTGGATTAGAACCACCTCAACACCAACGTCTTGGCAACAGCATACAACGCTTACCGTCAACACTACCGACATGATGTCGGGAATGTGTAAGTGTTGTCTCATACAGTACCGGACAAAAGTTTGGACACACCTTCACAATCACTTACAATTCCCAGTTTTTGCAATTTTCAGGATTTACTGACGTCATTTCTTAAAGTAATGATGCCCACTCGTTTCTCCTTACTTAACTTGTTGGTTCTTGCCAAAATATGAGTTCTAACAGTTGTGTCGTCGGCTGTGTATCAACCTGACTTCTGCACAACACAACTGATGGTCCCAACCCCATTAATCAGGCAAGTAAGTACCCCTGACAAGGCACACCTGTGAAGTGAAAACCATTTCAGGTGACTACCTCATGAAGCAATCAGAAAAGCAAAGGGTGGCTACTTTGAAGAATGTCAAATATAAGACATATTTAGAGTTATTTCACACTTTTTTGCTAAGCACATAATTCCACGTGTTCATTCATAGCTTTGATGCCTTCATTGACAATCTACAATGTAAATAGTCATGAAAATAAAGAAAACGCATTAAATGAGAAGGTGTGTCCAAACGTTTGGCCTGTACCTTATCTGTAAACACCATATATTCATACAGTACCTGAAATATGCCTGTGAATATTCTCATTCATCCATGTTATATATTCCCAGGGCGTTCAATCGATGGCAATCTGAACAGGCCCGTTGTGATTGATTGTATGCCCAAAGAGTGGGCTTTTCCACGGTTGAACACGGTGCAATGTCTACAACAGTATCGTGGAGAATTGGGGCTTTTGTAAACGTGAACAAGCTTACTGCTACTTTTGAGTGGATTGTCTTTTTTTTCCCCCTTTAGTTGTGATTTTTGTACTATTTGACACAAACCTGAATTTAATTTGATGCCAGTTTTGGAGTAATACACAATATATTGTTCAATAATTTATTTTGGAGTTCAAGATAACAAAATTAAGAGAATAAAACAATCCAATTAAATACCTTTTATTAAATAGAAATCTGTCTGCTTAATTTAAAAGACAATAAATTCAGTTACAGGGGTCTCCAACTTTAGAGCTGTCAACTATTTGTGTTTTATTTATGACTGGCAACATTTAAATTGTACACTACTTTATTTACCAAGCACATCTCCGCTCACAAAGTGTGGCCATCGTCTTTATGCTCTTTTGTGCTCTTTTATCATAATCCATCCATCTGGTTTCTAGTCCGCTTGTTTTCATAAGGTTTTGAGAGGGTATGCTGGAGCCTATATAAAGGCATAAAGTCGCAATTGAATAGTTATAATAAAAAACGACTAAGTGTTGAAGCAAATACCCTTGAACCCTTTGCACAGGCTGGACACACTCTGTTCATTAAACAACCACACACAAATAGTGTGGAGGACAAGACATAATTACTATAATAACAAGGAAGTAAAGTTGTTCAGTGACACCTGAAAAAGTTATTACGTACCCTATGAACGTGATATCCACTTACTCGTGGGACAAACACGATCTCCGAACTAACCACACTGCTTGTTTGTTTTAAAAACAAAATGTCACTGTGGTAAAAATTCAAATTTGGAGTCCAACGACAAGAAGCTAGGCGGACAATTTTAGCTAGGTAGCTAGTCAGCTGTGGCCAGTGACAGCTATGCAAAGCGTGTAAAAGAAGGATGCAAGGGAAGTGGAACACCAATAGGTTTGACAAGGGAGTAACAAAACACACTGCCATCGATTAATTTAGCCTGTGTCAAGCTGTCAAACTGCAACTATTGCGGTTTTCCAAAATAGTGTTTATTCTCGTAGCAATACGGGACAAAGTGCTTCCTTGTCGGCTCAATACGGGTGTTGACAACCCTACGTGACACAGCGCAAATGCACATTTATCGGGATAATCCCATCACGTGTTTTTTACGGAAATCGTCCGATACTAATCAGTGGCCAATCAAGTATCAGAGCATCCCTAGTAGAATTGCACCACAATCTCCATTGGTGAGCTTCCATAGCCCTCCAGATCATTTGTCCTCAATTAAAAGTCCAATTCAGGAACATTCCTTGTTATAGGTCTGGGTCCATCATGAAAGACAGCTGGGTCCAGACACGGACCAGACTTGGACAATTGAGGACCTCGGCTCTACATCCTGATACTAAATCTACAGTCTAAACAGTTCTTTTTTCAGACCATAATTAGCTAGTTTTTCATACCTGACAGAAAAAGGAACTGTTTAGAATGTATTAATGATATCCCAAATGAACCTCATTGGACGAAATCTACCGTGTTGTAAAGACAAGGGAGGACAGAAACAGGAATTTATAGTACCTGTCAAAAGTTGGCAGTTCCTTATTCGTTATTATTCTTCCTTGTTCTTTGTAATAGGCCTAGTAGATGTAGGAGATCTGAGGTGTCCATAGCAATGGTATATGGTAGATACAGTCACATACAAATATAGTAGACAGTTTTATACCTTAAATCTTGAAATCTTTGCACATACAGTGTGTCCTGCAGATGCATATTCAATTCTACTGCCACAGAAACATTAAAAAATGCCCCAGTATCTGTCTTCACAAGCAATAGTGATAAGCATCCGCGCCTATCAATTATTACTCATGAAATTCAACGAGTGAAGCATAAAATTGAAATGAAGAGCTGATCTGTATTGTGATGGCTCATTTCCTTACTGCACAGCCTTGCATTAATTCTAATTATGCACAAGCTGTCGACACTTCCATTCTCAAAGAGCTTACTGTGTCAGGGTTTCTGTCGGTGCTGCTTCCCGATGATAAAGTAGGAGGGAGAGCCAATACTCCTCACAGCCAGATATAGGGTTTGCACACATCTGGAGGCCGATTTCCTGCTGATGCAGGAAGTCACACACAGATGCACCTAGATGCACTTGAAACAGCGTACAAACAAGCACTTTACATACTGAAATATGGACATGCTCTGTGCACAATTCTCACTTGAATAGGATTACACACTCAGTGGTGGTGAAGTTTATTGTTGACATCATTACACACATGACACACAATCATGAAGCCTACGACAAGCAGAACAAATACAAAAGGGAACATTTGTAACAGATACATGATTTTACAACAAACAGTAATTGTCCGAATTCATAGCTCTAAAATTTTACACATGATATTGTCGTTACACACCACCACGATTTATTTGAAATGAACAATGAAACAATGAAACAATCCATGTTGTCTTTAGTAAGTGAAAAGGATGCCTTATTGTTTTGGAATCAGGATAGTGACTTGACCATCCCAGAATGTTGCATTTAGGTTCTTTCATTATGCATTTGCACTATGAAGCACCATCCTATCAGTTATGTAACATGTGAAAGTCACATCATCAATAAACAGTGGGAGTGTTCCATTAGCAGTTATCCATGCCATAACTCTGCCCCCATCATGTCTGATTCTTTATGTAATGCTTTGGCTCATGAGCTGTTTATTTTCCCATGCTTTTCTTTTCCAATAATTCTGATACAATATACTTTGGTTTCCTTTGTCCAAATACCCGCATGGAGGCGTACCTGTGGTTTCTATCACATTTTTCAGAATTCGGTGATGTCCATACGAGCCAGACTTCATGCAATCATTAAATGTAAATGGCTTTGATCCAGGTAATTTGGACCCTCAGTTTTTGTCTGAAATGGACGAAAAACCACATACATTTTTCCCATAAGAATATAATGTGAACTCAATTGATCCGTTCCAATCACCCGAAATATTAAGACAAAACACGTTTTGTAGAGAAATATTATGTGCTGAAAACAGGGCAAAAAATACTAATGAAATTGATAAAAGTGTTAAATGTTCATTTACCTTTTTTGAAAATTCTTGTTGGTGAACACAGTAATGAGTGGAGGGAGGAGGGAGGAGGGGATGGAAGAGCCACGCAGGCGATGTTTCACTCTCATCCATTACACACTTAACTGTAAAGAGCGGAAGGCAAGACCTTTATACTTGCTCACTTGGACCTTATTGTAAACTTCAGCAGCAGGTACAATCTTTACACACACTGGCCCAGCTCACTTTCTGCTACGTGTCTCCCTTAAACCGTTCCCTCTGTGTTAACTAGGAACCTTTACATTACAATCCTATTGTAACAAATGCTACCTTTGTACATTGCTATGAGTTCTGTCTTGAATTCAATAGTTTCTTACCTTCTTTATCAAAGTTCTGGCACTTGCAACCTTTTTGCAGCCGTACTCAATAACATTTCAATTTATTTAGGATAGCCCTTGGAAATGCAGCATCTCGTTTTTGAGAGAGTCCCAACACAGATACAGAAATATCATTTACATACATACTATACACAATACATATAATTATATACAAAACACGCTGTTCTACCGCTTCCACAGCCCCCAGACGCCACTCACCCATCACCAGCTCAAACACATACACATAATCTGTTTCAATACAATACAGCATCAGGAGCAACAGCAATTTGGTGTGAGGTAATAAAACAAATAAAACACAAAAACAACATCAAAAACAGGAACAGCTTGTCCGTAAGTGGGAAAATAAATTAGATCTAAATTATATCTAAAAATATAAACAGAGGTAATGGACTTTAAAGAGGAAGGAAGATTATTTCAATCAGATGGGGCTTTGAACTTGAATGACTGCAAACTATCTTCATAAATTTTAGGGACTTTGAAGAATGGATTAGTCATATGTCGAAGAGGATATGGAGCTGTATACTGAACCAAAAGCTGTTTTAGGTATGGTGGAACATGTAAGTAGATATATTTAAATAGAACACAAAACCCAGTGAAACTGTCTCCTAGATTTAGGCTATAAAGAAAAAAGCACAGACTGTCTGTGCCTATCAGGCATCATCGGGGCAGGGGGAAAGGAGACAGATACAGAGTTGTTCATCGTTATGTGTGTGTTTTATGAACAAATAAACTACCCCCACACACAAATAAATAAAGATGATTAAAACCTTCCCTGGCCGGAATATGTCTATAGTGTTCCAACTCGAATCAGAGTCACCAACGCGTGGATGCTTTGTTTAGGCACTAGCAAATGGACTAGTTTGTTAGGTGCTCTGTTTGGCTGTATAATAACCGACCCAGTGTACGGAAACTGAGACATATTTTTGGCAATTATTTGTGTTGAAAATAACAAATTAATAACAAATAATTTTTGTTGGAATCTTATGAAAACTTGGGTGTACAAAAACCGAAGTATCACTGTACATGAACATGAAATTCAAAATACCATAGGACCCTGATGTCAGTGGCTTCTTTTTTCCCTTCTCTTCATGTATGCTTCCTTAGATTACTTAAAACTTGACTAAACCTTCCTTGAGCATGCAATCAGCAATTTAAAAATAATACACATTATTCTAAAAGGTAAAGGAAGTTGTGTTACTTTGTTACATGTACAATGTGCATCAGTTCCCTGTAATTAGAGTTCCTGTGGAAATACGGTGTAATTTCAATGAGTGTGAATATGGGAGACAACCCAGTCTTGTACATTCACTGATTTTTTCAATGTGTTCACAAGGTCACAGTCATCGCCATCATTAACCTACTGAACTGCTGAACTGAGGGAGTATGTGCAATTCATTCTGCCCTCATCAAATTATCTGGCAAATTAGCTCTGCCAAAATCAGATTGGGGCAATTACCTCAAGCGTCTGAAAACTCCAATTACCAACTCATCTCCATGACTAACACTCACAGTTCCAACTTACTTAAAGATACAGTTTTAGACTATTTCCTATTACTTTGTCATAACCTCTCTTCGTTATGTCCAAATAAAGTTTTTTTCCTCATCACATATGCAAAGCTACAAAAGCACAATTACACCAAAAGCACCATCAAGTTTGAAACTGACAGTTTACAGTTTTTATGTATCATTGATGATTCCAGGCACCACTGCTTTTAATGCAAAACAATTATCAGGTAGAAAAGGAAACAATGCTAAGGTTTTATTATTTCATTAGTATTCTTTTACTTTGTGTTTCAAACTAAGTAAACTGTTACAGCTCTAGCATTGTTTCAGATAAAGGTATTTTAAGGCAAGGCTATATTCACACTCGGACATTTGTATCATGCTTGGCCCCACTTAACACCTAAAGTCTGACAAGACTGGCTAGTGAGAGTGCACATAGTCAAGATTGGTACACTTTCCCTCCTTTGGCACAATTGGAACAGATGAGACAGGGAACAGCACAATTGGCAACGCACATGCAGGCATGCAATGTTGCAGAGTCACTCCTTGCCACTTCTTAAGATAAACACCAAATTTCTTAACAGAATTAATAGGAAGACTTAAAATCATGAACAAATGTCAAAAACCATGACATACTGGCTCACTTGCAAGTACATTCACATGCGTAATAAAGATGTGCCACTTAATGCGATCACTCTTTATATTATAAATTTGGTTGTTTGAGTGGTTGTTCACGTGGGCTCCAACGACACATCTCTCTGTCAGTTGGAGATCACCAAAAAGCACTTTGATAATCTCCTAGACTTCCTGCATAGCTGCGGCAAGGCTGTATTCATTAGTGGACCAATCCCCACAGCTGGCTGAGGACCCGGACGCTTTTCTAGAATTCTGAGTCTGAACACCTGGCATCAGTTCGCCTGCATGACGCAACACATTCCATTCATAGGCAACTTCAATCTATTTTAGAACAGCTTCTCCATGTATAAGCATCATGGTATCCATCCAAAACACCAAGGAAGCTACATGCTATCAACCAACCTTCAATTCGCAATATAAAGCCACCCGAGTTGACTGTTTATCTCCGCCAGCCACGCCCCCCACCCCTCATCAGATCACTTTCAAACAAAGCTATCTTAGTGAATTAACTGATTTCAGACCATAACATTGCCCTATTTTGTTTAACAAAGAACTGGTTAAACTCGGAAGAATACGTTAGCTTAAATGAATCCACCGCACCATCGGTATACTCAAGGGATGCTGGATGTGTTTGGACACTGCAGGTGGAAGGCTGCTCTACAAACCAGAAAAGGTACAGTAGGTTTTGTAGTATTTAATATTAGGTATTACTTTATTTATGCTTTGGAATGGCAAAAAATAAGAGGCAAACATTCTGATTCTTTGTGAAGGCTCTCATTAATCCAGGAATTCTCCATTACAAATATGTTTTATTTGGTCAACTGGATAAATAATTGATTCTCTGTTGTTGCAGGTGTGCAGGATCATAATGGCCTGCTGCGTCTTGCATAACATCACAATGAAACGTGGTGTGCCTATTGCGCACATAGCACCCCCAGATAACGACATGCGCCCCCAGCCACGTCTTGAGCCAGAGCACGGGGCTGCTGTATTAATTAGGCAGCGTCTAATCAAATGTAACCACAGAAAAAAATAAACTGTCACACACAAACTATGTATTTTGACTTTATTTTTCCATCATAATTGTGTAAATATTTTGTAGAGTTTCCGAAATGGTTTGGTTTCTGATTGATGGCCCACCTCCTGTTTCCTCCAGATTCCTCCGGTGCAGTCCAATCTTTTTTTTTGACTCTGATTTTAAGTCAAACCACTTCTTTTTAACCTCTGCAGTGGTGCGTTTCTCCGTGGAAACGGCATTTATGTTGCCTGCAATGGTGCTCCATGCCGACTCTTTTTGGATGGCCTGATGACCGGTGTTCTTAGGTTGATGAATGCCAACGGGGATGCACATGCATGTGAGGCCTAATTTGCATAGGTCACCGCCTATTATTTCCTATATAAGGGCAAAAATGTGCCGTGTGCAACTGGCAGCTAGAGGCCAAGATGCCAAAGCGCAAAGGCAAGACTGAGGAACAGCTGGACAACAAACGAAAGAAAACTTCAATTCTACAGAAATAGAGGTGCTTTTACAAAGAGTGACCGAACACAAGACCACCTTAAGTACAGTTCTTAAGAAGACTTTTAAGAAGAATGAGGCACATTGTTCTCAGTATTTCACACCGAGCCCAGAAAGAACATAAGCACCTACTACTTGTCATTTCCTCAACTCACTGCCCTACATTAACCTAATAAACAATACCATCCATCCACCCATTTTCCTCCGATTATCCGGGTCAACGTTCACCGGAAACAATCTTTCTGAGGTGTAAGACGGTTTTCCAGACCTCTTTGAGGCTGACCGAAAGTCATGCTCCATGGCCTCACCGAACTCCTACCACACCTGAGGTTTTGCCTCGACCACCACAGAAGCCGCATACCTGTCAGCTGCTTCAGGAGTCTCACAAGCCATCCATGCACGAGAGGACTCCTTCTTCAGCTTGACCGCAGCCCTGACCCTGGTGTCCACCATCTCGTTCGGGGCTTGTCGCCGCGACTGGCACCGACCACCTCGTGTCCGCAGCTCCAATCGGCTGCCTTGGCAACGGAGGCACGGAATTCGGCTCATTCGGACTTAATAACCTTTTCCTCCCCCAGAATGCAGGCGAAGCTCTGCCGGATGTGAGAGTTGAAGACTCGACGAACGGGAGACTGCCAGACGTTCCCAGTACACCTTCACTTAAACTATTAGTTTACTAGTGAGGGTAAACAATACCGTTCCTTGTTCCTTGGACTAAGACTAAGACTTCTGTCTTGAGCTACGATCTATCCCTCTACTCTATTATTTTTTTCTTTATTTTTATATGTCAACAAAAACGGTCTAGACAGACGGCCGCCCCACAGAGCCTGGGTTCTGTCCAAGGTTTCTTCCCCAGAGGGAGTTTTTCTTTGCCTCCGTCGCAAAGTGGTTCCCCATGTGGGGTTTCAGTTAGTTCTTTGTGACCTTCATGTGTAAAGTGCCATGAGATAACTGACGTTGTGATTTGGCGCTATATAAATAGATTGAATTGATTTGAATTAAAGCTGCCACCTTGCATAATAGAAATGAACAACACAACAACTCAAAATAAGACTAGAAATATTCAAAGAAACAAAAAACAAAACACATATAACGCTGTGACCCTATATTCTCCCTTAGCTTTTAACCTATTCATAGTATCAATGACCAAAAACATCTGCGGTATGTATTTGTGTCACAGCAACACAATTCCTAAAAATATTTATGCTTAGTTGGGTAATGCTGACATTTATGTTTGCAGGACAAAGACATACAGTATATTAGGATGTATACAGCTTAGTAAAAAGAAAAAGGTTAAGTTTTCTTCCCTTCAAGTACCTTAAACTTTCTGAGCAAAGGAAGAACGGATTTTTGAGTTGATTCAATCTTTAAAAGTGCAGACCGAAAG
Source organism: Dunckerocampus dactyliophorus (assembly GCF_027744805.1). Taxonomy (NCBI): domain Eukaryota; kingdom Metazoa; phylum Chordata; class Actinopteri; order Syngnathiformes; family Syngnathidae; genus Dunckerocampus; species Dunckerocampus dactyliophorus. The sequence continues at coordinate 23,280,440 of NC_072821.1, forward strand.
ATAAAACATGCTCTTCAAGCAAAGGATATTCCCCTGTGGAGTATCTTGAAAAGTTTGTTTGCCAAGGGTGAGTTTCCTGAAACTTCATCAATGCTCTGCATATCTTCTCTTCAGAGCTAAAGAATTAAGTCTAGCATTTCCTCACACGAATGCAGCCTCAGTGGGTTTGACTGCAGGGGAAAGTCAATGCAGAACTGACAAATGAAGTAAGTCAAGAAGACTGAGACACAAATGTTGACAAAAGATTAGGACAGAGGATAAAAAGGATCCTCTTTAAGATAGAAATCTTATACCTGTTCCATCTGGCCACACTATCCATTGTAAGAGAGAGCCACAATGCTAGTATTGATGCTGTGGAGTAGAAAGAATACAAGAAAGGATGGTATCTTCTCAAAGAGTTGTCGTCCAAGACTGAGGTGCATCTCTCACACCGTTTTTTTGACCAGGGTTGTCCTCCCTGTATGTAGTGCACTCTATCTTGCTTGACATTTCCGTTGTCGAGACGGCTCAGGTGTTGTTGGAAGGAACATGGGGCCAACCGTCGACCTACTCATCCATGGTAGAGAATTCTGCCGGTTGGTCCAGGCCTGCTTATTCGTTTAAGCAAGCTTGTCTTATTTCGCAGCTAACAACCATATCTGATGGTATAGCTCCCCTCCACCACCTGGGGACCCGCTGGGTTGGGGACGGTTGGACTGTTGGTAATGTGTCATGAATGAAAAAGCTCTGAGAGCCGGCTCTTTGAAATGGACGACAGGAGCTGGCTCTTTGAAGTGAAATCCATTTGTGTCTACACTGAGCAGAAGGTAGAAGGAGGAGTTACACACACAAGCAAGCTGGGAAGGTGAGGAAAATGAGCAGCAGGAAACAAAAGCTGGGGCACTTTATGTTTCTGAATGCTAAACTTCTGTAAAAACTAGCAAAACCAGTTATATTTGATGGCATTATGTATTGTTGATGTTGTGTTGTTTCACTATAAATAGTTGGAAAATTACGCACAACAAGATTGAACCTTTTTGTCTAATCGAGATGGGGCTTTGTTTTTGTGTTCTATAATTTGTTATTTGTAGCGATCTATTCCATGTACAGCCTATAAACTCCTGATCAAAATTTTAATAGCACTTCAAAAAATGCAATAATTGTCAGATCTTGGTTAAATCTTGGTTAGATCTTAAGGAGGTTCTAAGTAGAGCTTCAAAATGCAAAAAGGGAGTCAGACAAAAAACATTTTGAGTAAGCAATATATTGCAAACACGTATCATCTGATCAAGAGTTTAAGCCTTGAGCTTTTAAAAGCCAAAATCTTGGCAAAAATGTGGATTTCATGTCATTTTCTGTCAGGTATTCACAATGTCATGATCTCTTGAGTGCAAAGGCAAAAAAGTTTTCTCTATTTGAACACAGTGAGATTGTTGAGCTGCATAAGCAAGTCCTCTCCCAGCACGCCATTGCTGCCGAGGTTGGACGTAGTCATTTGAAACTTCTTCAAAGATCCTGAGGGATCTACAAAGGCCTACGCTCTATTTGGAGTAAAGCCTCCCGCCACAAAAACAGCTTCTTTCCCTCTGCCATCAGACTCATGAACACCAAATAACAATGCCAACAACTCATTCATACCTACACAAGTTCACGTTGCTCTGTTTTGTTCTGTTATGCAAGAATGTACATTTTGTACATACAAAGTCTAGTATAGTGATCGTATATTGTGTTATATTGTATTGTATTCTTAGTCAATTTAAAATTTTTGCATACCCTTATAGTTTTATTAATATTTGTATTTATTTTTCATTTTATTGCTAGCCTGTTTTATGTTGCACCACCACACCGTAAAGAGTTCCTAGTTTAACCTACACTGACAATGGCAATAAAAACCTATTCCTATTCTGATTAGGATTTAACAGGCATCGTCACATGGTGTTAAATATACATAATATATGAACACATATTAACCTGCATGAAGCGCTGTAACTTTGATTTCAGACGCTGAGGCTTTATTTAGTTAACTGTCATTTCCACCCAAAATGTTTAATACATTGTACCCTGACAGGATTATAGATAATGGTCAAAATCCTTTTTGAGGGTTCAAACCTTGAGATATTGAATAAATAAAACTCAGCTGAAACATAAAATCCCCTTTCCTTTCACTTGTTAGCAGGGTCGAGCCGGATACTATCCGTTACGGATACCACAATTTTGCCAAATGCGAGCATGAAACGAGTACATCTCATCATTATCCATAATCGTGATGAAAAAAAAACGTCATTATGTATTCACTCTTCACGCTCTGTGATTGGCCATTCACACACACTGCCCCTCCCGAGACAGACTGACTGGAGCTGGTTGGTTTCAGTGTTGAGGGAAGTAGTTCGGGCTAGTTGGTGGGGTTTTGCTTCTCTAAACAATATAAGAGTAAAACATTTGGATCACAAAATAGTTGTCCACAAAACAGTCAGACCCGTGGAACACATTCACAACAATGGACAAGCAGCAGCACGCAGTGATACGAACAACAGAAAATAACGCTGATCAATTGTGAGGTCTGACTTTTTTGTGGAAAACTGTTCTGTGATGCAAATGTATTACTCTTTGGAACACATATTTTTTTGAGAACCAAAACACTTAACTTAAGAGACCCCACCAACCAGCCGGAACTACTGTATGTTACTCAAAACCGACCAGAACTGGGCTCTCGGGACGAAGTGGGAGAAAAGTCACTGTGATGCACTACACTGCTAATAGGGTTGTCATACAACTTAATGTAAAAAAAATACAAGTTATCCCTTTAAATGTGCGAAGTGAGCCTACCAACTGAGTGCTCTTCAGTACACTGGATGGCGGATGGTGTATACCTGTTTCGGTATGTCAGCATGTTGGCAATACAGTTGTCCCTTGTTTATCGCAGTTAATTAGTTCCAGACCCAACCGCGATGAGTGAATTCTGGCGAAGTAGGATTCAATATAAATAAACAGGATATTTTTGTAGTAAGAGCATGGATAACTGACTTTCTGAATACTGTTTTTAACATTATTAGAGCCCGATAATCACCTTTATACTCCTATTATTCTTTGTTTACACCACATTACGCAGGCTATGGGATCACTGCAGGGACATAAGTGATGGCCGCCGATAGCATGGCAAGCTACCGAGCTAACTAGTTGGTCTCTCCAATTTACTTCTTCGAAACTTAAGAAAGGGTTTCAAACAGAGTGGAGAAGAAGGACAAAGTAAGAAACCAAAAGCTTACCACTTCCACAGGGAATAAGTGGGGGAAAAAAATGGCTAAATTAAACGAAAATTCAAATATAAGGCATTCAGAAGACGCACTTAAAGACGTGATATGTTAACAGGTTTTTGTCTAGTTCTGAGCTTCTGTTTAAAGTTTTGGCTGTAAACGGCAGTGACGTTCCGCATGCTTGGTTAGAGCTAGCTTTAAAAATGAGTTTGTAGAAGACAACTAGGAACTGTTCTGCTGTGTTTTGAGCATCTGTCTGTAAGACATACTGTAGCACCCAATGCTATCGTGTGAGTCTGTTATGTCCTATTTATGTCTAATATGTCTTATCTGTTATTATGTCTACTATATTGGGTAAAGGTGTAAAGGTGACAATAGGGGTGTTGTTTCATGTCTTTTCTATGCTCTAACTACAAAAATACCCCATTTATAAATGAGGAATCCTACTTTGCGGACTTTCACTTATCACTATTGGTTCTGGAACCAATTAACCGTGATAAATGAGGGATTACTGTACAGATAAAAAGTATGACTGCAAATGTTTTTCACTTTATAAACAAATAAATACATATTTTAATAAAAAGTAATTAACAAAAGGAGAGGGGACAAAAACAAAAAAAAGAGAGACAAGAGACAAGGACAACAGCAGCAACAACAACAATTGTGACAGAACAACAGAAACATACAGAACGACATCAGCAAATAAATGTCCGTGACAACTATAAAGACGAACAAGGATAAAGGACAAATCAATATCAACAACCACAATGACAAAGCTGTCAATGACAATCAGACATAATAGCAGTCATGAAATGATGAACTATGACAGTGATCACAATGACAATACTGCATTGAAACAGTCGCACACAATAGCAGTCATGAAATGATGAATTATGATAGTGATCACCATGATAATACCGCATTGAAACAGTCACACATAACTGTAGTAATGAAATGATTATCCATGATAGTGAATAGAATCAAAGTTACTGTAATGCACATCATTGTAAAAAAAAAAAATATACATATACACACATATATATACATACACATACATACATATATATATATATATATATATATATATATATATATATATATATATATATATATATATATATATATATACATATATATACCGTACATACACACATATATATATATAGTCATACTGCTGATATCACCGTCGCTGTAATAAAACCAACAACATAATAACACCCTGGTTAACTCAGTGAGTAATGTGGGGAAGTACGTATGTACTGTGAGTGTGCATATGTACAGGTATCTCTGTATGTGAGGAAGACTTCATATATATATAAAGGTGCAGGAATGTGTGGGCGTGTGATTGTCACTGAGAATGCATGAAAGGAAAGGGGCCGCCTTCCACCTCCCAGAGAGCCCCGCCCCCAAATAGCAAGCCCCGGCCGCCAGAAGGCCACCAGGCCCATAGGGGCAGGCAGCACAAAGATCAGTGCCCCAAGAGCCAGCCCAGAGAGCCCCCCCCCCGGGAAGACCAGTAAGGGGCCGAAGAAAGGTAATCCCAGCCAAGGACAGGGCGCCAGCGGGCCGGAGGACTGCCAACCCCTGAGACCAGCGAGAGATCACACCCCACAAAGGCAGACGGGTACCGGGGGCCACAAACCGGCAGGCCCAGAGACGCCTCCACAACCGGAAAGAAGCCCGCCCGCGCCGGAAGCGCCAATTCCCGCCCACCGCCACCCCCACCCCCAGGGAGCGGAGCCCGGCCCGCCCCGGGCCAACCCCCGCCCGACCCCCGACACAGGGCCGCCCCGCCAAGGGATGCAGGAGGCACACCCTCCACCCACCCGGCGGAGGCACGGGCGGCAGAGATGTATCGCCCAGCACCTGACCCCACGGAGCAAACCCCTGTATGCCCCCCCCCCCCCCCCCCCCCAAAAAAAAATAAATAACTAAAATAAATAAATAAATAAAAGTACACACACGCACGCACATACACACTCCTACGCACCCACACACACGCACATAAACACTCCTACGCACAAACACACCCCTACGCGCACGCTCATACACACTCTTACTTACTCAAGCGCGCACACACACACACACACACACACACACACACACAGTGGTCGACTGCCCGACACCCGGAAGCCCCACCCTATCCCCCGTTGGTAACCCAAGGAGCAGCGGAGCCGGGGACCCCGGGGTCCCAGACATACGATCCAGAACCCAGGGGCGGAGAGCGCAGACCGCCGGGGAGCAGGGAGACACCCGGCCACACCCCCCCAGCGGTAGGACGCCGCCAGCGAGGCAGACAGGGGAGTCAGCGAGGAGGAGAGCGGGAAACTGAGCAGGCAGGCGGGAAAACGGGCGAGCAGCCAGGCGAACCACCACACAGCGCCAACCGACACCCGCGGGCCAGCAAACCCCGAAGAGAGAGCGGGAGCACCACACCCCAAGCCGCAGGGAGGCCAAGCACCAGAGCCGAGAAGGCGAGACCAGCAGCCGACCAGCCGACGGCCCCCACAAGCCACCAGAAGCCAGACCAGCCACATGCCACCAGAGCCGACAGCGCACCACCCGCGCACCGGAGCCCCACCCCCGACAAGCCCACAGACAGACCGGGGGAGGCGAGGACACAGACAGCGGCCCGGCAGCGCACAAAGCGCAACGGCGACAGACGCCCAAGCGCCCGGCAGAGCACGACCCCCCCCAGCGAGCCCGGCCCCAGGGCACCCGCCCCCCCACCCCCACCCCGCCACCCAGGCCCACAGTACCCGCAAGCATGACCAAGCCCCAACCCACCAGCTGGCCCGGCGCCCCAGCAGCCGCCACAGCGCAGCAACCACCGGCCGCCGCGACAGCACACAGGCCACCCGAAGCACCAGCACCGCCCCCCGGAGACCGCCGAACCCGCCCCAAGAGCGCAGAGGCGCCCGCGGCACGTGTCAGTCCAGGGGGGGCACCGCAAGCCGCCCCCCCCCAGCGCAAGCCCCGGCATCAACAGGCCCCAGAGGGCCACCCCAGGGAAGGGCAGGCGAACCAGACAAGGGCACCCCACAGGCCAGGCCGCCCCGGGCGAGCCACCGCGACGGCCAGGCCCCCGGCCACACCGCCGACCCTGGCGGGCAGACGCCGAGGTGCACGAGGCACCCCAATCCAGCCCGCCCCACCCGTGTATGTGATAAGGTGTGATAGTGTCTATGATGCAATTAAAAAAAAAAAAAATAAATAAAATAAAATAAAAGAGGATGGTGTATCTGTGTGCATGTATATGGAGTGTATGTGGATGATAGCTAATGATGCAATTAAAATCGGGGGACAGCTGCCGCTCGGAGGGCCCCTCACCTGGCCAGCCCCCCCAAACCCTAAGTGTCTGCGATTAAAATTGGGGGGCAACAGGTCAGTGGCACAGCAGGAGCAAAGGAGCCCCGCAAGGCAGCTCCCCTCCCCAATCACGCCCGACCGTAGGCCATTTATAAATGAGGAATCCTACTTCGCGGACTTTCACTTATCACTATTGGTTCTGGAACCAATTAACCGTGATAAATGAGGGATTACTGTACAGATAAAAAGTATGACTGCAAATGTTTTTCACTTTATAAGCAAATAAATACGTATTTTAATAAAAAGTAATTAACAAAAGTGAATTATTATCTTCTTTTTCTTGTTATCGTCTTAATGAGAAACCTGTATTAACATTAAAAAAGAACTCCAAAGGATTCAGTGCCTCACTAGCCGTGAACCGTGAGAATAAATGCACACTGCAAAAAGTACATTTCAAGAAAGTAAAAAAGTCCCATTTTAAGCAACTTTTTTTTTCCTAAAAAGAAAAAAATATCTTGTCTAGCAATTTTCACTTGAAAAAAATAATCTTGTCTCAAGAAAGTATAGCTATCCAATTCTAATGAAGATATTTTTTTGCCAGAAATTAGTTGTTTTTTTTAATAACAAGCTAAAAACCTTATTTTGATTATTCTTCAACAACAGATTAAGAATATCTATCTTAAATTAAGAATAAAACGGTTTGAAGAATGGACTCACACACAGAAAATAAATGTTAAGATTTGCTGATTTCGGACCAATGTGAAATCTGCACAGCAAATTTCATAGAGCGTACCAAGATTTATTAAATTAAATGTAGTCATAAAATCTTCGTTAGAACACGCCTGTCTGGAACTCACATGCTCCGCCATGTGTACTGGTGTCTTTCCGTAAGCATAGTAGGTTACTTGGAGACTCTAGCAGTTATAAGAAAATACATGTTTACATCTACAATATGTAAAAGCATTTTTGCTTAAATCCAGCCCCATAAAAGCAAATTTTATCTCAATTTAAGAATCTTGTAAGAGCATTTGGCTTACTTCTTACCTTGTAATAAGAACATTTGACTTAAATCTAGCTATGTGATTAAAAACAACTTGCTTATTTTAGGACTCATTATATTCTTAAGTCACAAGAAAAATATTCTTTTCATTTTAATATCATTTGGGCTTCTTTCAAGTATGGCTGTTTTTGCAGTGCACATGTAGCATGATGGAATAATCATGACATTTAAGCTTCACTGTTCAGTGTTATACCAGGTTTTATAGGATTTGGGAAAAGCCTAAGCACGGTTTATTGTCAAATAACTGGAAACACTGTCCCTAGATTTTCCTTTTTCTTTAAAGCAAGAAGTATTTTCAGTTGCTGAAATTTCTGTGTGTCTACTGTATATACTACTGTATATGAACCAGAAAAGAAATCTTTACTTTTCACTCGTTTCTTACAGAAACAACAGAATGTTTTAGCTAGTATAATGCAAATAGCACACAGAACCTAACACGTATACATAGTGCATGTCAATATTTTAGTAAATGCCTACTTTATCCATTTCATTAATAGTTGGAGATTTTCCACTCCAAAGAGCAATTGAAGGCAATTTTCCTTTGACTCTGAAAGTGCTGCTATCATCATCAAGGCCAAATACTGTATTTCCAATAGTCTACACTAGTATTGGATACACTGTATGTATGTACAGTATATACCATGGACTGGTCGCTGGTCAGTTGGCGTGCATGTATAGACAAACAACCACACTCACATTTATGAATATTTATGAATATTTCGAGAGACAATTTAGAGTCTCCAATGAGCCAAACACGTATGTGTGCACGTGGGATTTTTGGGACGTAGCCGGAAGCCGGAGTACCTGGAGAAAACCCACGCACAGGGAAAACATCCAAACTCCACATCTCCAGTGGAGCTTCAAACCCTCGGTTTCCTGCCTGTGAGGCTGAGATGATAACCACTAGACAACAGTGCGGCCCCGAAGTGAGAGATGATTCTGTGAAATCGGGCTCTTCCCAGGCGAGCATTAAACTCGAAAGTGTTTCACAGTAAAGCATTTTGATGTTTGAATTTTATGGAACACATTATATCACACTAGAATAATAAGTTCACAATCAATACAAAGTTGTACGTTGCAGGTTGCATTTCCAGTTTTGGTCTATGTGTGCACATGCGTGTGATTGCTGCCCGAAATCTATTTACTCGCTGGCGCTTTCAAGGTAACCACATTCCCAGCTGACCTTAAAGTGCTGTGGCAGTTTTTTTTTTTTTTTTTTTTTTTTAATAAAATATGGCTGTCATGGAAAGGGTCAGCTCCCTACTGAAAAGTTAGGAAGATAATCCTGTAATAGGTGCTATTATCTCCTCTAAGAGCTACACTCGCAGTACTGTAACCATCTCATCTGTCTGTTGCACAACTGGTTTTAGTGTTTTGCTGTACAGTAATATTTAAAGGCTATCACATTACTAATCATAAATAAGTTGTTCAAAATCCAATGACCTCTCAATTTGCAGTGATCAGAATCTTACTAATTCGTTATGGGCCACACAATAATTCTGCAATTGGATAAATTGGAACTGTGCATTAAATTCTACTGTTTTGGGTATGCTGTTGTTTCCCCATATAAGTATAAATATAAAACACTGCCAGAATGTGCTTTGACTATGCAGTTACTGTTCATGAATGCGAGATGAATCTGTTGTAAATAGTGATTATCTATTACTGCATCATTAAACATTCATCAGTCTTTTATGAGTAGAAGATGTAAATGTCTCTCATTAAGTGATAATTTTGGTGAGTCAATTTTATAGTGAAACTGCCATTCAAGTCACTATTTAAAAGCTATTATTTGTCTTCAGTCTTCTTCTCCTTTCGGCTTTTCCCTTCAGGGGTCGCCGCAGCGAATCAATTGCCTCCATCTAAGCATGTCTTCTGCATCCTCTTCTCTCACACCAACTACCTTCATGTCCTCTTTCACTACATCCATAAACCTCCTCTTTGATCTTCCTCGAGGCCTCCTGCCCGGCAGTTCCAAACTCAGCATCCTTCTACCTAGATATTCCCTATCTCTCCTCTGGACATGTCCAAACCATCTCAGTCTGGCCTCTCTGACTTTATCTCCAAAACCTCTAACGTGTGCTGTCCATCTGATGGACTCATTCCTGATCCTATCCTTCCTGGTCACTCCCAGAGAGAACCTCAGCATCTTCATCTCTGCTACCTCCAGCTGTCTCCTGTCTTTTCCTCATTGACACTGTCTCTAGACCAAACAACATCGCTGGTCTCACCACAGTTTTGTACACCTTTCCTTTCATTTTAGCTGAAACTCTTCTATCACACATCACACCTGACACTTTTCTCCACCCGTGCCATCCTGCCTGTACACGCTTCTTCACCTCTTTTCCACAGTCTCCATTGCTCTGGACTGTTGACCCTAAGTACTTACAATCCTCCACCTTCTTGATCTCTTGTCCCTGTAACCTCATTCTTCCACTTGGGTCCCTCTCATTCACACGCATGTACTCTGTCTTACTGCGGCTAACCTTCATTCCTCTCCTTTCCAGGGCAAACCTCCACCTCTCTAGCTTCTCCTCCACCTGTTCCCTGCTCTCACTGCAGATCACAACGTCATCTGCAAACATCATAGTCCATGGAGATTCCTGTCTAACCTCGTCTGTCAGTCCGTCCATCACCATAGCGAACAAGAAGGGGCTCAGAGCTGATCCCTGATGCAGTCCCACCTCCACCTTGAACTCCTCTGTCACACGTACAGCACACCTCACCACTGTGTTATAGTCCTCATACATGTCCTACACCGCTCTAACATACTTCTCTGCCACTCCAGACTTCCTCATACAATACCACAGTTCCTCTCTGGGCACCCTGTCATAAGCTTTCTCCAGATCTACAAAAACACAATGCAGCTCCGTCTGGCCTTCTCTGTACTTTATCAACATCTTCAAAGCAAATACTGCATCTGTAGTACTCTTTTTTTTTGGCATGAAACCATACTGCTGCTCACAAATGCTCACTTCTGCCCTTAGTCTAGCTTCAACTACTCTTTCCCATAACTTCATTGTATGGTTAATCAGCTTTATTCCTCTGTAGTTGCCACAGCTCTGCACATCTCCCTTGTTCTTAAAAATGGGCACCAGCACACTTCTCCTCCATTCCTCAGGCATTGTTTCATGATCTAAGATCCTGTTGAACAATCCAGTCAGAAACTCTACTGCCACCTCTCCTAGACACTTCCAAACCTCTACAGGTATATCATCAGGACCGACGGCCTTTCCACTCTTCATCCTCTTCAATTCCTTCCTCACTTCATCTTGACTAATCTTTGCTACTTCCTGGTCCACAAAAGTCACGTCTTCTAGTCTTTGTTCTCTCTCATTTTCCACTTTCATCAGCTCTTCAAAGTATTCTTTCCATCTTCCCATCACACTACTGGCACTTGTCAATAGACTTCCATCCCTATCCTTAATCACCCTAACCTGCTGCACGTCCTTCCCATCTCTGTTTCTCTGTCTTGCCAACCTGTATAGATCAGTATCTCCCTCCTTACTATCCAACCTAGCATACAAGTCATCATAAGCGCCTTGTTTGGCCTTTGCTACCTCTACTTTCACCTTACGCTGCATCTCCCTGTACTCCTGTCTACTCTCCTCAGTCCTCTCAGTGTCCCACTTCTTCTTAGCTAACCTCTTTCTCTGTATACACTCCTGTACCTCCTCATTCCACCACCAAGTCTCCTTGTCTACTTTCCTTCCAGATGCCACACAAAGTACTCTCCTGCCTGTCTCCCTGATCACATTAGCTGTAGTTGTCCAGTCATCTGGAAGCACCTCCTAACCACTCAGAGCCTGTCTTAACTCCTTCCTAAAAGTCATGCAACACTCCTTTTTCAGCTTCCACCATTTTGTCCTCTGCTCTGTCTTTGTCCTCTTCATCTTCCTCACCACCAGAGTCATCCTACACACCACCATCCTATGCTGTTTGGCTACACTATCACCTACCACTACTTTACAGTCACTGATCTCCTTCAGATGACACCGTCTACACAAGATGTAGTCTACCTGTGTGCTCCTACCTCCACTCTTATAGGTCACCCTATGTTCCTGCCTCTTCTGGAAGACAGTATACACTATAGCCATTTCCATCCTTTTTGCAAAGTCAACCACAATCTGTCTTTCTGCATTCCTCTCCTGGATACCAAACCTGCCCATGGCCTCCTCATCACCTCTGTTTCCTGCACCAACATGTCCATTGAAGTCTGCACCAATGACAACTCTCTCTCTTCTAGGTATGCTCTGCATCACTTCATCCAAGTTCAACCAGAATTTCTCCTTCTCCTCCAGCTCACATCCTACCTGTTGAGCGTACCCATTGTAACAACATTGACCATCACACCTTCCATTTCTAGCTTCAGACTCATCACTCTATCTGACACTCTTTTTACCTCCAGAACATTCCTAACAAACTCCTCCTTCAAGATATCTCCTACTCCATTTCTCTTCCTATCTACACCATGATAGAACAACTTAAACCCTGCTCCTACACTTCTAGCCTTGCTACCTTTCCACCTGGTCTCCTGGACACACAGTATGTCTACTTTCCTTCTCTGCATCATGTCAACCAACTCTCTACCTTTTCCTGTCATAGTTCCAACATTCAACGTCCCGACTCTCAGTCCCATACTCTTGGTGTTCCTCTTCTCTCTCTTCCTACAGACACACTTTCCTCCTCTTCTTCTTTGACCAACAGTAGTCCAATTTCCACCGGCACCCTGTAGGTCAACAGCATCGATGGCGGCCGTTGTTAACTCGGGCCTCGACCGATCCAGTATGGAAGTCATAGGTTTGATTCGCATGTTTGATTTGGCAAAAGTGGCTTGTATCCTCTTGCGGCTACATTATTTGTCTTCAGTAAGAAACAAATATGTGCACAAGCATGCTTGCATTCATCCTTGATTACCCATAAAAATACCACTAGCGGCATTAGTAATTGTAATGAATTAAAAAAAAAAGGGATCATTGTCTTCTGACCCTGAGAAGCAGACAAAGACCTCGCTCCTCTGGCAGTACAGTCTGTCAGACTTGTTATAACTATTGCAATTATTTTAAATCAAATTTAAGTGATGGTTTTCTGACAGAAATCAGTGGTGCACTGGTGATAATTTGAAAAGGATGTTGGAAAGATGAGAATTTTCCTTATTTTTCTTCATTTTTCTTTATTTTCCAGAAAAATTCCCAATTTACAAAATGCAAATGTTGACAGGTATGGTTTGAGTGGAAGCTGGAAAACTGGGTAAAAAGCAGGATACACCCAGAAATGTGCAAAAAATTCCACATTTCATTTTTTGAATGTTTGGAACTATCTTCACTATTAAAGTACTTTTGTTGTATTAATATACTAATTGCACTAAACAGTTGAACCTTGGTTACCGTCACTAATCCATTCCAGGAAGTCCGACTAACCAAAACAGACGCTAACCAAATAAGTATTTCGCATAAGAAATCACGTAAATCCGATTAATCTGTTCCAAAACCCAAAAATGTTAACACAAAACACGTTCTTATAGTTTTGCATGCAGAAAATACTGTGAAATGCGTACAAATACATATAAATGACGAATGAAAAGGATAAATCAACATTTAAGATTACTCTTACCTTCACTGAACACGGACACCATCTTCCTGTTTTACCATGAGGTATTTCTCCCCCCCCCCCCCCCCCTTGTCCTGTCCAGCCATTAGGGCAGATAGTGTTGTTGATCGAAATGCCTTTACGTGCTCAACAGATTTTCTCTGCCAGGAAAAAGTGTGAGTTACACTTCCACTGTTATAAAGAATTTATTTGACTTTGATGTTTTGTTGTTATGCTAATTTGGAGCGGCCGGACCGAAGCAGGAGGGGATTTCTTGAGGCATTTCTTGACTTCACAAGTGCTTCTCACCTCAATAACCCAAAATGACGCCAAAGAAAGCTGCAAGTGCCAGCATTTGATGAAGAAGGAGATAAATTCTATTGAATTCAAAGAAATAACGCAAGACAAAACACAGAGGTGGTAGCCATCTTGATCTCGCTGCCACACCGCGTCTTTGGGAACAGTCACATCCTTGTCATTAATATGCATTTAGAATTGTTTCATGTATGTAAAACTATGAAAATGTGTTTGGTGTTACATTTCTGAGAGTGAACAGCAGATGACGTCACATACGGGCGACGTAGCTGACCTCTGGTTCCTGTTTCCGGTTCCCGTAGTGTCAAGCTAGTAGGATGCTAACAAGGATGTTTTGCCATTAAAACTACATTACATTACAGCACACAGCGTATTAATAGCACGACAAGACACGTGCCATATTGTATGTTAACCGGAAAATGTGTACTAACCGAGGCAAAATTACGGTGGAAATGTTAAATGTTAAACATGCTAACCGGGGCGGATGATTTTCCACTGTACTTCCTTTCTTCCGATTCAGGGAAACAGGTTTCCTCGCTGACAACTATTTATAACTTGGTTTTCCGTTTATCAGTTTTGTAGTTAAAAGCTGAACGAAAAACGTCAGTTCAGTTAAATGTATAGTAAATACAGAATACATACTTTCAAGCAAAGCAATTTCTAAAGCTCATTTTAATTCCCCTTTGAATCAGACCTCGAACAGGTAGAAAATGTCAAAAACACACCTCCACAATCATTGTTGGCTTTTGCTTACCAGAATAAATTGCTGTTCCCACTAACTCTTAAGTGTCAATGCAGCACATCATTAATTTTCTTGATTGTCTGACTTTAATGTTATCTGTCACATGGTTGTGTTTGTTTGTGGTTTATGGGTTCATTTGTGTTTCTTTGTATGCAAGTCCATGGCTATCATGTTTTAGTGCCTTTGTAATGAGGCAACTAACTAAACCCCAGTGCAGACACAGAAGCAGGTGTTGAATTAAAAGGATGTTTTATTGCAGGGGTTTGCTTGTCAGGCTCTGGGTTTATTTTAAGTGGCCAGCAGAGGGGAGGATGTTTGGGTGTCGTCTGATAGCATATGGTGAATTGAGAGCGGAGGGATGTACAGGGACTACGCTGCAAATTATTTGCCAGTTGCCAAGTTATAAAATTAAATTTAAAATTTCCCTAGTTTTAAAGGCTATTTACTCATTGACTTTATAGTATAACATTCATTTTAGAATGAGGGACTACTTTTTGTCTAGTTTAGTTCAGAAATGTTAAAACTGAGCAAATAACTCTCAAAATAAGTTATTTTGGTATTCCCACTAAATCAAATCTTGTTTAAGGCTTCAACAGCAGCCACATGATGCTTCATTTAAGAACTGCTAAACAACAATATTTAACATTCAGTTTATTACACAGAAAGGTAATGATATACTGTAAACAATGTTTGATGACCAATACAGACGAATGACTAAATGCCTAAATTACTGATTTTGTAGAGCAACTTGGTAAACTGGTTAAAGAAAATAAATAATGATGTTATCAAATTAGCACTTCTGGTTGTGATTCTTAATAGCATGAGTTACGATATATATTCGTGGAACAAGTAGACTTCTTTTTTTGTCTTATTTCAAGATCAGCGAGTTTCAGGATACAGCTTATTCATTTTGCACTAATTTCATTTTCACTTATTTTAATAATATTTTACTTTTTATTGGTTGTATGAAGTACTTTATTCTCAAAATAAGTATTTTCAGCTTAAAGGTCCTGTTTATTTCTAGATATAGAAATCTTAATTTAGGATTTTTTTGTCAAGTAAAATTAACTAGCTCCATAGACAGATAATTTCACTAGTCTTCAAATATCTAGTCTGTTTATCGTATATTTGGCAAGCCCTTTTTTGCATTTAAGATGGATTTAGGCTTATTTCAAGATCTACCAATCAATTTCAGGATACAGCTCCGGATGTAGAGCAGTTTGTCCAGAAACCAGAAGGTTGGCGGTTTGATTCTCGCTCCCTCCACCCACACTGCAAAAACAGCCATACTTGAAAGAAGCCCAAATGATATTAAAATGAGACAACTTTTCTTATTTCAAGCAAAAAATTCTGCCAATGGGGTAAGCAAAAGTTGCTTTACTAGAATTCTTATAACTAGAATATTTTTCTTGTGACTTTTAAGAATATATTGAGTCCTAAAATAATCAATTTGTTCTTAGTCACATAGCTAGATTTAAGTAAAATGTTGTTATTACAAGGTAAGAAGTAAGCCAAATGCTCTTATAAGATTCTTAAATTGCTTTTATGATGCTAGATTTAAGCAAAAAAGTTTTCACATATTGTGGATGTAGAAGTACTACTGTATTTTCTTACAATGTCTAGGACAGGGGTCACCAACGTGGTGCCCGCGGGCACCAGGTAGCCCCCCACGACCACATGAGGTGCCCGCAAGCCTGCTTTTCATTCAGGTTTTCAGTTAATAATGAAAGAACAGTAGAAAGAAATGCATTCTGAAATACAAAATGTGAGTTGTGGACACCAGCATTTTGTTAATGTTCTGGTAAAACAAGCATATTCGCTTTGTTTGGGTTTAAAATAAGCTCTGAAAAGAAATGTTACAAAAATGAGTAGCTCTTGGCCATTTTCATTTTGTAAAAGTAGCTCTCACAAGGAAAAACGTTGGTGACCCCTGGTCTATGGATGGAACTTTTTTTATTTAAAAAGAGAATTCTTTTTTGGCATGGTTTAAATTCACCAGTTTTTACATTTATGAACTAGATGAAAAGAGAGTCATACTTTCTTGAATCAAGTTTAATAATTTTACACATTTACACAGACTTTATGACTAGATTTAATTTAATAAATCTTTGTACGCGCTATGAAATTTGCTGTGCAGCCTTCACATTGGTCGGAAATCAGCAAATCTTTACATTTATTTTATTGCTTGTGCCGGGTGTGTCTCTCGAGACAGAAGGATGCCCACTGCTAAGTGTTAGGTAATTTTCACAAAAAAATGTGTTAATATTTCTTATTTTAGGAACATATGACTTAAAAAAAAAGTATTTTATTCTAAAAATAAGTATTTCCAGCTTAAAGGTCCTGCTTATATTTAGATATAAAATTTTTCTACATACTGAAATCTTAATTTAGCACTTCTTACCAAGTAAAATTTACTTGGATAGACAATTTCACAAGTTTTCATTATTTTTTTCCAAAAATCTAGTCATTTTATCTTATATTTGTCCAGCCCTTTTTTTGCAGTGTTGTAAATCAATTTGGGGAACTGGTGCTGTTCAGACTTGACTTACCATGTTTGGTAGGTAGACCAAACACCCTCTTTTTCTGCACCTGGCCTCCATTTGGGACCTGTTCTGTTTAAGTCAGACTATACTGACTCTACTGTAATTGGCTGGCCTTTTCGACGCAGTAATCAGGTGGTCTCCGGGCAGTTATTGTACACTGCATCACTACGTCACTAACTGGTTGTACAGCATGGGCACCAACCTGCGCATAACAACAATGGCAGACTACAGTGTAATTTTTGTGTGGATATAATTGAGCGGTGTTAGGGTTGTTTTCGTCAACGAAATGTAGCTTTTTTCATGAAGGAAGCGAGACGGTGACGAGCTTAACATGGCTCTTTGATGACTAAAACGTGACGAGTTGTGAGTGAGTTTTTGTTGATGAGATGAAACTGGACAAAAATGTTAGTGGGTGGTCTGTTAACTGTTTAAAATACATGACATTTTTGCCTCTTGTGTGGTTAGCATGTTGGCCAACACAGTAACAGCCTGGAGATCGGGAAGACCTGGATTCGATTCTCCCTTGGGCATTTCTGTGTGGAGTTTGCATATTCTTCCCGTGCGTGCGTGGGTTTTCTCCAGGTACTCCGGTTTCCTCCCACATTCATAGGTATGAATGTGAGTGTGAATGGTTGTTTGTCTATATGTGCTTCTGCGATTGGCTGCCGACCAGTCCAGGGTGTACCCCGCCTGTCGCCCGAAGTCAGCTGGGATAGACTCCAGCATGCCCCCGCGACCCTAATGAGGAGAAGCTTTATAGAAAATGGATGGATGGATATTTCAGTCAAAAACTAAAATGTAGCAATGCATCCTAACTTAGCATGCAGTGCACTTCCTGCTTAACACGCCGGTTGCCGGTGACATGGGCAATGGGAGCACTTTTGGTGAGAAACAACGCACTGATGGGTGGATACACTTTAAATATCATCCATCCGAAAGGAAAAATGAATGCATTATGCAGAGAGACGGGGGTGGCTGCAACCTCAAGCAGCACATGAAGGCTCATCTCACTGATATTCTTTCGAAGGTAAGTTACAACAAGTTCCATCCATCCATTTTCTGAGCCGCTGGACCCTATCCGAAGCAAGGGACGGGGTACACCCTGGTCTGTTCACAAGCCAATCACAGGGCACATATGCACAAACCTTTCACACTCACATTCATAGCTATGGACAATTTAGAGTGCATAAGTTTAGAGTGCATGTTTTTGCCCGAGTACCAGGAGAAAACCCGCGTGAGCAGAACACGCAAACGCTACTGAGATTCGATTGTGTTAACATATACATATACAATAAAATGTTACTCAACAATGGGCTTGTGATAAATATTCATAGTAAGCCTAAAGCTTTCCACGCAAGTCTTGGTGCAAATTTAGTCTTCCAAATTATTATGCAAATTGTATTTTTCTCTGTTTTTGCTAAACAGTCCTAATTTCCAAGTTATTGACCTTAACTGCAATTTGAATGTTATTGAACAAACGTCCCAATGATAACTATTTTTTTCAAAAATAAAAACTTAAAATGCACTGTTCCAAATGATTATGCGCAACAGAATTTCAAAGAATTTCACTGGTTCTTAAGAACCGAAAATGGTCATTAGTTGAATTTCAGACCAGTTACTGTTCCTCATGTGTTTTAATGAACACATCGTTTTGCATCATGTTTTGCCGTGTTTACATTCAGTGATGGTGTGGCCATCTCTTTGTGTGTTGCCGATATTGCTCGTTCTTCCGTTCCCTATAGTATCCACACCAAAAGCATAAGTGTGCGTATTTCAGTTAATCACAAAATCACTTTCAATTCAATTTCAAATTCAATCAAAATCAATTTCTACTTGCTTGGCATGTTCACTACATAGTTTCTGCTGTTTCCTGCAGCTTTGTGTGTGCAGAGATTCTTTTCATATCACCACCATCTTCACATGGAACTCTTTTAAAACTAAAGGTGATCGTGTAAACAGGCCCCAAGAGAAGACGGGAAGCTCTCATGGTCTGTTGTGACACATTTTGTTTTGCTTTTTTTTTTTTTTTACCACGTGAAAAGAAACTGAACAATGGGCCAAACGTGCAGTTTCCAAAGCAAAAAGACATTTCTTCATCACATATGCACCTCCAGCAGTATGTTTATAAAAGTAATATATTCTTAGTTTCATGGTAGTAGAGAACCTCTCACACGCAATATGTGAGAATTTTCCTGGCAGCTGACCTTTCATTGAACTGGAACAAATTTGGCACTTAAAGACCCTTGACTCGCTGGCCAATTAATTACCTTTTAAACTAACACAACCGTTAAACTGAGATACTGAAAAAATACACTCGGAAAGGGTGCTGCTTGTCAACTCAAAGAGTCATTTTGGGGTTCAGACAAGACTCATATCTATCACCTTACAGGAATGGAAATTGAGTCACAGCAATACAGTAGTACAAGTACCTCGCATAACGTAAGCCTCCTTTTATGTAAATTCCACTGAACGTAAGGAATTTATATAAAGTTTTTGCATCATATTACGTAAGAAATTCCATATAACGTAAAGCGTCAAGTCGGTGCAAGTTCAGAAATTCGATTTGAATAGCTCGCGCGACAGAGAGAGGGAAACATTTTCAATGACTAACTATACTTGGTGACGCCTTCTAACGCTTCATGCTCTCATTGGCTGATTATCGAGGCACCGCCTTCGCTCTCATCTCATTGGCTGATTTTCGGGGCACCGCCTACGCTCTCATCTCATTGGCTGAGTTATACAGCGCGTATGTGAGTTTGTGTGAGAGACAGGCTTCTCCCTTCAACCCCCCTTCCTCTTCGTAGTCGCCCTTAAACTAACTTAAACAATGAAGTTAAGTTACAAATTAAAGTTTTGCACACAGCATTATTGTGTAGTGCGTGTGCATTTGTCTGTGAGACCAGCTGACTCTTAGACTCTTTGAGTCGCGTTTCGACTCAGGCTAGTCCTCCACCTCCTCCTCCTTCTGCCTCCACTTGCGTGCTCCTGATCAAGACATTTCGTGAACGCTAAGTATGTTTTTCAGTTTTATTCATTTACAGTAATCTTATTTATTACCTTATTTTATATTGGAATGTTACTCTACTATGTTTATGCTAACGTTTTCCCACCATATTTGGTGGAATTTGAAAATTTTGAAGGGCCAAACGGGTGAGTTTGGGAAGATCTTGGAACAGATTAGGCTATTTACATGTATTTTACGCTTCGTATAACGTAAAAACTCTATAACGTAAATGTTCTCGGAACGGATTATTTACATTGTAGGAGCGTCTACTGTAATTTCAAACAAATCTGTATTCCTGCCCCTCATATCATGATGGAATTTAATCAGTAAAACTACCAGTATGGAATGGAGAAATGAAGGAGGAAGAGGTAACAGAAGCTTGATAGATAAATGGTAGGCAGGTGACGTGCAGAAATTGGGGAACATATTCAGCAGGTTATGTTTGCTGGAAGAAAAGCTGGAGATGAGGGGGAATGAGTTGGAGAGGAAGGCCAGTCGTAGCAAGACGGAATACATGTGTGTCAATCAACGGGTGGAACTGTGAGGATGCAAGCAGTAGAGGTGAGGAAGCTGAAGGAGTTTAAGTGCCTAGGGTCAACCGTTCAGAGCAACCAAAAGTGTGGAAAATAGTTAAAGAAATGAGTGCAGGAAGGGTGGAGTGGGTGGAGAAGAGTGTCGGTGGTCTTTTGTGACTAAAATGTATCAGCAAACGTGAAGGGAAATGTTTACAGGATGGTAGGAGACCAGCCCTGTCGTGTGGTCTAGGAGACGGCAGCGCTGACCAAGAGGCGGGAGGCAGAGGTGGAGGTGGCAAAGCTGAAGATGCTTAGATATTTATTGGGAGTGACGAGGATTGACAGAGTTAGAAATGATCAGATCAGAGGAACAGCCCAAGTTAGACATTTGGGAGACAAGGTCCTGGCCAGACTGAGATAGTTTGGCCGTAGCCATATGAGAAGGAGGGATTGTGACTATATTGGTGGAAGGATGCTACAGATGGAGCTGCCAGGTGGTAGAAATGACAGAGGAAGGTGCACAGGACAGGGTGAGATGAAAACACGGGACAAACCGAAAGTAGAAGAAGATTCGGAAGGTTGTGTTTGCATGATTTTAATCCAGGGGTTCTGCTAGAACCCGGTTTAACTTGGAAATATCCTGTCTCTTCTGTTGGAGATTATTATACTATGTATATCTGGGTGTGCACATGCGTCACTACTATCTGCTCATATTTTTATGCATACCGCCATCCAAGTCGTTACTCATATCATTAGCTGACCACTACTGTAACTTTGGTAAAGAAAAGCAGGGTGGGTGGTTGAGCAGAGTAAGGAAAGCAAGCAGCGCATGGCTGCCTTGCTGTCCCCTTAGCCCGGAATCTTGGCAGCCCATCAGGCACACAGATAAAACCTCACACATGCTTCTTGTTTGGTGAACTGGCTGTGGGGTTTACATTGACAGATGCTCAAGCCCCATGGGAGAAATGGACATTGCCATCCCCATCTCCTGTCTTCCTCTATTTCCTACGGCAGTATACTCATTTGCACAAGAGCAGCAGCATCTAATTTGTATGAATAATGCATCATTCTCTGTTCCTATCACTAACCCCCTTCTCCCAACCGCTTGAAATAATACGGCAGCGGAAAAGAAATAAAGCTGCAGCCACTGTAGTGTCGTCAAGTCGCCTGTGAATCAGAAGTGCAGAAATAGATGAGTGTGGGGCACTCTGCCATTAAAACAAATGACTTCAATTATTTCGTTTTAAAGGCAAATATGTTGCAGGCGGGAGCCTGCTGACCTCAACTCGGGATAAAATTGGATGGTGGTAGGAATACGTAGTACTAAAAATCTTCTCAACAAGGTTCATTCTCCTACTGTAGAGGAAGCAGAGTTTGAGGACACAAATATAGACATGTCAGTCACTGAAGTTCAGTCTGTTATTCTGAATACAAAATGTTATGAGATATATGGCCTCTTGTGGCCTGATTGAAGACACTTCTATAAATTCCCTTAGGAGCCAGGATGATGTATGTCAGGCTCAGCTTTCACTAGGGATGCGTACCGAAACTCAAGATCAAAATAGCACACCAGAGCCGACATAAACAGTAGTAAAAATGGTAAAAATGAGGTATAGTAAATTGTACACACGTTTCTCCAATGCTGTCCACACCAGCTGCACTAACTTCATTTTGCTCAATTAATACACAACTCTTTCATGTAGGATGTAGGATATGGGTAGTCTAACATCCCCATAATTGTGTATCAATTATCAATTGCTGCTACAATTGCATGGAATATATACACTTTTATGCATCTTTTGCACACGTTTTTTGCGCACGATTCGTTGTGAATTTGATTTCATATTGATGAACACGTTACAATATTGAGGTTTGATTATCGCTCCCTCGCTACATTGTGTTTTTTATTATTATTATTAATTATTTATTTATATAAATTAATCAATTAATTTCTGATTGCTGTTTCGTGGTATGAATGTGAGAGTGAATTGTTTTTTGTCTATATGTGCCCTGCGATTGGCTGGCGACCAGTCCAGGGTGTACCCCGCGCCCAAAGTCAGCTGGGATAGGCTCCAGCATACCCGCGACCCTAGTGAGGATAAGTGGCATAGAGGATGGATGGATGCTGTTTCGTGGTAGACTATGGTCTACTCTTAGTCAAAACATATTGAAATACAAGTGATATGTAGTATTCTGGTCACTAGGTGACAGTAATGACACAAAAGACTGAGGCATTATCTTACATTACATTACCTTAACACTGCATGAAGTCATGAACTCAGCCATGGCATGTCGGACATGATAGAGTGAAAAAGTTCTCCCATTCCGTGTGAAAGTGTTAAGGTTTTGGCTTTCAGTCTGATGTTGGAATCCTTCAGTTTGAATGGGTTGAGTTTCAGAATCACTTCTTCTCTTTAGCCCAGGGGTGCTCACACTATTTCAGCCTGCGAGCTACTTTTAAAATGACCAAGTCCCAAAGATCTACCTCCTATTATGAATATAGAAAATACATATATATTTACTATATTTATAAAAAAATATGATTACATATCTATGTATGTTATACATGTATATCAGGGGTGCACACACTTTTTCTCCGTGTGTAGCTTGAAACACCGCAGGGGAGCAAGAGCGAATCAGGAGGGGAGCTTAATGTCAGCTGACTGATGTCATATGACATCTACAAAGTGACGTTTACGCGATTGACCCAAATTACCTTGGCGATTACCTTGGCTCGTGATCAACGTAATGAGCACACCTGCTTTAGGCTTTTTTCCTTGCAGGTTGTTTGGACGGCGTTGCTACCGGAGAAGTAGTCAATGAACATACAATTTAAATGGTTCCCAAATTGTATTAAAAAAAAGAGCAATATATTTGATTACAGCGCTGAACTCTATCATCAATGAGGACTGAAAGTACACAGACTATATATAGCAGTTGCCACGCCCCTCTAGAAAGTGAAGGAGGAAGTAAGTAAGCTAGTGTGAGTGAGAACAATCCATCTATTGTGTGTTCCCCAGTATTTTTCCATCAGTCGTTTTATTCAACTCTGTGCTAAGTGTGTGTGTGTGTGTGTGTGTGTGTTAGATGGAGGGTGAATTTGTGTATTGTGAAGGCCACTATGAAAAGCAATTAGACTGATAATGCACTGAATGTTTTTTTTTTTTTTACAATAGACTGAATCTAAAAGTCTAATAATAATATCTAACACCCTAAATACACCATCACTCCTTGTGACAACAGAAGACCACTGCTTTTGTAGGCCAGGGAGCTAACAAAATGCATTGAGAAAGTGGTTGCTTAGGCAGGGGTTTACAGTACGACTAGCTGGATTAGCAAAACAAACAAACATCTGGTGACAAAGTCTATTTAATGTGCACTCATATAAGTACAGCCACAGGATCTGTCACGTGCAGATACAAGATTTTGTATCATTTTGGATAAAAGTTCAGGAAATCAGGAAATTTAAAACTAAAACTATTTAAATGGCTGCGATTGGCTGGCGACCAGTCCAGGGTGCACCCCGTCTGTCGCCCAAAGTCAGCTGCAATAGGCTGTACCTTTGCCGTACTGTACCAACTCCACATCTGCTCTGCTGCTTTTGAGTGTGGGCTGCGTGAGGTTTGGATTAGGAACGCTACATGGCTGCTTAGTTGCACCCGCATGTGTGGGAAGGATGCTACGTCAAGCTTCCACCTGTGTATTTTGTTTTTGTTAGTGCAAAAAACTTGCTTTGCCTGACCATCACTGAGCAAACACTGGGTCTCCCTTTAATTACAATCCATCCAACTTCTCCCACCTGTCGAGATCTCGGCCACTGGGTCTTCAGTGTATTCTGAAAATTATAGATCCTATAACATCACAAATGGGTGAAGTTTTACTGTTGACATGTACCACACACTGTGAGTACAGTCATCCCTCGTTTATCACGGTTAATTGGTTCCAGACCCGACTGATAAGTGCATTTTGTGAAGTAAGATTCAATATTAATAAAAGGAGTATTTTCGTAGTTAGAGCATAGAAAACCTGTTTATGACCTTCTAAATTTTTTTTTAAACATTATTAGATCCCTGCAGACATGAAATAACACTCCTATAGTCACCTTTATACTCGTATTACCTAATATAGTAGATATGATAAGCGATATTGGGAAAATTCCTTGTTGTTGCAGTATCTCAAACGTAATGTAGGTTGATAGCATGGCATTAAAAAAAAGATTGACATCAACCTATCATCCATCCTCACTAAGACGTTTGTCTCTTGATTGATATAAAGGGCAACCAGACTGAGATGAATCTGGCATTTATGGACACTCCGAAACTACTGCTAGCTTTTTTTACACTACATTGCAGAACTCTTATGCGCAGGCTGCGGAATCTCTGAAGTGACAATGGAGACGGCCGCCACTTTTAATGTAGCAACCTACCGAGCTAACAAGTTCGCCTCCAACTTATTTTTTCCAACATTAAGAATGGATTTGAAACTGAGTGGGGAAGAAGGACAAAGTAAGAAGCCAAAAATGTACCACATCCACACGGAATGGGAGTGGAACTTTTTTCCACTATGTTATTGTATGTATATATTCCACAGTCAGACTCTGCATCCATGGCTGCAAGTTACGGTAATGTTATGTAAGATAATGTCTCATCAAAGTCACATCACTGACGCCTAGTGACCACAATACTACATAACTTGTATTTCAATATTTTTGACTAATAACAGGCCATGCCACAAAACAGCGATCATTTATTAATTAGTTTTTGAAAAATCGGGAGAGTGAGGGAGCAATGTTCAAACCGCGATGTAGCGAGGGATGACTGTATACTGAGTTGTATACTGAACTAAGATTATCAGGTTTAATTAGCCAATGAGGATTGTTTGTAATGTAGCAGGAATGTAACAGACTCCGTGCTTAGCAAAGAAATATGGTCCGGAAGAGCCCATCGTTATTTTGATAGAAATCTCGATTTCATTTTCAAACATTTTTGGTCATTTTCGTCGTCATAAAGGGCTTTTTGATCCCCACACAGTCACCCTTAATGTCGGATATCAAGCAGGGATATTTGCCAAGAAGCTGTGAACAGTCAAAGTTATGACCAAAGCTGTTAGAGCTTCAATAGACAGATGTAAAATGCTATTGCTGTCATGATCTTGTAGCAAACCACGACTAGAAATTAAAAAATAAAAGGATATTTCAGAAGACAATGGATTTAGGTTAGACGTACGGTATATGGTATAGATGATAATAAATGTGTTTTAATAAATATGTTTTTATACTTTCTTAATTTTAAAAGGTAACTATTATTGCTTGAACAATGTTTTAATATAATTACCAGATATATTTTTAATTTCTGTAGTTGAAATTTACATGGCACATTGCATTGTGCCAGCACATATATTTTTGTGTGTAATGAGTTTTGGCAATGTGAAGGCTCAAGATGGACAAGTTATTATAATTACAAATGAACAATAGCACCGTTCACATCAGCTTTGCGTACAATATAAGCTTCACGCTTGTCAATAGCCAAACTCATTTTCGAGAAAAGCTGTGGAAGAGAAGGGATGGGGAGCTGAATGCTGACTGATGAAACATTCTTGACGTTATTCTGATTCCTGAATGACAAAGCAGCCTCCAAGCCATTAAAATCCGGCAACTCATTTTAGGCAATGTCAGTTTTATTCCTTGTCATAGCCATATGTTAGTGCTTGCTCTGTGCCTCTTCATCACTGCCCAATTAGTATTCTGGGTAAATTAGCCATCTTGTTGAATGCAACCTCTAAATATTGTTATTAAACCTGCTGAGCAATTCAAGTTCAGTGGATTAGATGCAATAATAGCTACAACAAAAATGTTAAACTGCATGGAGAGGATAATTTTGGCTTTATGACATCAATTGTAAGTCTAGTAGTACTGGGTGCGGTAAATGGGCTGCCGAATGTAAAAATTATACCACACGTTTGTTTAGCTATATATTTTGAATCTTTAGCTTTCTCACATTTACCTAATTTTCTTCACATCTGAGGTGGAAATTAAATGTTGAATATAAATGGTAAATCTCAACCTAAATAGTTAATGTAAATATAAATGTTAAATATATATATTAAATATAACTGTTAAAAAAAAGTTCAATGTAAATATAATGCTAAATATAAATATTAATCTAAATGTTAAAGATCTAATTAAATATAAATAGTAAATATAAATGTTAAATGTAAATATTATTACATTCATTTAACATTTAATTTGGCATTTATATTTAGATTAACGTATACATTTAGCACTTATATATAATGATTTATATTTAGGTTTAAGATGTATTTTTATTTATATTTAGATGTATCATTTAGATTTACATCAAAGATTTAGATTTACTGTTTAGATTCACGATTTAATTTCAGTCTCAAATGAATCAATGAAGAAAATGAATTCAATGTGAGAAAAGCGAACTAAATATCTAAATATGTCAGCTAAAAAAAAGTGTGAGTTTTTTATGTTTGCATTGCGACAGAAAATGTCACAAATGGAAAAAAAAATCTCAGAAATGGCACCTTTGGGACTCCTATTTCGGTCAACAAAAACTACATTGACTTAAGCTGTCACTTTTTAAACAATAATAATAACACGGTGGACTTGATGAGTTGTTTGATATTGACGGGGTGGCAACATAAGCGGGACTGGCTCAAAGGAAAACTGCATGTCTATTTACATAACTGGCATGTATATTAACCAAGCTAGAGAGATATTGTTATTGTAGCAGCTAACATGAAAAAAACCCTTTTCTGGTGTAGTAACACAACGTCTCGCTAGTCTCAACGTCACTCACAACACCCCAAGCCACTATCGCATGGTAACACTACCTACTGGAGCTGCCGCTGTGTTGTTCGTGAGTTTGGAAAAGATATGTAAGTTATAAATCATGCCTTGCACGTCAACAGAGAGCACCAGTCTTGTGCTGAAAGATACAGTCATCCCATCAGTCGGCGTCCCAGTGAGAGCGGACATTGTAAGTGACTGTTTTCATTATACTGTTATTTTGTCTATGAAACATTTAGCACTAGTGCTACATGATAACGCTATGAGAATGCCTTAGTGTTTCAATATAGCTGGATCTGCCGAGCACCCAGCAACTTTATTCTCTGCCTGGGGGGAGATGGCGTCTTACCTGATAACCTGTAGGTCATCCTCCATATATTCAGGCTCAGAAGATAAGATTCTGGATCCTTATTTGTCCAAAAGTAGTCGGTGGTGGTGGTGGTGGTGGCAGCTCTCACAAAGTCTGCCATGATTAGTAATAGCAAACAGACACACTCTGCTACTGCTGTTGTTGGCGGAAGTAGCGTTAGTTCCTGTAGGGTATGTGAAATCAATGTGCCCAGGAAAGAAGTTTTGGTAATGTTTAAAATGAAAATGTTTAAAATACAGCAAGATACTGTAAGTATTACATGTTATCATGAATGTACTTGTTAATGCATGATCACAGCATGTATATAAAAGGCTAAAATCTTGTTTTTTAGAGGGCTTCATAGTTGACATAGGTGTGTCCCATTACGTGCTTTGTTAGCTCCCTCAAGCAAATTCATTTTTGCTCTTTAGAATGCACAGAAAAGGGAAATAAATATGAGTTCATGTTTCACATAAGGATTGTGGATAATGGGCAAAATTCCAAAAAAAGTGCAGTTTTCCTTTAAGCAGGTTCCATTGTATTAGAAACATTGTAAAACACTTACATTAAAAACGCACTTCAAATTAACAACTGAATTGAATGCACTCTACTAAATGTCTATTTATTGTACATCAAATATCAAAAATGTACAATTATAATATATGATAATTTAATACTTTAATTAAATCACACTAGTGTTATAATTACATGTACGGTATGCTTCTGAAGGAAATGTTCTATTCTGCTCTAAATCTAAGAGAATAAAAGTTTACGCAGTTATAAGGCAACGTGATTATAACTAAGTGCCAGCAAACCTAAAGACACTGGAAAATTTCTCAGTATAAACTGGTTTGCATGCTGGGTACTTAGCTCTCAGTGCATGTAACAGTTTTTCTGAACCTCCAAATCCAACCCCTGAAGGTCAGATTTACGAGGATGCCAGTGAGTAAATCAGGTCGATGGTCTTAATCCAATATAATCCACTCTAATCTCAGAGTAACCATAGCAGAAGATTACATTCGTGATTAAATGTAATTGCAATGTTAAAATCCTGATTTGGCGGCAAGTCATGGATCACAGATTAGGTAATAATGAGAGACAATGTTTTTTTTTCCCCACCCACTTTGATTTTACCTACCTGTCCACCGCATTGATGTCCACAACAATGCATTGATGTAGACATCAATGCGGTGGACACCAATATCAAATTTACTCGCGAGGACGCTGAGGAGAACCAACTAGCTTTCTTAGACTGCAAGGTAATTATAGGAGAGGACAGACAGCTACTTACAGAGGTCTTTAGAAAGGCCACACACACTGACCAATACCTGCTTTTTGAATCAAACCATCCACTACAACATAAACTGGGGGTTATTAGGACCCTCCAACATAGAGCGGAAAAAATACCAACTAGTGCTGAGGGAAGGAAAAAGGAGACACAACATGTCCAGAGAGCGCTCTCTACCTGTGGGTACCCACGGTGGGCTTTTAAAAAATGTCAAAAGAAGAGCGTAGGGAAAGAAACCCAAAAGCCCACAGAAGCAAAAAGGAGAGGAGTGGTAGTCCCTTACGTAGCTGGGGTCTCCGAAAAACTCCAGAGGATCTTATGGCAACACAAAATTCCTACCTATTTTAAACCAGTAAATACCCTGAGACAAAAATTAGTGCATCCTAAAGACAAGGCTCCAAACCAAAAACAGAGCAATGTGGTCTATTCCATCCACTGTAAAGATGAGGAATGCAAAGAGCACTACATTGGGGAAACTAAGCAAATGCTCCAAAAAAGGCTTTATCAACATCGCAGGGACAATTCGAGTGGTCCTCTAACAGCAGTACATCTACACCTTAAAGCAACCAATCACTCTTTTGAGGACAGCGAGGTAAAGATTTTGGCCAAAGAAAACAGATGGTTTGAAAGAGGAGTAAAGGAAGCTATTTTTGTCAAACAACAGAACCCATCATTGAATCGGAATGGTGGTTTGAGGTTTAATTTGGACCCTGTGTTCAGCAGGTTACTGAGACCGAAACCCACAGCTCTTAGTCTTGCAAATGAGGTGGAGCCAGGGCCAAGCCAGAACAATAGATGCTAACAAGCCAGTATCAGAGTCGTTCATACCCAACTACAGGGAGCTACACTTCCCTTTGATCGGAGGTGCTAATGGAAGGAGAGGATTAGACCACAACTCCTCCCAGTCTTAGTGTAAGGAACCATAGGAGGAGGGTGTTGGCACACCAATTCCGCCCACTCTTACTGTATTTAAGGCCTAGGCTACCAGCGCTTGTTAGTTCGCTGACGAAGCTCTTTGGATGAGGAGCGAAACGTCCGACACCTTCACAGAAGTACAGATGACGTCTCCAGAAGCCTTTCCCTCATTGTACAACTCCTGTACGACTGAGAGCCTACACAGACGCACAGGCGAGTATAGTAACTTTTCTGCTTTGTAAGTTGATTACTTTGAAATGTTGCCTCTGGGGTGTTGAGCACACTATGAAATCTTGTACGATTACCATTGTTATGACATTTTGAGTATGGGATTGTTTACTTTTCTAACCTAAAACAGCATTTTCATTGCACTCATGTGACAAATACTTCTGTTTACTTATCTGTGCTTGGAAGAGATGTGTCATTATTTAAGAAGCTTTGCACTTTTTATTTATTGTGTATTATTAATTGGACTGAAGGTTAACACATGTTTTTTCATCTCTACATTTTATATATACTGCTAAAAAAAAAATAGAGCAACACTTCAAAAACACATCAGATCTAAACTGGGGGGAAAATGATCTTGAATATCTTTCCTGATAATAAGTGGGTGATTTATTGATGCCACATAATTTGATAGAAATGAAAATGATCACCCTATAGAGGGGGGAAATCAAAGACACCCCAAAAATGAAAGTGAAAAAATGATGCAGCACACTGGTCCATTTTGCTAAAATGTCATTGTAGCAACTCAAAATGATTCTCAGTAGTTTGTGTGGCCCCCACGTGCTTGTACGCATGCCTGACAACGTTGGGGCATGCTCCTAATGAGACTACGGATGGTGTCCTGGGGCATCTCCTCCCAGATCTGGACCAGGGCATCACTGAGGTACATGGACGCATGGAGGAGATTCCAGGAGACAGGTAGTTACTCCAGGAGAGCTGGACAGGGCCGTAGAAGGTCCTTCAACCCTCAGCAGGATCGGTATCTGCTCCTTTGTACAAGGAGGAACAGGATGAGCACTGCCAGAGCCCTACAAAATGACCTCCAGCAGGCCACTGGTGTGAATGTTTCTGACCAAACAATCAGAAACAGGCTCCATGAGGGTGGCCTGAGGGCCCGACGTCCTGTAGTGGGCCCTGTGCTCACTGCCCAGCACCGTAGAGCTCCATTGGCATTTGCCATAGACCACCAGAATTGGCAACTACACCACTGGCGCCCTGTGCTCTTCACTGATGAGAGCAAGTTCAACCTGCGACAGACGTGAAAGGGTCTGGAGATGCCGTGGAGAACGTTATGCTGCCTGCAACATCATTCAGCATGACCGGTTTGGTGGTGGGTCAGTGATGGTCTGGGGAGGCATATCCCTGGAAGGAAGGAGGAAGGACGCACAGACCTCTACAGGTTAGATTCATATATATATATATATATATATTGTATTATATATTCATATATATATATACACTCATGATCAAAATCTTGATGATCAAAATCCAGTTGAAAAATTGCAAGAATTTTCATTTTGCACATTTGGATCCTAAAGAAGTTTTAAGTAGAGCTACAATATACAAACGCAAGAAGGGGGAGTGAGACAAAAAACATTTGGAAGTCGTAATTGAAACAAAAAAAAAAACAACTGAAATACTGTAGGTTGTTTATCACCTGATCAAAAGTTTAAGACCACAGGCTAAAAAAGCCAAAATCTGCTCAAAATTTTCAGTTTCCGTCAGGCATTCACACTGTCATGCCCTCCCGATGGATAAAGCTAAGAAGCTTTCTCTTTTTGAACACGGTCGGATTGTTGAGCTGCATAAGCAAGGCCTCTCGCAGCGTACCATTTCTGCTGAAGTTGGGCGCAGTAAGACAGTCATTCAAAATTTTTTGAAAGATCCCGAGCATTATGGAACAAAAAAGTCAAGTGGTAGACCCAAAAAAAATCACACCTGCGCTGAGCCGGAGCATCCAATTGGCTGTCCATCAAGATACAGGGCGGTCTTCGGCCCAAATTAAGGCCCTTACTGGTGCCGACGGCAGCGCAATAACCATCAGACGGCATCTGCAGGAAAAGGGTTGAAAAAACAAAAAACTAATTTAAAAACCTTGTCTCCTTCAACGCCACAAAACTGCCCGTTTAGACTTTGCCAGGGAGCATCAAACATGGGACATTGAAAGGTGGAAAAAAGTTTTATTCTCTGATGAGAAAAAATGTAACCTTGACGGTCCAGATGGCTTCCAACGTTACTGGCATGACAAGGAGATCCCACTTGAAATGTTTTCTACCCGGCACAGTGGAGGGGGGTCCATCATAATCTGGGGTGTTTTTTTCAATCAGTGGAACACTGGAGCTTCAGGTGGTGCAGGGTCGTCAAACGGCAGCTGCTTACGTGCAGATGTTGCAGCGGGCATCCCTCATGACTGAGGGCCCTCGTCTGTGTGGTAACAGATGGGTTTTTCAACAGGACAACGCTGCAGTTCACAATGCTCGCTTGACCAAGGACTTCTTCAGGGAGAATAACATCACTCTTTTGGACCATCCTGCATGTTCCCCTCATTTAAATCCCATAGAGAACATTTGGGGATGGATGGCAAGGGAAATTTATAAAAATGACCATCAGTTCCAGACAGTTGATGCCCTTCGTGAAGCCATCTTCACCACTAGGAGCAATGTTCCCACTAGCCTCCTGGAAACACTCACATCAAGCATGCCCAAACCAATTTTTGAAGTGATTAACAAGCTACTTATTACTGAGTCCTAATGAGAACATTTTTTGTTCTGGTTTGGAGAGTTGTTTGTTATTTTTTGAGCGATGGTCTTAAACTTTTGATCAGCTGATAAACAGCCTATTTCAGTTTAATTGTTGTTTTCAATAAATTACTTTTTCTAAGTGCTTTTTGTCTCACTCCCCCCTTCTTACTTTTGCATATTGTAGCTCTACTTAAAACCTCATTAAGATCCAAATGTGTAAAATGCAAAATTCGAGCAATTTTTCAACTGGTCTTAAGATTTTCATCAGGAGTGTATATATATAGATTTTTTTGCAGGTGAATGCTGAATCACAAATTCTGCCATACACCTTAATTTATTGTTCTATGTTAACAAGATCATTTCTATTTACTAAATTAATTAAAACAAATGCACACTCTGACTAAAATACATGAATACAGTCATCTAGGATTCACCTGAAAAGATAATTAAAAATGATTTAATGTCTATGATACCCAAAGGGCATTTTAATTAAGTCTTAGACCATTACTTCACAAATATGTATAGAGGTTACCCTGTGAACCCTCATTCTGATGTCTCTGCCCACCTCAGTAGTTTCACCGTATAACCACTGTCCCCCATGAGTACTAAGTATAGGTGCCGTACCAAATGGAGCTCTAATTGGAAATGATCGCTGACAGAAGCTTGAGCCACTAACTCCCTTAATGATTCAGGCAGCACGTGGATCAGAGGAAGTCCCCTCACTGGCCATGAAAGGCATTTAGAGAAGATGACAGCAGCACAAGCCCTGCGGTGGGACCTGGGGGGTACAACCATTTTAGTGTTCTGGAGCAGGAGAGAGCGAAAACGAGGGAGGGAGGGAGTGAGGATATACTCATAAGGGTGGCCTTTTAGATGTTGTTGAGGAAAACAAGTTCTCTGTGAAGTGAAACTGAAGCAGAGCCACATTTTACGTGTTAACATTTTTGATGCTCTTTGGGTTTACTTTGAAGCAAAACTGTGTACAGTTTCATGACAACACGCAGTTGTGGACCACAACTGACTGGCGTGTTGTTCTCACCAGCCAGAGGCAAAACTATGGAGCATACTGGGTGTCACGGCCGTCTTGTCATTTTGAAAAACGAAAGCTTTCATCTAACTAATTAGGACACACTGCTGCCAACAATGTTGATATTTGTAAAAAAAAATATATATATGTGAAACTTGTGCTAGCATGAGTACCTGGGGATGAAAGGTACAAAACACTCCATCTTCTTTGTATGTGCAATAGAAGCACCCAGGACACCCAAGGCAACCATTACCAGCCATATTAAGTAGTTATTTTTTGTGACGTAGAAAGATCAAGTGAGATCTTGACATATGCCTCAATCATCAGAATATATGACACATGGTCCATGGGGCCAAATTACCAAAGATT
Source organism: Dunckerocampus dactyliophorus (assembly GCF_027744805.1). Lineage (NCBI taxonomy): Eukaryota > Metazoa > Chordata > Actinopteri > Syngnathiformes > Syngnathidae > Dunckerocampus > Dunckerocampus dactyliophorus. The sequence goes on from NC_072821.1 coordinate 23,314,259, forward strand.
GGCTTGTGCTCCTGTCCAAAAGGCCTGGCTAAAACGAACATTGCTGAGTCGATACAGTCATCTATCACTTGAAACTAAATGACAAGGTGACACTTGAATGACGTGATTGAATGGTTCCCCTTGGCCATACGGTTTTTGAATGATGAGTGATGCTTTGATGGAACATTTTTAACAGCCAAAGTCTTTGGTGCCTGCAAGGAATGTCAGGAAAAAGAACATAAAACATTCAAAACGCTTGTTCTATGTTCTGTTTTTTCGCAAATGAACTTTTCAAATGTAATGTCTACATTTTGCAAGATATAGGTTTCGGTGCTGTGCATATAGAACACTGCATAACCTGGAATTTGTCAGAAAGGTTAAACAGATGCAGGCACTAAATTCTGAGCTCCTATATGCGATATGATAGTCTAACACTGGCATAGAAAAATGGGTCATGTATGCTTCAGGGAATTCCAAGAAGGATTTGGGACTTAATGGACTTGTAGGTATTTGACATGGATAACCTTTGACATCTCTGTAATGTTGCTGTAAAGAGAACACTAAAACGCTTTCAACGTAATTCTCTTTGAAGAAAAGCTTAATTGACATTCAACAGTGTGTGCATTGTTCTCTAATAGATAAATGTAGGGAATTCCTGAAAACAGTTATAAAAGGAGGACCAGACATGCAAGGTTTAATATTTCTCCATTTGCTTATACACAGGGTACACCCTGGACTGGTCGCCAGCCAATCGCAGGGCACATATAGAAAAACAACCATTCACACTCACATTCATACCTATGGACAATTTAGAGTCGCCAATTAACCAAACATTCATTATGCATGTTTTTGGAATGTGGGAGGAAATCGGAGTACCCAGAGAAAACCCACACACGGGGAGAACATGCAAACTCCACACAGAGATGCCCAATGGAGATTCGAACCCAGATCTTCCCGATCTCCTGACTGTGTGGCCAACATGCTATCCACTCGGCCACCGTGCAGCCCTGGTTAAATAATTAGGGTTTTGTAATTCAATGTAATTTAATAAATTTTGTTCGTCACATTACTGTTTCCTGCCAGGATAGGCCAGGGCCAATTAACTGGGATGCCAAAATGCAGAGAACAGTACAACTCAAACAAAAGTACAACTCAAATCTTCCGGGCCTAGACACGGGTAAAAATACAAAAGACAAATAACCAAAAGCTCTGCTAGACACGGTGATAGCAGGATACAAAAAAAATACCCCAAAATACTAACAAAAACCCACTGCTGAAAACCAAGCAGGGAAAGAGGCTAAGCTAACTCAGGGCGCTGCTGAATAACCAGCAGGAAGTACTACACAGAGGTAAAACAAAAAAACACTGCTGGAGTAAGCCAAGCAGGGAAAATACTAGTATTGACGAGCTGGCTGGTGTGACCAAAAAGCTAGGATGCAAGGTACAAGGTGGGGAGACGCATGAAGCAAGCGTGGACGGGAAGACAGCGACAGGTTATCGAGCTGTGTTGAGTGGAAAGCCAAACTTGCCTGTTTAGTTCTTTTAAAGCAGCTCTATCACCATGGTAACTTAGGCTAAACTCATAACCTGGTCCCGACTAGGTTATGTACAGGCTTTCAGCTTAAAATTGGCAATGAAAGTGCCACTGTTTCACTGCGTAGCATTACATGCTCAGCATTATTCTGTCAGCGGTCGTCCCTCGCTCTCTTGGTGGCGACAGTGTTACTTTTAGCAGTCATAATCTTTTGGGAACTCCTCATAATGCTCCAAATAATGCCTACTATTTTTTTGTACAATACACCAGCCGAGTGGTAGTAGAGTGGTAGTAGAATAATATGGCATCAAATGCCCCCTTTCATGTGAATGCGCCCTGAGAACAGAACCGAGAACCGGACTTAAAACTTAGTTACAAACTTAGTTGATAACCACCGTTGCAGTACAGTTTAGTTCTGTTTAGGGAATTTAGGTTTTGTTGAGCTGCATCTTGACCACAAAGCCTGGGTTGGTTGAGCCACTTTCGCAGAATCCCCCCATGGAAAGGTTTGGCACAGAGTAAGGAACTCAGAGGTACATGGGGGAACCATGAGGAATAATCTGCCATCTCACTGCTGTGGGCTTGTGAATAATGTTGATTGCCGATTGCATCCACCTGCCTTGTAGCTCCACCACCAGTCACCAGCGCAAGCTGCCTGAAAAACAAAGTAGAACAGGAACTGAACAAAAAGCATGTTAGGATGCAGACTATGACAGTATCACAGTCGACAGTATGACACTCGCCCCTCACCACTTTGTGGTTTGAATTTTGCGGCTTCAGGCTATCATGGTTTTTGAAACATATATTAATTTAATAAATCATGTTGTTTCCTGGTTGAATATGGCCTATTAATGAAAAATATATTTAAGCAAATTGTATGTATTGTTTGCCTAAATTAAGCATTTTCTAGCATAAAAATAGCTAAATACACTAAAACTAAAATACAAATACAAGGTATTAAGAAGACACATGTAGTATTCTACATGGGTCATTAGGTGTCAGTAATTGTTCGGTGAGACAAGCACCAGACTTGATTGGCGGAACAACTGGATTTTATTGCAGGTTTAAATTATATCACAACACGTACAATAATAATAATTCTCATAATGGTAAAAAAATAAGTTATAGAAAATGGATGGACGGATGGAAGAGTAATCATAATAATAACACGGGCTATTGTTGCTGCAGTAACCCACAGCAAGATAAAACTCAACTCTGAACCTCCGACGTCACTACCTGTCCTCCACTAATCTGGAAAACATGTCTGCAACACAAACAAGCACAAGTTTTATTTATGTATTAAATTGTTAATTTTCTCTGATTATATCTACTATATTGAGTAAAACAAGTGTAAGGGTGACTATAAAGTTCTGTTATTTGAGGTCTAGAGGGCGTAATCATGTTAAAACTTGTAATAAACAAGGGATTACTGTACAGTATCAGTTGTTTACTTGCTACTTGTTAAGAAGGCTTGTGTGTTACCCTTCACTAATGCAACGTCACCACATCATTGTCAGCACTTTTTGTCTCGATATTAAATACTAGCCTTCCGCATTTTTAAGCGATTGCTGTTGTCACTCGGCAGTGGTTCTGAAACATTTCCTGACAACATGTCATGTCACAACGTCACCGCCCCACCCTCCCCACCCACTCCATGACAGGTCTCCATGGTGCCAGTGCATGCCCAATTGTACGAGGTCTCAACCCACCTTCCACCTGAGTGTTTCGCAAATGTACCTGAACCAGGTGTCAAGTGTGCCTAAAAGATGTGACTGAATCCGGGTATCTGATCAACGTCAAAACATTAGTTCCAGAAGTAATAATGTGCCCCATGTCATTCTACGAGAATCACTGCAGTAGGCAATCCTTCCCCAGCATGTTTGACAAGTGGCAGTGCTGCCATAGGAAGAGAATTGTGAGTGTGCCTTAAAACCAACTTGAAATAAGAGACAGGGTTTTTCATGCAACACACTCAGCTAAAAACTGTGGAATCATTGTAAGCAAAACTATTTCTCAATTTGTGCTTTTATTCAGCTCAGTCTACCCTCTACAAGCAAAACCTTGGAAATTCACAAATGCGGATCTCCTTTTTCAGGCTTACCTGTGAAAAAAGCATGGTGCTTACTGCTTGTGGGGTAGGTACTGTAGCTCTTAATAGATTTATAGATGATGGTGTCTGCTTAACACCTCTCAAGGTAATTTACTTTGTCCAGTCTGTATGTAGTGTATATTCAGTCAATAAATACGTATTATTGTCAAAAGCATAGATGGCATTTTGTATGATATGCTGCAGGACCATTATGACTGACATTTTTACAAAACAAGCATCTGAAGCTCCTGGTGCAGTGAGATACACAAGATCAAGGGTCGGCAATCTGCAGCTCGGGAGCCGCATGCGGCTCTTTAGCCTCTTTAGGTGCATAATTTTACTTTATGATTACTGGTCTAAAAGTATAATCAAGAAAAAGTAAAAAGGAGCTAGATTACACTTTAGTCAAAGTAAACACTACTTAGTTACTTTTTTATTTTGAAGCTATACTTACAACCTCCTTAAGAGCCCATCCATCCGTTTTCTATGTCCAGCTGGTGCCAGGATGTCCGCTTATCCTAGTGAAGATAAGCAGGTATGCTGGAGCCTATCCCAGCTGACTTCGCACGAGAGGCGGTGTACACCCTGTACTGGTCGCCTGCCAATCGTAGGGCACATATAGACAAACAATCATTCACACTCACATTCATACCTATGGACCAATTTAGAGTCGCCAATTAACCTGTTTTTGGAATGTGTGAGGAAACCGGAGTACCCGGAGAAAACGCACGGGGAGAACATGCAAAGCAAAGCCCAACGGAGATTCAAATCCAGATCTTCCCGATCTCCTGACTGTGTGGCCAACATGCTAACCACTAGGCCACCGTGCAGCCTCCTTAAAAGCCAACATTGCAAAATATAAATTCTTGTAATTTTTAAGCTGGTCTACAAATTTTTAATTCAAGTGTCCACCTTTAGAACATTACTCTCTCAACTTCCTGTTAAGTTATAGCAGCAGGCGGTGTTGACATGTTTCCTCTGTCAACAAAATCACAAAACAGTCATAATACAACCCACCACATTCACACAAATGTTCATTATCATGTGATTGTATTTGAAGTCATATCCCTATTTACTAGGGGTGTGACGAGATCTCACAAGATTAAAATGAGACAATATTTCTTATTTAAATAAAAGCTGTCTCATGAGAACAGGGCAGCCAGAAGCCAATCAGACTGTGAACTATGGCATCGCTACAATGAATGACAATACACGTAATATGGAAGTGGCAGTGTGTGAGGCATGCACACTATTAACCTTGCAATCCAGCCTACCTCTTTGTTCCCGTTGTTAATGAGTGACGTTGGTTGTTTTTTTCCATCAGAGCTGCCGCCGTATTAATGTCCAAGCAGAGGCTAGTAATTCAACATTTGTATTAATGTCCAAGCAGAAGCTAGTAATTCAACATTTGATAAAAGTTACTTAAGATTGGTCAGATAAAAACACGAAGATGTTCAGACTTCTCTGCACCCTTAATTAAAACGTTGCACTCTGGCACTGATAACTACCGGCCGCCACTGATAATTACACAACATAAAATATTAGTAGCAGCTCCAACTGCCGTCATTTTTTAAACTTTTATACATTTTTGTTTTGTTTCAATTAGTAGAAAGAAGTTTAACAGTTAAAAGTATCATGCTTAGGTTATGCATGCAAAATTTAAAATATTTCAAAATGTAACTGCATTGTTTTGTGACTCAGTGAAATAAAAAAGTCTGTTTGTCCAGTCCTATATTTTGTCATTGTAGTTTTCTTAAAAGTAATGTTAAAATATCGTCTTGTCTCGTGAACCCAATATTGTATATCGTCTTATCTCATGAGCTGAGTGTATCGTGACACCCCTAAAATTACATTCAGATTGCCATGTTAATGTACCAATACATTTTAGACGACACTGAGCTGAGTTGAATTTGGCTGCTCTACACTCATAAACATACAGCAACTAGAGTTATCTATCATTTTGTTTTTGCCATGATGTAGTAAAGTAGAGCAGATACAGTTCACTTATTGATTTGATTCTGACATGTAATTAGATGTGTCGATGCCTGTTTACTGCTACCTCTATTTCTGACCATGTCAGCGTTAGTACAATCATTAATTATCTGCAGGGTGCTAATGCTAACATTTGAAGTGCCATACACCAATTTATTTTCATGCACCAATGTATTTTTGACTAATTAGTAGGGATGAGCGAGTACACCACTATCTGTATCTGTATCTGTATCTGTTCACCCATCTAAATTATCCGTATTCGTATTTGTACTTGGACTGGGCGGGGTATACATCGGAAGTGGGCGGAAAATGGGTGGGGCTTAAATCGGTACATTTTTTTAAGTCTGAAATTGACATGGTTCGATCAGAAGTTGTTATATTTATTGTGTATATTATGTATTATTGTGTATAATTCATTATCCGTAACGGATACTCGTTTATAACGAGTATCCAGGTTGTCACAAGAGCTTGTGTCACAAGACAAAACAAGAATTCTCGTTCAGAAAAAAAACTGTCTCGTGTGCAATAGGCCCGGGAGTATAATAAATGAATTAATTAATCACAAAATAAATGAAAATGAACTTGATCATTTTGCCGGACTCAATATATTGCCGTCTGCATGTGTGTCTGTTTTCCGCATATCTCGCCTTCAAACAGGCAGGAAGAGGAATCACTCTGTGCATTGGTCTCAGCACGTTGGTGCGTTTGTTTCATTGAACTAGGCATGAAAAGAGTGAGCCCTTTTGTCAGTCATACTCTTTGTCTCGGTGGGTGGAGGTGGGCCAGTAACATACAGACAAAATGCAGAAGAGTGTAGCTACATGATGAGTAATGCAAGGTAACGTAGTACAAAATACATTTGTAAATTGCAATATATTGTCATAGATGTCTTTTCGTTGTACTTTTCTTAAAGTAAGTAATATAAAGTAATGTTAAAATCTCGTTTCATCTCATAGACCCAATCTCGTGTATCACCTCGCCTCGTGAAGTGTAACACCCCTACTTATTAGTGCACAGTCTCATACATACTAAGCTGTAAAAACTTTACGAATGTAAGTACACAAATATTTAACTTACCTCTACATGTTTGCCAGGTTCGAAGTCAAGTTTTTTTAAGCTGCTTTTTTGGTTTCAGGCACAAAGTAGATTTGTGATTTTTTTTTAAAACCGTGATTCAGTTCACAAGCACATCTAGAAGAATTAACACTTGAAAGAAGACTAAAATGTTCACTCCACAAGAGACAAATTTCAGTAATAAGTAATTATTAGTCATTCAGACCTCTGATATTTAACAACACATCGGGAAAAACATAAAAACATGCACACACTGGTGGTCAGCTCGGGCTAAACATACGCAAACAAGCATGCTCCAGCAAGCGATAAATGACATAATGCACAGCATTTTATTAGCTGACATTAAACTGCACGTCCATGTTGTTTTCATATACACAACAATAACTATGCATCAGGAAACTATACACGGATGTAAACGTGCAGTCCAGGGTAAGCTTGCTCGCAGGGCCTGCTTTTGTTTGCCAGGATGGCGTTGAAGCTAGTGTCATGCTAGCTACAACCTAGTGTTAAAATGAGGGGAGCACCGGGTTTTTATTATCATACAATGAACTGCGCTTGAAAATTAAAGCATACATTAGTGACAGTGCGACCAGACTAATGGCTAAAGTAGACGTGGCATTAGCCACCACGTACCAATTCTGATAAACTGATTTTTTTCTGCTCAACAACAAATAAACTTGTCTATTTATGTCAAATTGAGAATAATATTTCACAATACACATCTCTGTGTGGAGTTTGCATGTTCTCCCCGTGCATGCGTGGGCTTTCTCTGGGTACTCCGATGTCCTCCTACATTCCAAAAATACCATAAATTCCAGTGTGTAAGCCGTACGGGTGTACAGTATAAGCCACAGCCACTAAATTTAGAGGAATGAACAGATTTGCACATACAGACCTGATAAAAATCTTAAGAACAGTTGAAACATGCTAGAATTTTAATTTTGCACATTTGGATCTTAATGAGGTTTTAAGTAGAGCTACAATATGCAAAACCAAGAAGGGGGGATGAGACAAGAAGCACTTTCAAAAAGTAATTTATTAAAAACAACAATGAAACCAAAATGGGTTGTTTATCAGCTGATCAAAAGTTTAAGACCATCACTCAACAAATAACAAAAAACTCTCCAAAACAGAACAAAAAATGTTCTCAACAGGACTCAGTAATGAGTAGCTCCACCGTTTTTGTTAATCACTTCAAAACTTGGTTTGGGCATGCTTGATGCCTGTGTTTCCAGAAGGCTAGTGGGAACATTGCTTCAAGTGGTGAAGATGGTTTCACGGAGGGCATCAACTGTCTGGAACTGATGGCCATTTTTATAAACTTCCCCTTTCTCTCTTTCCATCCATCCCCAAATGTTCTCTACGAGATTAAAGGGGGAACATGCAGGATGGTCCAAAAAAGTGATGTTATTCTCCCCGAAGAAGTCTTTCGTCAAGCGAGCATTGTGAACTGCAGCGTTGTCCTGTTGAAAAACCCAGCTGTTACCACACAGACGAGGGCCCTCAGTCATGAGGGATGCCCGCTGCAACATCTGCTCCTCTGTCTGCCTTGCTGGTAACGTCCTGCCGTTGGGATGGGGCGGGGATGGGGTTTTCTTGCTTCCTAGTGGTCCGCATTCTCCGCGGCTCGAAATCTGAGTTGTTACTCTGGGACCCTACTCTGCTGCACCCTGGGTCCCCAACGGGGGATATCTTGCAATGAGGCTTCCGCGTTTCGGGCGTGTATGTGTGTTTCTCCCCCACATTGGTCCTTTGAGCCGGAATACTTTCTCCATATCATCAAAATAGACACATCAAGAAAGTCAGTCATCACCATTGAAGCAACAGGACGGCCATGGCAGATGCCACCTTACCTCCAGGACTACCAGGTGAGCTTGACCCTGTCCCTCATGCCTTATACGTATTGCTCCTAATCAGGATGACAGTGCCAGAAATGCTACCACCATCTACAGGGCTTCCCACTCCCACACTTGAGTGAAGCACACTCATTGTTACTGATTGGCGCAGATTGCACCCACTGATCACAGCTAAAGAGCCAGTCAGATTCAGTCCAAAGGGTAGCCAGACTGCTATCGACGCAAGGCTCGGTTGGGCACTTCAAGGTCCGCAATTCAAGGTCCAGACTCTACTGCTGTTTCTTGCTACTTCACCTCTTTCACACCAACACCAGATGACCTCCACCAACATGTGGAACGTCTTCGGTCACTTTGGTGATGTATCCTGCCATTTGGGATAACCAGCAGACACTGCTGCACCACATTCGCACTGCAGAGACACGCCAACGACCGTGTGGGAGACAACTGAGATATCCTGCAATCCTTTGACCAGTGTTTTTATGTAGACAATTTCCTGCAGAGCTTCCCAACACCTGAGTCAGCAAAGCTCCTCATAGACAAACGAAGAGAGTCCCTTGCCTCAAGATCCGGCAGTGGGCCAGTAATGTTTCAGCCTTCGTTGCTAATCTCCCTTCTGCTGCGTGCCCTCAGGGTGCCGAGCAATGGCTGGCAGAGAAAAGCCCAGACCCCAAGAGCCAGTACGTGGCCTACAGTGAGATTTGGCCAATGGACCAACTGAGCTTCAGAGCCAAGCCTCCGGATAGTCAAACACTCACCATGCGCCATGTCTAAAGTGCTCGCCCGGTAGTGCGACCCTCTTGGGATCATCATCTCTTACACAACAAAAGCTAGTCCTCCTTCAAAGGTTGTAGGCAAAGAAGAGGAGCAGAGATTATCTTAACTTTCCTCCAGAGATCATTGGGGCCTGGTCAAACTGGGAGAGAGAGCTTCCGTACTAGCTGGTCTGTCCATTCCCCGAACAAATGCCCCATTGAAAGCAGCCACCAAAGCCACAGAGTACACTCTTCACATCTTCTGTGACGCTTTGGGACAGGCGTATGGTTCGTTTGCCACCACAAAAGTTAACAATGCAGTCCACATCTCATTCGTAATGGCTAGGTCAAGAGTAGCCCCCAAGCGCCAACAGTCAATGCCACACTTTGAGCTCTGCACAGCACTTAAAGAGGCTCAGTTGTCTACCCTCATTCTTTGAGAGCTCACTCTAAACATCGCAGAGACTAACCATTGGACCAACTCAACTACGATCTTGACATGGTTGACGTCTGAGTCCTGCAGGTTCAAAGTCTTTGTTGGGACCAGGGTCCCAACAAAGACTTTTGCCTCACAAACCTGGCGGTATGTGGACACAACAAACAATCCAGGCGATGACTTAACGAGAGGCAAGGCCCTGGCCGAGCTAGCCACTCCAAATCGATGTATTGAAGGCGTTTCAACCCACAATTGCTTCACGGGGCGGCTGCTGATCTGTACTCCTGATGGTCCACTCGTTTCCTGAGGTCCACGTACTGAAGTTCAGCCAGGCAGAGAGTTTTCCAGAGGAAGTCAAGTGTATGAAGGCAAAAAAGGCTGTGTCACCAAGCAGCAGGCTTAGTTTACTTGCTCCAGAGATTGATCCAAAGTCCGGCCTTGTTTGAGTTGGAGGCCACGTTAGGAATGTGGAGTCTGGCCCCACTGACATTCACCCAGTCGTGCTTGATCCAGGCCATGCTGTCACAAGACTCCTCATCAGAGACATGGACATACGCTTGCTGCACCTGGGACCTGACACCTGTGTCTTTGCTGAGCTGAGGCGTCAGTATTGGATTCTACGGGCCAGACAGGCCGTGAAGAAATATCAAAGGACATGTCCTGAGTGCACCACATGGAGGGGGAACCCCTCAGTTCCCATAATGGCAGACCTACCACCGGCCCACCTGTGACTCCTAAAGCCCCCATTTTTCTCCAGATTGTTTCGGTCCATATATCATCAAAGTTGGAATGAGAAGCGATAGGGCGTGATCTTCAAGTGCGTCTCGACACTCTGTGTTCACCTAGACCTTTTGCAAGCCTCTACGCGGACACTTTCCTGCTGGCGCTGAGAAGGTTCCTCGCGCGAAGAGGAACTCCTTGCTATGTGCTCTGCAACCAAGAGACTACAGTACCTCTCGGGGAGCCCAGAGAGAGCTTCAGGATGGCTTCAGAGTTACAGGAAAGGCTAGGGTTAGGGTTAGATCATGTTCCAGTTCAACCCACCAGCAGTGCCTCACTTTGGTGGCGCTTGGGAGCGCAAAATACAGTCAGGCTAGAAAACTTTCAGGTGATTATTGGCATGCAGTACGTTCATGAAGATGTCCTTCTCACCCTGCTGATCAAAATAGAGGGCATCACCAAACCCTTTTTGCTGAATACAAGCATGAAACAAGTACAGCTCGTCATTATCCGTAGTCGTGATGAAGGAAAATCCTCGACTCCCTCGAGCCAGAGAGAGGAGTATGCAGTGAATTTGACAAGACAGAGTTGAAAAAGGCTTGTGTCGCGTTGGTCACTCCCTCCACTCTGGACATGTTTTTTTTTAGGTTTTCCTCAGCTCAGCTTGTATCTAAAGTTACTTGGTACACTTGTTCAGTTGCGTACGCGGTAAATTTGACAAGACAGAGCTCTAAACGGCTCGTGTTACATCTGTCACTGCCTGTGTTTTTTTTTTCCCATCTGTTTGCTTCTGCTTTGGCTGGTGATATAAAGTCAGTGGGAAAACTTTGCTCATACTACTGAACGCGGTGCGTTTGAGAAAACTACACTGAATAAGGCTGACAGATTATTTCCCTGTTTGCCATCACTGGATGTTTGCATGAATTGCCAGCTTCACAAAGATCAATAAAAAATAATTAACTAATAAAGTCTTACAGATCACTTACACATATACACAGTACACATATAGCTGAATAATAAACACTAAATACATCAACTTCTGATCAATTCATGTTAACTTCAGACTTAAAATAATGTACTAATTTAAGCCCCACCCATGTCTGGTTAAACCACGCCTACTTCAGGTGTATGCCCCGCCCACTCAGAGCACAGATACGGATACAGATAATTTTGATCGGTGAACAGATACAGATAGTGGTGTACTCGCTAATCTCTAGTACTGACGTTTTGAAGTGCTAGCTAACCTGTTAGCGGCCATTTTGTGGTGAAGCCAAGTATGTGTGTGTGTATAAAATAGCATGTGATCATCCAAGCTAGTGATTTACCTTTGTGTTCTTTTTCATTCATTACGGAAACCAGACTCCTGGAGACATTATACTCACTACAAATTAACCTGTTGGATGGAAATTTGGACTTTAGATGAAGTCCAAAAGTTCTGTTATTGTGTCCGGACTCTCAAATCGGAATGTTGGTGTGGATGAGGTGCTCCAGCAAACCCGTCTAGCGCACATACAGTCAGCTCTCCCCCACAGTCATATAGTACTATTGGACTAACTAGGTCAGGTAACAAAAGGCTCAACATTTTAGACTCTCACTTTAAGCGCTCTCAGCAACTTTGCCATTAAATTAACAGTTTTGCAATGTTTTCCGTTCATGTTCTGCTGGTTGTTAAAAAACGTTATACAAGTAAGTTAAATAAATAGTCATAGAAATTGTTATTTGTCATTAAAAAAATTGCAGACACCGCAGCGGCACAACAGAGTGGCGACAGTCCCATAAGTCCCACAGCTTCAGAAAATCCTAGGGCAAGCCCTGTTAAGGTTTTCCCATAATCCATTTTGTTTGAGCAAAGCATTTCATTGGAGGACATGCAGCAAACAAAATGGATGCCTTGCGCTGCAATGCTGCCTCTGTCCATCATAAGGAGCCAGAGGAGCCCAGAGGGAGGCTGACGTCATTGCAGCGCCTCAATGAATATGTTGCTCAGACACAATGCATTATAGGACAACTTTAAAAGAGTTGTTTTTTCCCATTTTATTTTTTCTCATTTTGGTATGCGTTTGTAAATGTCTCAGGAATACCTTGTGAGTATTAAGTTGCTGTGTGATGAGTTTACTGTTATTTTGTAAGAAGACACCGAGAGTCAGACTGTACTGTTATATATACTGACCTCCTGCACTTTCCAATTGGTTGACAAGCTCATTGTGAGTGCACTGGTAGCTCGTGATGGGTTCCTGCCTGTGGGGATTTGTAGGACACGTGTCTGGATCCCAAAATGCAGAGGCGAAAACCAGTGTGAGGGCAACAGTCTTTTAATGGCTTCTATATACAATTCAAGAACAAAAAACTACAATGCCAAGGAAACAAAAGGGCATCGCTGAAAAATGGTAGCAAAAATAACTTAAACAAATACCAAGGCCGGTCAGGTGGAGCTACACACGTAAGCAGAGAAAACCAGGCAGGACTGGATGGCCGACGGCAGCAGGAACAGCACATGGCATGGAAGTTCAGCCAGGAGGACTCACTGAGTGCTATCCGGCCGCCACAGGTGAGCATAAAACGGGGTGAATGAAAATGAGGCACAGCTGCGAACGTCCTGTAGCTCCGCCCAACTAGAGAACCCCGGTATCTGCGTCCTAAACACAAAAGCAGATAATAAAACAAGGGAAAGGAAATATGAAAACCAAGTTATAACATGAACCCAAAATATTGACCGGTGTCGACGCAGAGCGTGACACTGCCAAAGAAAGAGCTACTGTCCCCCCCCCCCCGGTTTAAAGTACTATTGAGAAAGTGATACCATCTATTGATTTATCAGACTGAACTTGAAACTGCAACCAGGAAAATGCAACATAACAGAGAGCTGTGAAGCATACAGGCTTATTCAAGAGTCAGATTGTATGTTTAGTATGGTAAATTTATACATGTTGGCAGGTCTGCACTAACATTGAAAGTACTCCCTGCCTCTCGCCCGCTCCCCAACAGTTCAGCATGCCAAGCCCACTAAGCCCCCGCCCCACTATTTGAGAAGCACTGGGTTAATTGGAGACTCTAAATTCTAGAAAATGGATGGATTTCACAAAATGATGCATCTAATCAAATATACTTACCAAGGACAACATGATGTTTCCCTGGTCCTATGCTGCTGCCCTTGTTACTGTAGGGAGTCACAAAATGGTGGACGGCCGCTGCTTGCTTGACACGAGGAGGTTGTGGCCAAGGAGTGGGGGAGGGCGGGCTCACTCCCACGCATTATTTTGTGTTACAGGGTCCAAACGAGATTCTTTTAAGTCATCAAATAATAATGTGTCACCTCTAAGAAGGGCTTGAGTTATTTTTTTGAGCATTGGCACTTGCTGCACTGCTGCTACACTGAGTTGATAAAATGCTTGCTCTTCATCATTTTCAAATGTTACTCTTTCTTCTAAGGCCCTCCTAAGACCCTCTGGAGAGAAAATAGTAATTTCGATCAATCCCTATTTGTTTTTCTCAACAAGCTGTTGGATGGTTTTTCAAATTACTTCAAAGGCAGATCCCAGGCTCTACAGTTTGAGGGTTCTTCCTCTGATGTTTTTCAAGTTAAAAAATGTGTTCCTCAAGGCTGTGTTGGCCCCGCTATTGTTCACTGTTATTGTTCACTCGCGATACACTCAGCTCACGAGACAGGACGATACATAATATTGGGTTCACAAAAACAAGACAAGACAATATTTTAACATTACTTTTAAGAAAACCTCAATGAAAAAATATAGGACTGGACAAACAGACATTTTTTTTAATTTAATGGAGTCACAAAACAATGCAGATACTGTACATTTTGAAATGCTTTGTAACTTTGCATGCATTACCTAAGCATGATGCATTTCACTGTTGAACTTCTTTCCACAAATTGAAACAAAAACTACAAATGATAAAAGTTCAAATAATGACGGCCGTTGTAGCTGCTACAAATCATTTACATTGTTGTGTAGTTATGAGAAGACACATGTAAAATAGATTGCAAATTGCAGTAGAGTAGTTTTACGTTTACACTAAAAGAAGCACAGTTCTTGTAATACCGAGAGTGCCGTACAAGGAAGTCGTGAAATAGACCCTCGTATCACATGTTTTGCTAGAAGTCATAAGTGTAATGGTGTGAAGAGCAAGCGTTAATACATTTAACAGGGAGGGACCGCCCAATTATTTGGAAATACCTTAATAATAGTAGTAGTCTTCTATTGTTTGCAATTGGAATGGCATCTATTTTGTTTTAATTGCATTATCTTTTTGTCAGTTTTGTTTGCAAATACATTGTAAGTCACTAGGATGCTGTTGCACAGTTATGCCATTGGCATTGTTTGTGCTCGGGTGTGGCTGGCCGTGGCTGCTGCTGCTCCCGTTCTGCTGCTTTTACCTTCTCCGCCTGACCTGCAGCCTCCCTTTGCATCTCCCTCAGAAGCTTGCTGCTGATTCGTCTTGGGGGATATGCTTCCTCATCAAAACTGCTGGAGCAAGCAGATGTTTTGCAACATGCTCCACAAAGAGCCGTCGAGGGGTTTGGACCGTCATGGACCTCTGGGTCATGATGTTTAGAGCTCAATATGAGCACATTTTTGCCTTTCTTAGGGACATTTGAAACTATTGTCATGAAGTGAAGGCAAAAATCCACAACACTTTTCTGCGTGTAATGTTTAGCAGCTGTGGGGGAAACGATGTACTGTAAACAAATTGTCAGTTGTCACTGTGTGGCCCTGAAGGCCATCAGCGACTTCCAGGACAACCCGCATCCCCTGGGTATGTTCCCCTGGGCTGAGGCAGACTTTACTGTGTATACCTGTAATTTCCAGGTATATGAGGTGGTAACGTAAAAATGGACACAAAAATACCAACTGCAAATAGTTCAAAGTTTGGTAAATTATATCGTGGGTTATAAGTGCTATTTTGCTCATTTGACCAACACAATCCTTGGCGTATCCTGTTAGTGGATCAGCTTGGGGCACACTATCAAGTTTGCATTTGTTTTTATACTCGCAAACCTTTACGTAGTAGATCAGGCCCTATGTGTATTAAGTGTATTTGATGTTTTTGCTGTAACTGTGTTACTGTAACTGTGTTGGGCCGCACGGTGGTCTAGTGGTTAGCACGTTGGCCAATACAGGAACAGCCTGGAGATCGGGAAGACCTGGGTTCGATTCTCCCTTGGGCATTTCTGTGTGGAGTTTGCATGTTCTCCCCGTGTGCGCGTGGGTTTTCTCCGGGCACTCCGGCTTCCTCCCACATTCCCAAAAACATGCAGGTGAGGTTAATTGGCGACTCTAAATTGTCCATAGGTATGAATGTGAGTGTGAATGGTTGTTTGTCTATATGTGCCCTGCGATTGGCTGGCGACCAGTCCAGGGTGTACCCCGCCTGTCGCCCGAAGTCAGCTGGGATAGGCTCCAGCATGCCCCCGCGACCCTAATGAGGAAGAAGCGGTATAGAAAATGGATGGATGGATGTGTTGATGTCTTCTTGGCCAGGACTCCCTTACAAAAGAGATCTTTGATCTTAATAGGACAAAACCTGTATAAATAAAGAATACATGAAAATGAAAACCCCTAATTTGCAGTTGGGATCGAGTGTAAGCAAATAGATAGCATGGTTTCTGCAAGACAGAGTAAAATGTGCAGGTATATGGAAGCACATGGCTGTCTGTGCTTGAAATTCAGTAATGTTTCTTGTGCAGCAATGACAGAAAGACAAAATGTTGACATGCACACATTTAAGTAGAAAGAGGACAGTACGGTGAAAGTACAAAGTAAAATGACCTTTTTACCCAAAATGTCCACACATTTGTGCCCTTCAGTGGAGGGGTCCGTGTTGTGTTCAGTCAAAGAAAATGTGCTCTTTTCTTCACAGAAGATAAGCCAAGGCCAACAAGTCGAGCAACAACTTCAAACAATTAATTGCATTGTTTTTACAAACACCACGCAGTAGTTACTGAATTAAATAATCAATGTTTCAATGCGTTCACCAGACAATGCTTTTCATGGGATGGACTCTGTCCTAATACCTGAAGAGTGATGCAGCTGACAGTGGATGCCTCGTGAGAACTTGAAGAATAGTCAATCAGATCAATAGCAAGCTTAGTGTTTAGCATGGCAGCCACACGGTCAAGAGATCAAGGGTTCGACTATTCTTTGGAGCACCAAGCTCCCTATAATAATCTCTAATTGGCATGCAGGACAATAAAGTATGTGTTTTTGGAATACAATGACTATTATTATGGATATGCTGGACTGTGTCATTCTTCTGTGTTAGAAAATGAAACTGAATTGATTTTTAGCCCCTCTTTTACCTTCGTAGAAGCACCTTTCAGGAACAGTGGAACCAATTTCTCACAATTACAGTTAAAGTGTGTTGATCTGCCGCAGTATGATATAAAATAGAGTTCTGCTGTATCAGACAAATTATTTACACAAATCAATACACAGTAAACGGAAACAGCAAATCTCCTTTCTTTCCAAAGGGGCGCAGTATTTATTTTTTTTTTTTTATAAATTGGCTCTGTGCACAATCATTTTTCATTTTGGGTAGGAGCATACAGCTTTAATCTTCAGTATTTTTTGCAATCGATAAGCAGCACATGTCTGCTGTTAAGATAATATCTCATCTCTAAAAGCAAAGGGGCTTGTAGCTTTGTATCTACTTAGTAAGAGCTACTGCATGCTTTTATTTCAGTTGGGCTAGGAGAGAAATGATTGTAGGTGCATTGTTTTGCCATTATCAAACAAGGACTCTTAACTTCATTGAATGGGGAAATGAAGTCCTCATTTGCTTTGTCCCAATATTGTGAATGAAGACAACTGTGTACATTTAATACGTTTTGGAGATACTAAATGGTGAAATGCATCTCCAGTACTCCTTTTCCTTTTTTTTTTTTTAATGTTTAACAGTTTTGTAATAGTGTTTTAGAGTTGTGGACTTGCGTCACAATTTTGGTGACTTTGGACAGGACTTGACTTTGAGGACTTTGAGTATCATTTCAATGTCTCATTGCTGGGCAGAGTGTCCTGGTTTTCGGTAATCAAAATATGCTCATCATAAATCCACATGGGCACAAGCAACAGAGCAAAGCCATCACATGTTAGCCTACCGGAATGCTAATCACTGCTAAATCAAAAGTTGCATTGACACACAACATAGAGGCAAACAGGGTGTTAGAAAAATAAATATTGACGGCCCAACATCAACTGCAACACTGCTGCGTTTTCTCAAACTACAGTGTGGGCCGAGGGTCATACAGGACGTGCCCACTTTAAGCCCGTCCAAAAAAAAAAGTGTCGTCAAAGGGATTTTTCGTTAGCTTGTTATAAATGTGTTAACTTTGACAGCCCTGGTCATAATACATTTCGTTGGCGCCTTTCAAAGCACCCAAGGTCACCTCACAAGCGATAAAATAATCACGGTAGAGCATCCAAAATAAAAAATATTACATGGAAAAATAGCCAGAAATTAAAAAGAAAAATCCAAAAATCAGTTTTGAACAAATGTGTTTTAAGTTGTGATTTGAAGATGTCATCTTAGTCAAGTAGACGGATGTGTAGTGGTAGTGGGTTCCTCAGTCGCCTGAGCGCCGAATGTAGCCATCTTGAAGCGAGGATATTTTGTTGTTGGACTAGAAGACAGCGGAGCTTAAAGGGAATTGGTGTGATGTGATCTGAGGATTTAGTGCGGGTAATTATTCTGGCAACGCAGTTTTGAATAAACTAGCTGATGGATGACTTTCAGTCGGAGTTGGACTACTTGAAACACTTGGTCGTAACTGGATGGAGCTTCCTTGAATAAAACATTACTAAAAGTATGAGTGATTAACATGCAAGGAACTCTGGGAGCTCACTAAGTGGATCGTAACAACAAATAAATAAATAAAGCGTCTTCTGTGCGACCTGTTTGTGTCCTGTTCTTCGTGGTGTGGACAGCCAGCCTGAACAGGCATGAAGCTGAAGAGACAAGGCTTTGAGACGATTTGCAGTGACATCACATCCGAGCTTGCCCCTTCACTAATATCCTTCCTCGTTACCAAACTGTCACTTAATAAATGTACTCACATACACACGCTCACACTGTAAGTACACAAGAACTTGGACACACACTTAGTGGGTGGCCTTTAAAGAAATTGGACTAAGAGTATGTAGGGCAGTCTCCCTAACTGTGTTCAGCTATGACATTGATGTGTGGTAAGATTAATTTCCTCACTGGGCTACTTCAGGTTTTATGGCAGACTGCCTCCGGGAAAAGACCAGCTCAACAGCCACTTTCAATTTACATTTGGTCAAAGGTGTACGCTTCGGCCTGTGTTTATGTTGGATAGAGTACAGGTTTCAGGCTTTGCAACACCTCCCTCTAGATGTTACATTTGAGACTTTGAGTGCGCCAACATTTGCAGTCACAATATATATCAATATTTAAGAGAATACCAGCTCACTTGAAGCACCAACCACATGAAAATGGAAACAGCGTGGTAGAGCATGGGGTTAGCGAAAAGGTTCCGCATTCAAATCTTGGCTCCAACCTTCATGTGTGGAGTTTGCATGGATTTTCTCCAGGTTTCCTCCCACAGCACAAAAAGCGTGTCCAGAGTGAGTGAAAAATTACTCGGCGTTATAAATGTCTTCTAGAATTTTTAGTATCACCAGTACTGCCACTGATGGGGATTTCTTATTGTCTTTTTTGTTATTTCCAAAAGTGATCGAGCGATGCGGTATGACAGCAGCAGTGTTATACTGGCGTCATATCTTCTGTGCGATACCATGAATGTGGACCTCTACCCTTAGATACACAAAAATTATGTGTGGCTAAAAGTGTCTGGCTGGGATAACATTGATGACCAGATATTCATGCAGGGTGGCACAGCACCTCCTTTTGCTCTTACTGTGCTCCGTGGCTTCACAAAACAGCAGATGTACAAGACAAAACCTTGCACACCACATGGATTCAGGAGGTCCTCAATGATATCTCAGATGATCTTCAGAAGGTCGTTCATTCCATCCCTTTGAGGTTACCGGTTGATACCACCGGTGCTTACATATGAAGATTTACTTTAATTTTTCCATGTAATGAAGAACATGTATCATTTGTTGAAATACAATTTTAGAATACTTACATTTGTAATAGGCATATGGATTTAACTACCAATTTTTAATGCCTAGTTACTTTTCACACTGTCCACTGATAAGAACTGTCCCTGGCAAGAAAAGTCCAAGAAGCAAAAGAAAAACAGCCAGCCATGGATGACAAAAGGACTAAAAAACGCCTGCAAGAAGAAGAACACATTATACAGAACATTTATCATTCAACAGACTAAAGAAGCAGAACAAAAGTATAAGACTTATAAAAATAAGTTGACAACTATCTTGAGAGTGTGTAAGAGGGAATATTATAGTCATTTACTAGATAAGAATAAAAATAACATGAGAGCAACTTGGGGTATCTTAAATAGTATTATAAAGAACAGTATTAAGAAAGCAGACTACCCTCACTATTTTATGGTTGGAAACACTTACAGGAATGACATGAATGAGGTAGTTGATATGTTCAACAATTATTTTGTAAATATTGGACCAAAACTGGAGGAAGAAATTCCAAAACTCCACACAATGGACGAATGGAATGATATTATAGATAGGAATCTCAATTCCATGTTTCTCACTGTTGTAACTATTTGGAAATAGCAGAAAGGATAAGTGCGATTAAATACAAATAAACGAAGTGGATATTTAAAGAGTGAAAGAAAATACATTTCTGGGGATCATAATAGATGAAAAAATGAGTTGGAAATCTCAAATCAAACATATACAACAAAAGGTGGCGAGAAATACTTCAATATTGAACAAAGCAAAATATGTTCAAAAATCACTCCACACTCTTTACTGTTCTTTGGTATTACCATATCTAACTTATTGTGTGGAGATATGGGGCAATAATTATAAAAGCAATCTTCACTCACTCACTGTACTGCAAAAAAGATCGGTGAGGATAATTCATAATGCCGACTATACAGAACATACAAAGTCTTTATTTTTTAAATCACAGATATTAAAATTTGCTGATTTAGTACATTTTCAAACCGCTAAAGTAATGCATAAAGTTAATAATAATTTGTTACCCAAAAATTTCTTTATCAGAGAAAAGAAATATGATCTTAGGGGGAAATTAAACTTAAAACGCTTATATGCAAGAACAACGCTGAAAACCCACAGCATTTCCGTATGTGGAATTAAATTATGGAATGGATTGAGTAAGGAACTCAAACAATGTACAGAGATGAGCAAATTCAAAAAACAATACAAGCAGTTGATGTTTGCTAAATACAAGGCAGAAGAGTCTTGATCATTATACTGATTGTTCTGTCACGTTTGTTTTTCTTTTTATTATTATTAATATTTCATTATTACACTGATTATTATATAAAAATATGACATGGAATGCAGGAAATGAATAATATGTACTCTACAAGATGTGGAATGGATGGGGGGTAGGATTAAATAAGATTTGCTTCTTCCTACTCATTTTGGACATGTGGAACTGTGAAAGGATGATTCATGAGATGTATTCCATTGTAACCTTCATGCATGTTCAAATAAAACCAAACCAAACCAAAGCAAACACACCCTGTATATGCTCTGTGCATAACTGTCAACATTGGGATCTGAAACTAAGGGAAGGTGACGGGAAAGAAGGGCGAAATACGGTAGTTTCTCAGGGAAAACGAAAGGGTTGACAGGTATGGCTCTGTGATTGACTGGCAACCAGTCCAGGGGGTTCTACACCTCGAGAGAGGCTCCACCTTACTGTGACCCTGAACAAGATAAGTGGTAGAAAAGAGATTCCATTATTATTACATTAGAGATGACATTAGCATTTCTGCTCTAATCAGCACCATAATAATATTCCTATTTTTTATGATGAGACTTCTGAGTTCATGGACATGTATTCTTCTTCATTTGCTTGGCATTAGGTAACATACTTGATGGCAATACCATCATCTACTGTACATGACTGGAGTGGAATGCTGCAATCCACTTTTTACAGCCACTGCTTCTTTTACATAGCGTGTTACATTATCTGCTATACTCGAAGGAGGAGATAGAAACTATCTGGAAAAATTGTTTAAAGTTGGTAGAGGTCTGTTTTCCACGAGGGTCAATTTATAATTTATTATGTTTCAGCAGTGGTACATGCTCCATAACACTGTGTTCCACTTTCCTCAGGGATCCTCTTGCTTCATGTCATCAATAACTTTCTCGTACAGACCACCTCCGAAGCAAAAGCAATAAATTGAATTCTTTCACAGAACAGCACAAAGCATTATTTTCTTTGGTCTTATTAATTAAAGTGCACGTGACACGTTAATCTTAGATTTGCCGTGCCAAATAAGACTGAAAGGCATATCTCATGTGTTAGATGTGTGCTCGCATGTTGAGTCGTAGAGCATCATGACGCTACAACCAAGAGGGTTGCGGTTCAGAAGACACGCTGGGGGGCGTTTGACCATCACAACTTCATTTCACTCGTCTTTTATAGTTGTTTACTGGCAGAAGACAACTGTGTGACAGTCGATTTGTTAACATTTTTTGGTGTCATGAGCACTTTATTGTGCAAAGTCAATATTGCCATATTATTGGCAGTTATAATATTATACAATTATATATTATCCATCCATCCTTTTTCTATAGCGCTTATCCTCGTGGGGGTATGCTGGAGCCTATCCCAGCTGACTTCAGGCGACAGGCGAGGTACACCCTGGACTGGTCGCCAGGGCACATACAGTATAGACAAACAACCATTCACACTCACATTCATACCTATGGACAATTGAGAGTCTCCAATTAACCTAACCGGCATGTTTTTGGATGTGGGAGGAAGCCGGAGTACCCGGAGAAAACCCACGCACGGGGAGAACATGCAAACTCCACACAGAAATGCCCAACTTGTGCATTTTGAATTAATAGTACTGCAGTTGGAACTTTAGCACCAGCAACATAGTGGCACACACTGTCTTTTATGTAGCTGGTGAAGGTTTGATTCTTGACGAGAGAAGCTGTGCCATAGAGGGAAGTCTGTGTGGATGAAGCTTATGTTGCATTTGCAATTAGCTGTTGGTTGCATCCAAGGAGTGCACTCCAAAGGTGGTTTCTAGCCTGGGGGGGCCCCTAGGCAAGATGTTGTTTGGGGGCCCCTGCTTAGCTAATCCACTAAGATGTCACATTTTATTACACTTCATGAGCAAAACAGGCTGCAGTTCCAATGAAACATCTTAAGTGGAGCCCCTCGCTCAAGTTAAACTGATAAAAAAAAAGTATGTAATACAAGGAAAACAACATTCATTCATTCATTTTCTGTGCCGCTTAATCCTCGTTAGGGTCGCATTGGTATGCTGGAGCCTATCCCAGCTGACTTAGGGCAACAGGCAGGGTACACCCTAGACTGGTCGCCAGCCACTCGCAGGGCACATATAGACAAACAACCTGTGGACAATTTAGGGTCGCCAATTAACCTAACCTGCATGTTTTTGGAATGTGGGAGGAACCCAGAGAAAACCAACGCAGAAAACCCACGAGAACATGCAAACTCCACACAGAGATGCCCAACAGAGATTCTTCTTCCAAATCTCCTGACTGACCAACATGCTAACCACTAGGCCACTGTGTGGCCCAGGGAAACAAAAATCCTCTATAAGTCAACAAATAAAACACAAGTGTCTATAAAAATGTTTACTTTAAAGAAGAAAATACATCAAAGTAATAACAACAAAACAATAACTGTGGCAAGAGCGGGTAAATTTAGTAATTACATTTAAATAAGACCATCCACAAGGCCGCTGGAGAGGAAATGGGCTCCAGATCCAATACAAATTTACAGTATTTTATTCAGCTCCAGAGTGAGCTGTCTGTTCGACAGCCGGTCTCTCTTTTTCCCATTTTTAAATCTTGCTTAAAAGATTTGGAGAGAAGCAGAGGTCGATGTAAATGTTTTATATAACTGTGTGATACAGTCATTAATATGTGCACATTTTTAAAGTTGTTAAAATACCATAGGAAATGGTTAAAAAAAATCCATTAAAATAGTAGGAAATTATGACTGATAAAGTAATTCAACAAAATCACACAAAAGCGAAATCAACAGTTGGATTTGTGCCTTTTAGGATAGGTAATAAATGCACAAGATAGCTACAGATGAAGACAGGACATGTCATTCTCCTTAGATGAGGCTGAGCATGCAGCTTTGGGGCCCCCTGTTGGCTCGGGGGTCCAAGAAACATCCCCGTTCACTCAATTTGGCCTCAATTGCTTCAAGAAGCGATTAAAGAACAATGAAGTCCAAGCCATTGACTTCACTTTTAACAATCAATTGCTGATTATTTGATTGTAGTGGCCATCTTCTAGTCAGTATGACAAGTCTGTTAAAATTGGTTGCGTATATTCTAACATTCCAGAAACCTTTCACCTCCCACAGTGTACCATATTTGTCACTTGGTATTAATTTGTAACGATTGGTATATTAAGAACTGGTATATTAAAACTATGCAAATATCAATGTAAACATAAGATACACTGTATTGTGAATGTACAGTATGTTAATGTACTTTTGAGATTATGAGCTGTTCATAATGCCATTTCTCCCAAAAAATTCAAGTTAGAATATATTGAACTATTACAAAAAAAAAAAAACAGAGTGGTGCACAAAGAGAGTCATAAAATACATGTCCACTCAGGTGTATAATGTACTGGATGGACATCTTAAAATTTATCTGAACATAATAAATGTTGCATGATAGGCATAATCCCACTTTTAGAAGCGAACAGAAGGAAATATGCCTTTAAAGAATGTAGACCTCAGAAATATATCATGCTTGGTTTATTTCACTCTCAACATCTCATATACAGACTTGTATATAGGCCTATTGATGTGTAAAAATCCAAATTTACAACAGTAACTGGAATAAATCTGTGATTTTTCACCCCAGTTTGGAGTGATAAAGAATGTATCAGTAATCCAAATGGCATGGTTGTGGAGATCTGCTCTATAACAATGAAAGCATACTATCTAAGAGGCTATAGGCTTAGTCCAGTAAACAAACCTGCAGTAGGATAGAATTAGAGTAGCATTGCTGTTCAAAGCAGAGTGATTGTCCTTCAATTTGTAGGTCTAAAAATAATCCGAACGAAAGCAAACATTTAATGGCCTGGAGTGTCCTTGACAAAACACTGAATCCCAGCAGGAGGCTAGTGAAGCAGAATTACTCCTTTGGGGATTACTGGGGTATGGCAGAACTCAAATTAAATACTGGAGAGCACTGAAGCTATTGTATCGGAATAAAATATGTGTAAATAGAGGGCCGTTCAAGTTGGAGACTGATTGAAGGAAATGTTTACAAAGACAGGTCAAAGACACATTCCCTCTGCTTCGGCCACTTCTGTATGGGTAAGCACATAATTAACTTGTACTTATATTTTCTTGGAAATGTATTTATGTAACCCACCTGCTTCACACTGCCCACACCGGGGCTCGAATACAGGACTTTTGGAATGGGAGCCCAAAGCGCTGACTCTTGGGCCAAAAGCCAGCGCAGCTCTTACGTCCGAAATTCTGTGTTGTTTGCATTGGCCGGGAAGTGCAAAACACTTTCAGAAAACAAATTAGCATTTCAGAAACAAAATTAACAAAACTCAAACCAATTTAACGTTTCAGTAAGCACATTAACAAAAGACAAAGCAAATTGCAATCATATAAACCGGAAAGGAATTTTACCACAACCCAGAATGACAGCTCTAAATGTGTGAGTGTGTATGGTGCGTTCAATAAAGACTTGAAATATTTGAAAGTAATGCCATCAAACAGGCGTGAACATTATAATAAACTGAATGTTTTCATAGTTAGAGCATAGAAAACCTGTGTATTCTTTGTTTACACCACAACACTAATACGCAGGCTGCGGGATCACCGCAGGGACAAAACCGACGGCCGTTGCTTATAGCATATCGCAAGCTACCAAACTAACTAGTTAGCCTCCAATTAGCGAAGGAGCAATGTTTAACCATGATGTAGCAAGGGACAACTGTACTTAGGTTGTAATACATAAATAGAAATATGTAAATAAATAGACATCAGCGTGGATGTTACCAGGGCCACCCTCTGGAGCCAGGCCTGGAGGTGAGGCACAATGACGAGCGTCTGGTGGCCGGGCCTGCACCCATGGGGTCCGGCCAGACAGAGGAAAAGCAGAGGGAGCCACCTCCTGTGGCCGCCAAGATGCACCGGACACCTGTTCCGAGCAGACTATTATTCATGTCGATGATGATTAATGATAACGGTGATTAAGGTTGCAGACGAGTCCGTACATCTTCGTGTTTTGATGTCATACGTATTAAGTAACTATGATCAAATGTAGAAATACTACAGCTTCTACTTGGATATTAACACGCATCTCAACTCCCATGAAAGAACATCCACATGTCACTCGCTGACGCTGGGAACACTGAGGTAGGTGTGTGTAACGCACTTAATGTACGGTTCCAATAATGCCTAACACACTTCCACTTCCACATTACATTTATTACCATAGAAGCCACAGTCTGATTGGCTTCTAGCTACCCTGTTCTCTTGAGACAGTATTTCTCCAAACGAGAAACATCGTTACGTTTTAATGTTACAAGCTTGTGACAGCCCTAGAAATGATGAATCTGCTCCCATGACCAAAAAGATGAGTTCACCTACCTGTCAATCCGGGTTTTGGTGCAATTGTCATTATAAAATCCGTACCGGAAACGCAGTCGGTACTACGCATGTGCAGAACGTGTGTACATCCGGTCGTAGTCACAATTAGGCATGTGTAATGTACGCCATCCGTCTACTGTATCTATTTTATGGCAGCATTGTCAGTCCACCCCCAACCCACCCCCCACCACCCACCCCCAAAAATGTTATTAGGATTTGAAAAATTACAACATAATCCATCTTTTTTTTTCTTCTATCTTTTCCATGTCTAGCTGAACCCATGATCAGCCGTCATGATGGCCCTTTGCGGACCCGTGACCAATACAAGTGAATGGAAACTATAATAACATATAATCACGCTCGCAAACCGATCGTAGTGGCAGTTTGCCGGCGTAATTACTTCAGGTATTACGGTAACG
Source organism: Dunckerocampus dactyliophorus (assembly GCF_027744805.1). NCBI lineage: Eukaryota > Metazoa > Chordata > Actinopteri > Syngnathiformes > Syngnathidae > Dunckerocampus > Dunckerocampus dactyliophorus. The sequence goes on from NC_072821.1 coordinate 23,340,848, forward strand.
TCACTCATAATGAGAAATGAAATTGTTTGTTTACTGCCGGGAACCATCCGTCCATCCATTTTCTATGCCGCCAATCTTCAAATAGAACCATGGCTTGCTCAAAAGTAAGAAGTTGATTGAGAAAAGCGAATATTTAAAAGTGAAAGGACAAACCAATATGTGTTCATTCTTCCAGAACCAGTGCCAAACCGCTCTGTCTCATGTGCTCTCAAACTGTAGCGGCCAGTATGAAAAATCTACGAAAGTCAGAGCGCATGAATTAATTCTGCTTCAGAGACCTTACTCAAAGGTAAACAATGTACTTTTGAGACTTTTCTGTTAAAGAGACACTTATTAAATTCCATAGGAAGCCGCTGCAGTTTTATTTAACTTAAAAATAAACCTCTCTCGTTCATTCATTGTTTGTACAGTCAAACTTTGTATTATTTATGTGAAAGTTGGTCCTGTACAGTGCAAATGAACACACTTTTTGGTGTTTGTGTCTTCTGGTCTGAGTACAGGGAAGATTTTGGTTGAAAAGGTTGCAGACACTTAAACTGCACCTATACTAAAGAGCAGGCAGGGGCTTATTTTGTGGCACTGCACTGTACCCTCGGGCTATGCTGGATTTGTAGTGGCTATTAAACACCTGTGTCCTTAAGGTTTGGCTTAATAAATTACAGTGGGTCACAGAAGCAGCCTCCTGAGCAGGCATAGACTATCGACAAGAAACTATAAAAATGAGTTAATGCTGTAGGAAGGAACAGCTATAGTATTAGTAGATCACCATACATCACAGCCCCTTGAATAAGAAAGCAAGAAGACGGGCTATAATATACTTTGCTTGGGAGTTTTCCTTCTCCAAAACATCAGGCTGCCATCCAAAAATAAATCTTTTTATTTAGATTTGACTTCCTCTGCACATCACTTAGTTCTGTGGGGACTGGGTTCTTACTTGAGTCCTGGTAGATGCGTTAAATGTGTTAAGGCAGAATGTCCATGAAAGTCAACTTTTACGTCTACATATTCAGTCTTCACATTAAAAAAGAACTGAGAAAGTAGAACATTAATAAGGTCCTTTGGCATTGCTGTGCCTAATAGGGTTTTGAGCTTATAAAGTGAGGTATGCTGCAGTGGATTTTTTTGTTATAATCGGATGCAATACAAATTACAAGTATTATTATCTCATGAAGTCATCCTCCAGTCATAAACAATGAAATTCATTTTAAGTCCCATTGATCAAATCTCGATCTTAGTACTCATGATATCACAAACAACACACAATAATAGTGAAATAGAGATTTTAAAAGGGATCGCCATGCACAGCTCTCTGTGTGCGCACACACATTTACAAATGTACACACACACCCCAGATTTCTGTCTGGCTTTGCGTAAACGGTCAAATCTATTATTTCACCTGGCCTTAAATCCAATCACTGGCTATGTGGACTTTTGCTGATTGCGTTTGTACATTATAGCTATGGTATATATGTATATATATATACAGGGGTGTGAAAAAGTGTTTGCCCCCTTCCTGATTTATTTTTTGCATGTTTGTCACACTTAAATGTTTCAGGTCATCAAACAAACTTAAATATTTGTCAATGACAACACAACTGAACATGCAGTTTTTAAATGAAACTTTAAATTATTAAAGGAGAAAAAAAATCCAAACCTACGTGGCCCTGTGTGGAAAAGTGATTGCCCCCTAAACCTAATAACTGGTTGGGCCACCCTTAGCAGCAACAACTGCAAACAGGTGTTTGCAATAACTTTTTGTAATTCAGCCATATTGGTCAAGCCACAGCATCTCAATAGGATTCAGGTCAGGACTTTGACAAGGTCATTTTTGTCCAGTGTCTTTCTTATGGTGGAGTCATGAACACTGACCTTAACTGAGGCAATGGATGTTGTTGTGGGGTAGTGGCGGTTCTAGCTATGCACCATCTGGGCCATTGCCCGGGGCAGCATTCCCTTGGGGGCACCACGACGGGTAAAAAAAAAAAAAAATCCCATATAATTGTGGTCAACGTTCATTTCCTATGTGAGATGAGCACCCTCTACATTCTGCTCAGACGTGATCAAACAAAACCAGCAGGGGGCGTGAGTTCAGCGCTGGGCCTCGACAAAAACATTGAACAGTGGTGAACCTTCCCAGGAGTGGCCAGCCAACCAAAATTACCCCAAGAGCGCAGCTACGACTCATCCAAGACGTCACAAAAGACCAAGACCCCACAAGGACATCCAAAGAACTGCACGCCTCACTCAGGAAGGGGGCAAGCACTTTTTCACACTACTGTAGTTTCATGTATAGCCTATTATTTTGCCTATTATTCACCACAATTAGTTTGAAAAAAAATATCCAATATCAATATAAAATATTTCACTATGCTTTATTTTGAAAAACGTGCATCGGAATCGCCTGTCTTCCCTGTTGGCACTTGACAGACAAAGAGAGGAAGAAAAAGCAGAGAGAAAGGTATTTAAAGTTACTTAATGCATTTCTTGGTCAAGTCTGTGAAAACGACCCTAATGTTTTCAGGCGTGCCAAAAATAAATAGATAAACGACACGCATTGTCAATGGATAGTGCGGGATAATGCAGAGGGGAAATGCGTGCAAGTGTAAACACGACTTTAGTCTGGAAATATTTCACATAGTCAGAGTTATTGCAGTAATACAGCAGAGTAGAAGCGGCGGGACAAGCAAACCATGGCAGGAATGCACTGTGTGAGCGTGTCAGTTTGTGTCTACACTGACTGTCAACAAGTCCAGGATGTACACTACCTCTCACCCAAAGTCAATTTATTTATATCCATGCACAGGTACGTTTTTCATAAATCTTTTACATGACACTCATGCCACTGACAAGCAAGGCGGATAATGCACTGTCCACCACCCTACCAGCATGTATGAGTGCTTTAAAATTTCATGAAATGTTTCACATTTTGTACACTCTTTTTGTAGGTTTATTAAATATTTGTGTGGAGTATTGAAGTGAGTAAAAGGATCTGTGTAAATGAGTCGAAAGGGGTTACCTCAGTGCACACGGTATATTTAGCAAGAGACCTGAATCAAAAATGAATTATTTCAAGAACAATAAGGTAGCTAGCACCTAGTTCAATGTAAGTGTTGAATGACATTCTTTCCATGCAGCTCTGAGCTTACAGTAGTTATAATGGGTTTCTTCATGGGCCATGCAACACCCTCACACTAAGAATCCACTTGAATTATTCAACGTAACCCTACTGACATACAGATAGCACTAAATTCATAAGCCCTTTGCTCAATGTGTTCTGCCAAGTAATAGTCCTTAGAGACAGTTCTGCAATTTTATACAATAAAGAGAAGTAGTGTTAACTTACATTCAGTTATATTTTCTGTGTTTACATTAGTCATGAACATTACGTTGTTCTGACGGAATACATTTAAATTTGTGCTGTTGTTACCATAGCCTATACATTCAATGATAGCTAAAATTAGTGGCTAAACTTTGCTAAACCACTATCATTAGCTGACAACAAACATAACAGTATGTGTGTGTGTGTTACGTCGGGCATAAAGGAAGAGGACGTTCTCAAAGCAGGAAGAGGGCTGGATGTAATGCTAATTACATAGCCTTTCCCAACTGACTTTGGTTGAAAGGCACAGTGAAACCTCCCTCACTGGACACATATAGACAAACAACCATTCACATTCACATTCACACCTATGAACAATTTGAAACTGAGGTGGAGAGGGTGAAAACCTTCAAGTTCCTTGGCACATACATCAGCGAGGACCTCACCTGGTCTCACAACACCCAACAAATTCTCAAGAAGTCCCAAAGGAGACTGTACTTCCTGAGGAGACTGAGGAAATTTGGCATGTCAACCAAAATCCTCAGTTACTTCTACAGATGCACTATCAAAAGTGTCCTTACCGCCTCCATCACTGTTTGGTACGGTAACTGTACAACACGTGATAGGAAGGCACTCCAGCGGGTGATCAAGACTTCAAAGCACATTGTTGGGGCAGCCCTCCCATCACTGCAAGACATTTATAAATCTAGAGTCCTACGAAGGACACACAACCTCATCAAGGACAGCACACATCCACAACACTCATTATTCACACCCCAACCGTCAGGCAGACGCTACAGGAGTTTGAGGACCACAAGGCTGGCAAACAGCTTTTACCCACAGGCCATCAGGCTTCTCAACGAAGCACTCACACACGCCGCACGCAACACACGCACACACTCATAACACTGAACATATTATTGTTGCTTTTTTATTATTTGTATTAATGTTTCTTCTGTTCTTATTCATTTTCTTGTGTTTTCTTTCTTTTTTTAGGGAGAATAAGGAGAATAAGAATTTCATTGTGTAGTATAACTACCTGTTTTACTGTGTATATGACAATAAAACTCTTGAATCTTGAGTCTTGAATTTATAGAGTATCCACTTAACCTAACATGCATGTTTTGGGAGTATTACAAATGCAAGCACAGGGGGAACATGCAAAAGAAAAAACCTCACATTTGTTTGGCACAATCACCAGTACACCAGCATTGTTCAAGCATGAAGTAATACACTAAATACCACCCCCCCAGACTCCCTCCCCACGTTCATATCACCACTATCGTCCAAACTGAAAAGAATTTTGTATCCATGCTCAATCACGCCAGTTGTTCCGTATTCATAATGCAATTTCATCAGGCTGTGTTGATGTAATTTATTCCCTATTCAATACTAATTTTTCATGGTTAACAACACATAATAATTAACAGCTAATTAGCTGAATCCTTGTTAAGCGTAATGTTGTGCTGCTGAAGTACAGAAGGTAAGCCTGCTCCTAACAACATCATACTCCATTCTTGTAGCTCTCCTTAAAGCAACAGAAGCACGATTTTGTTGTATATATTATTACATATTATACAGCCCAATGGCTCAGTGTATTGTCAGTCTAATAAATTCTCTTCAGGGCCTTCAGGACACACACACACTCACCCGCCACACACACACACACACACACACACACACGTACACTCACATAGCACAATCAAGAGTTGTGTGCAACATGGAAAAAATACTGGGAACACACAATATATGCATTGTTCTCACTCACACCAGCTTAACTCTCACTTTCACTTTCCAAGCACAGAAGCATAAGTTTCACTTTCTAGAGGGGTGGGGCAACTGCTATATATATGATAAGAGTCCGGCACTGTAACCAATTATATTGCTCATATTTTTTAATACAATTCAAAAACCTTTTCAATTGTGTGATCATTGACTACTTCTCCAATAGCAATGCATCCCCAATAACTAGGAAGAAGGGCTAAAGAGAATAAACAAGCCTTTACAATATGCACAAATATTTAATTTACACTTATTTAAACATCCATTGGACACAGTGTCATTGAAATTTTGCATGTTATTGTTTATCACGGTTTAACACGGTTTTACCGAGACTCACAGATCTCACCAAATCTATTGCACTCACAGATCAACAAGTTGTTGTCAACTAGGCACATTTCTTATTTCCGCTGCTTTGCTGTGCCGCTGCAGCCTCTTGACGTGTGACGAGTACAGCCCTGCCCTGACTAAACTGCTGACAAGACTGTTCTTCCATGTGTCTGTCTCCCCATTTTCAGGCAACCGGATGCACACAACTAAAATACGATTGTTTCTCCATCATGGAAATATTGAACAGCAAAAAATATTAACAAGACAGTCCTTTGACCTTTTACAAACTTATTAAAATGTCTTATGACACATACTGTACACGCAGGGTAACACCCATGAGTACATGGATGTGCCATCAAAATTCTGTAAAGTACTTTGGCCAGTTCAGACACTTCTCCACTCAATCAAGAATTGAATAACCAATTATGCTTCCAGGGATGTAATTGAAAACATATTTAGGTTCGTCCTGTTGAGATTCCTGCTATCATTCTAAAAGGCTTTTTGTGATTTACATCACTGTCTTAGCCTTTTTAACATCTACTTCTGTTTCCCAAGATTCTACTGGCATCTCCTCGATTGTCTTGCTGTCACAGTAAATATCAAATGCACTTGCTGTAGCTGCTGGAGACATTCCATGTGAAAAAGTGGGATTGTTGGATTTGCAAGTGGATTGGATAGTGTCAACATACATTAGAGTGAGGCTAATTTGGATTGAGCGCTAATAGACTCTTGGACAAATTGGAAATACACCCTAGCGGTTAAAAGCATAGAGAAGTCTTTCACAGATAGCACAAGAATAAATCTGTGCAAAAAGGCGATTGTAGAGTGTCTTGGGGTCCGAGGCAAAAATACACAGGGGCCGGTCCAAGCAGCTTTCATCACCCGTGTATAATAAATCACCTGAAACTAACAAAAAATGTGATGCGTAAACATTTTTCATTTCATTTGTGTTTTAATATATTTTCAGAATATATAAAATACGAACATTAAAAATGTGCAATCCAAAACATTTTTTTAAAAAACAATAACTCGTTTGTTTAGAGTTTGTTTAGACTCGTTCAGTCAAGCCCCACACTCTTGTAGAAGAACTGAAGAGGACTGTTTATGTTTATGTTTATGTTTCATTCAACCTTTTGATAAGCTCCACAAAAAGTCTGACTGACACAAAGCTGTAACCATTTCATCAGTCTCTGAATATCTCGATGTTGCTACAGTATGTACAGTGGGAGAGTAATTATTTGATCCTCTCATGGTTTTTTAGGAGTACCACCTTACAAAGGCAGTCAGCTTCTTCCACAGAACTTTTTTTTGTCAAAAATGTATTTCTCTTGGATATTCATAAAGTATTTAACTATCTATTAGAATGACCATGATTTCATTTATAAAAGCAATAAAAAGGCTGAAATATCCAGCAGGGTGAATACTTTTGCAAAGCACCGTTTATCCTTTAACTCATCCTAGCAGCATATAATCAAGAGGGGATAGGTGAGTATTGTTGACTTCTTATTAGGGATGCTCCAATCGGGGCTTTATGCAGCCCATTCCGATAACCCAGGACTGAAATTGTCCGATACCGATACTAATCACATGGATTAATTAGAATTTTTTTATATTTTTTTATCATGAGTGCTATTGGCTAGGGGTGCTGTGCAAATGGGGAAAGTCAGGACAATTCCAAGGTCCGTTAACTGTCAGGGGACCCAAAAATATAGGCAAAAGAACCACTATCCATTCTTTACAGAGTCTGAGCCCCCAGGATAGATGCTTTGTTTGGGTAGTCGATTCCGCAAAATGATACTGTGCCTTTACTTTTTTTCCCTGTGCGCATCCAGCACAGTCCCCTCTCCTGTGCCGAGTCACTGGCCGTGACTGGAGTGTCAGTGTCACAGGTAGCTATACAGTAGAGGTGGCTGTCGAATCCTGGACATCTAACACTATAGCAACAGCAGCTGGTGCATGTGGGATGCGCTATGTCCTCATGATTTTTGACGACACCAGGGATTTCCCCAGCACCTGCAATAAAAGCCTTCTCCTGTATGTCTTGCCTTGGTGTCACGAGGGATCAACAGCAGTAAACAGGACAAATGATTTTAGAGCAGGACATCAGTGATGTTGTTGAAGAGGATCTGTGGCCGGAGAAGGGTCTTTCATCTGCAGCTATTGGTGGCAAAAACATGCAAAAGACAAAGAAAAAATACGAAAAATAAAATGACTAAATCCATTAGATAAGCACATGAATCCCGTGAGAATAATTATGCTCAGCATGACATTGATGCATGTAGTAATACATGTGTAAAAGCACATAGCTTGTCCATGCTGTCAAAACCACCTTTGCAGCAGTAATAATCTGTGATGAAGATGAGTTACCTTTTCTCGTTCTCGTCCACTCTTGCCTTTCTGTGCTTGCATTTTTCCACTGGCATAGTGGTTTTGCTAAAGGCAAAAAACGAGGAGAAGACAGGTTTCCCTCTAATCTCCAGGAGTTTGGGTAGAAGCTCAGGCTTGTTCCTCCTAATGGTCCCCACTAAGGCCACTTTCCTTTTCAAAGGTTTCCGCACAAGTGAGTATGATGTGAAAAAAATTGACACATGTAACAGTGACCCCTTTGAGCTCCTCCATCATCTCCAGAACCTTGCACTTTCCCTGGCCCTTCTCCGCAGCGTCACCAGCAACCTTCTCAGTGCAAAACTGGCACTGCCGGGTATAAGAATTATTGATCAGCAGCAACAAAAAGTAAGGACAGAAGAATGCTCATTTGTCATTGTAATCATGTTTATTTTGCGTTTTATGATTTTTAAACATGTTTTGCACATGCATCATGGCCCTCATCAACAAAGAGGGATAAAGGGCTATTTGGGGTTTTTTGACATGGGGTTGTATGACATCCCCACCAGCAGTGTTGTGCATCAACAGTGACTTTTCCCCTACTTCGTCCTGTGAGCAGAGTTCTGGTCAGTTTTTTGTGTTGAAGAAAGTAGTTCCGGCCAGTTGGCTGGGGTCGCAAAAGCGTTTTGCTTCTCAAAACAATGTGCGTTCAAAAGAGTAATACTTGTACATCAGAAAACCATTTTCCACTATTTTCTCTCCCTTTGTATCACTGCGTACTGCTGCCTATCGACTGTTGCGCACCTGTGTGCACCTCTGTGGAGTTTAAAACAACATTTCATAAACAAGTATACTGTATGTGTCAAAAGGCAGAAATACAAATAGTACAGTATCTCTTTTTTTATATAGTACAGTATCTCTAATGTTACCTTCATGATTCAAATCAAATGTCTCATTTAAGTTCGAGAGACCACTGTTAGATACAGCTATCGAGGTACTTGTTAGCAGTAGTTGGCAACGTGTTTGCAGATGTTTGGCACTGCATGTATGGTTTGATAAATATGCTGCCTCCCTGGCAGTTGGTAATGTTGGCCCCTCTCCCATTTTTATCACACAGTGTAGTTCCGACTTTGAAAATCCTTTTAAAGAGAAAGGTGAAATAGCTTGGCCATAATTAGAATGGATGTTTGAAAGAGAAGCCGAGAAGGGAATCATAACATAAATAAAATAAGTCACTTTTCGTTTTCAGCTCAGACATATTGTATATGTGTGTGTATGCTGTTTGAATGGCAGACTGTAGTATTTCCTTAAATGGATTCATGTTTAGATAAATAAATAAGTAGTGCTCATAAACCAAATGTTTGACAAAAGGACATTCCAGCTGCATATTCAAGCCCTTCTAGGCTGTAACAAAACATATCGGCAACCTTCACTTTAACCAATGGCAACCCATACGGACAAGTGACAGGTGCACATCAGTGATTGGGAATACTGAATACTGAATACTGAATACTGAGCAGGAATACAAGTTGTGGGTTTTGTCACAGACTTCCATGATGGGGGAAGATCATTTGTGATGCAGGAAACCTGAGAGTGTGCAATGTAAATTAAAAATGTAATACATACGCGAGATTCATCTACTATTCAAGGAATCGCTTCAAAATTCCTCATCGCTATCTATACCTCTTTGTTATTCTGTATGTAAGGTTTTCCGTGATGTTGCAAAACTTTTCTCTTAATGCAGAGCAACTCAAGCCTCCACTGAACAGACATACAGTGGGAACTCTTTGAAGTTCAGTCGCCACAGAGTCCAAATCATTGTCATTGAAGGATGACAATAAGGATGCATAAGAACCAGCAAGCCTACAGCCATTAGTTTTAATTCAAGCCTGAGTGGAGCTCTGTTGAGCACAGGGCACCTGTATGTTTGGTTGCTCTCCCTGCACTTGAAGGACTTCCTCCCATAGCCCAGAAACAGGAAGACTGCCCTTTGCAGGACTGGTAATCATCCCAGAGTGTACCCCACCTATAAACTTAAGTCAGCCCCCATATGACCCTGCAGATACAACCACTTTTTGAGTAGGGATGGTACCACAGCTCTGTACTATAGGCATCGGTCCTGACGTAAACAGTAGTAACCGCACCAATAATGAGGCACCACAGGGACATGCAGGCAGGGGAGACAAAAAACGAATAATGACATAA